>NC_059179.1:9475685-9780845 GCF_019923935.1 Bubalus bubalis
ACATGAAAATATGCTCAGCATCACTTATTATTGTTATTGTTTATTCACTAAGTCGTGTCTGACTCTCTCCAACCCCATGGAGTGTAGCCTGCCAGGCTCCTCCAACCATGGGATTTCCCATGCAAGAATACTGGAGTGGATTACCACTTCCTTCTCCAGTGGGTTGTCATCTTCTTCTCTCTACTTATTAGAGAAATACAAACCCAAACTAGAATGAAGTATTACCTCATATCAGTCAGAACTACCATTATCAAAAACATCTACAAACAGTAAATGCTGGAGAAGATGTGGAAGAAAGGAAACCTACACTGTTGTTGGAAATGTAAATTCATTCAACTATGGAGGACTGTATGGAGGTTCCTTAAAAAGCTAAAAATAGAGCTACCATAGGTCCAGCGATCCCACTCCTGAGCATATATCTGAAGAATACCATAATTCAAAAAGACATATGCACCTTAATGTTCATTGTAACACTATTTACAATAGCTCGGATATGGAGGCAAACTAAATGTCCATCGACAGAGGACTGAATAAACAAGATGTGGTACACATATACAATGGAATATTACTAAGTCATAGAAAAGAATGAAATAATGCCATTTGCAGCAACATGGATGGACCTAGAGATTATCATACTATAAGTGAAGTAAGTCAGACATAGAAAGACAAATATCATATGATGTTGCTTATATGTGAAATCTAAAATAAATGATACAAATGAACTTATTTGCAAAGCAGAAACAGACTCAAAAACTGACTTCAAAAACAGACTTATGGTTACCAAAGCAGGAAACATAGGGGCAAGGGATAAATTAGGAGTTTGGGATTAATATACACACACAAATATGTATAAAAAAGAAAATCAACAAGGACCTACTGTACAACACAGGGAATTCTACTCAATATTATGTAATAATCTATATGGGAAAGGAATCTGAAAAGAATAAATATATGTATAACTGATTCACTTTGCTGTACACCTGAAACTAACACAACATTGTAAACCAACTATATGCCAACATAGAATAAAAATTAAATTAAAAAATAAGTAAAGATTTGAATACTGCCCCCTCCCACCCAGAAAAAAGAATAGTTGCCTTCTCTCTGTTTTCATTTGCATCTCCCACTTAGCTTACATTTCACTTTACCTGATCAGGATCACCTCCATCACCAGGTGTCTCATCCTACCCACTCACTTCCTAATTTTCCCAGTGTTTCCTATGCTTTGTTAACTACGATCATTCAGAGACCCAAAGTCATATCTAATGGGTTGTAATCAGAAAATCACCATCTATGATTTTCTGTTATTCTCAGTAGATGACTTAAGGGAAATCAAGAAAAGCATGAAAGGACATCCTAAGTGGTTAAGTGTGGTTAATAGATATCAATACTTACCCCAATTAGGAGGCTTTCTACAGAAAATAAGGAGAAGGAAATGGCAACCCACTCCAGTATTCTTGCCAGGACAGCCTGATGGGCTACAGTCCACAGGGTTACAAAGAGTCGGATATGACTGAGCGACTTTACTTTCATTTTCACTTCCTACAGAAAATAATGAAACATTGGTTTAAACAGTAAAGGCATTTATCACCTTAGATGACAAGAAGCGCATAGTAAGTATACTCCAGGTTTAATCCATCGGCTCATTAGCATCATCTAAGACAGGTTCTTTTCATTTTGTTCTGTGTGATCTCATTGCGTTAGCTTTGTTTTCAAGCTGGCTCCTTTCTGGTAGCAAGATGACGTAGCAGGTCTAGTTCTCTTCAGACATGGTAGTGTCCAGGGCATTTGCCTCTTCCTTGAGTGTATCTCTTTCATTTTAAGAATGAAGGTTTTTAAGATTATATTTTAAAATTATTTACATCTTTGTGCTGCTGACCTTTTTCATCTTTCCAACCTTCAATGGCATCCATTAACAACAAAATGTCTATGTAAAATACTTCAATAACATTCATGGAACTGTTGCTGAGTGAGGTGGAGGTTTTTAGGGGTGGGGTGGGCAGTGAGGTGCACAGGCTACTGGAAGGTGAGACACTACTGGGGCTTAAGTCCAATAAGAACAGAATTTAGAACCAGGAACAAAAGTTTTGATTCAAAATTTCTTGACGTCTCATTTTTTGTAACCTCCTTACTTCTAAAAGATTTGTATTCTATAAATTACCTTGGTTAAGCTTTCTTAATCTTATATTCTAAATTGTCTCCATTAATCAATAACCACCACTGTACCACCTCCAAAATATCCATTAAGCATTTCATTCACTAAATACCATTTTCTTTCCTTCCAGAGTATTTTACTGTGCCAACTGCAATATTCCTCTGATTCAATAGAACCTCCAATCCATTGACCATTGACTAATCATCACTCCATCATTTGATTCTTTCTTAGGCCTAAAAAAACTTGCCCAGAAACTTCCCAGTAGACTGACCTTCATATCTTAGTGGCTGGAACTGAATCATACGTTCTTCTTAAACTCAAATTGTTAAGAAAAATAGAGTTACCAGGATTAGTTTAAACCAGTCAGGATGTTTTTCCTGAGGTGGGACTAGTTTAATCTTCCTGAGAGGCAACTACCTGCACATTAATTCCAAGAAAATATGGGGACTAAATGTTGCATAGTTAGCCAATAGTAACTGCTCTAGCGGTGGGGGTGGTTTAGTTGCTAAGTCGTGTTTGACTCAGTCGTGTTTGACTCTTGTGACCCATGGACTGTCGCCCACCAGGCTCCTCTGTCCATGGGCTTTTCCAGACAAGAATATGAGAATGGGTTGCCATTTTCTTCTGCAGGTGCTCTTCCCGACCCAGGGATCGAATCTGTGTCTCCTGCATTGCAGGTGGATTCTTCCCTGCTGAGCCACCAGGGAAGCCCAACAGCTATAGTATTATACTATGTGTAAAATTTATTTTTTAGCCTCAGCTACAAGTGACACTCTTCACAGTCACTGTTCATTTGTCAGGAATATGATAGGCATTAAGTATAGCTCTGTTTCCATCAATCACATTCTAGAACTGGTTCTACCAAATGCTTGTTGGATGACTTTAGGTAAGGCATCTAACCTCTTGATTTCCACACCCAAACATGATAAAAATATTGTTCTTCATATGCCAGGGGATAGCTGGGGAAATAATTACACTGAACAAATGCAAAGCTATCTTATTTTAGCTTCCCATACTGCCTGTTCTATTTTATTTATTCATTCATACACCCTTAAAACAAATATTTGTTGACAGTATGCTTTATATAATACATGAAATAAATACTGGGGAATCAAAAAAGGTTTCACCATACCCCTGCATCTAAGGTATTAAGCAGTGAATGATTTAGCAACAACTACTTACTCTTGGAGTACAGAATCAGGGAAGTATAAGATGCCTTACCATGCAGTGTAAGATGTAAGACAAGAAAAGTAAAGTGGGATAATAAGAGGTGTTGTTTGTGGAACCATAATAGTTGCTTCACTGGCATGTGATCCACCCTATTTTACTAAAGTGGCTGCAACCAAGTGTGTGAGTCCAGAGATGCCTACATGGCTTTTCTAGCTTAAGTATTAACTGGGTTTCAATATTTACTGATACATAATATAAGCAAAACAAGATGAGTTTGTTACAAAACAGTGAACAAGAACTAACAGAAGACTGTTTACTGCCTGAGCTAGTGAGAAAAAAGTGAAATTGCCATTAATGGACTAAGTAAAAAAAAACTGCCTTCCTGATGAACTAATAAACTTTTGTTCTGGAAGTTCCCCACTGTTTGGAATGATAAAAAAAAAAAACAAAAAAAAAAACAAAAAAACACTCATGGTTTCAAAGTCAGCTAACGAATTGTCTAAAAGATCCCATGGGTAAAAAATATTTTTCAATTTTGGAAAACTAACATTTCAGAAAAAAATGTTAAAATACAATTGCTATTATATGTTCTTGTTCTTAAAAAATATAAGGGAGAAGAATGTCAGACTCTTTTTGACCCCATGGACTGCAGCCCGCCAGGCTCCTCTGTCCATGGGATTCTCCAGGCAAGAATACTGGAGTGGGTGGCCATGCCGTCCTCCAGGAGATCTTCCTGACCTGGTGTCTTTTATGTCTCCTGTACTATCAAGCGGGTTCTTTACCACTGGTGCCACCTGGGAAGCAATATATCAATATTCTGGATGGAGGAGACTTCTGGAGGGAATTACGCTTCTGGCATGTTGAAAGCTGTTACAAAACAGGACTACAAAGTGAAAAGCTACAGGTTCCTGCTATTAATGGGAGTAGGAAAGCATAGAAAGAATATTGGTAATTTAAACTTATGATAGTTTTGTATCTGATTTCTCAAACAGTTCCGTGGATTCAGAACCAGTATTTGATGGGAGGGGGAGATTTCCAACATCAAAATCCTAGGATTTTGACAGTAGAACACCAGAAGAGAAGCTTTGCCACTGCCAAATAACTCCCTTAGCAGGGTATAATACAGAAAGTAAAATAGCAAGTCACCTCCATTATTGCTGTGTGGTTCAGTGAAGTTCTAATTCATCAGTTGAAACAACTTAAACAATTTACATTAGCTTTGCTATGCTGGAGAACAATATGGTGATGAGCTCCTTTGGAGCAAAGCTATCCTTGCAGCCTCTACATTCAAGCAAGGTTGAAGGCACTGTGGTTGAAGCATGGACACCTCTTCTGTTGGCCTCTTCTTTCACAGTAAAAAGCAAGTAAGCACCAAATCAATTAATTGCAAAAGAAAGATGAAACAGCAGGGCACTGAGATACTAGACAAAACTTTCTTGGCAAAGGCACAAGGTAAGTTGCTTGACGTAGCTGTGAGATAATAGATATCTATGAAAAACTGGCTACTTGTCAATTTACTTGATTAAAGGAGAAGCAATAATAAACATTTTAATTTTGTTTGCTAAAAGTAACTGATACTTATTTGGGGCCAGGAACTAATAAAGCATTTATGAAAACTGTTTCATTTAATCTTCTGGACAATCCCATGAGATAATTACTTTCCTCACTTTACAGAAAACAATTGAGGCAAAAGTTTAATTTATCATAGATATTAAGTAATGGAGCTGGAATTTTAAAAGCCAGGAATTCTAACTTTAGAAATCATGTTCTTAATATTTACTGTCCTTTCAGAGACTATCCTTTTCCACATAGAATTTAGCTTTTTCTTTACCTTTACTTCACCAGAAAGCCATCTTTCATAACTTTTTTTGGGGGGGGGCTACACCTAGAGCATGTGGGATTTTAGTTCCTCAACTAGGGATTGAGCCCTCATCCCCTGCTTTGGAAGCACAGAATCTTAAACACTGGACCACCAGGAAAATATTTTAATAACGTCTTTAAAAGTATAGTAGGTAGCTGTAATGTAAAATACTAAATATATGTATGTCATCATGTAATCTTAAGAGTGGAATTACTTTACTGTTTTAAAAGTCCAATGAATAATCTGACAAATAACCTATTCTTTAATGTAGTAGATTGATTAGAAAAGAAGTTCTACTTAAGACAAATTAGAATAATGTAGAACAATAGAATTCAGTGTGTTTGTTTGTTTTTTTTCCACTCTGACACAACAGATAATGTTCACTTCTGGGTAAAATTGTATAGCCACGTGCAATTCAAGTCTTTCATTTGGGTTGTCTCAGAGCTAACAACGCAAACTTCTGCTTGTTTCCCCTTTTCTCTTCACTACAAACCTAAGCCATTTCCACATTCCATGGGACTTAATTCCCATTCCCCCATCTCTTCAGACAATCTTGCCTCCTATGTCACTGAAGAAGGTGAGACCACCAGGCTTGAAATCCATGAATTCTCTGCTGCTAGACTAACAAATGTATCCAACTGTGTATCCATCCTTCCAATCTTCCCTCAGAAGATAAAGTCTCCTCTCCTTTTGGTCCACATTGAATTCTCTGTGCTCTTGGTTCTACCCTCTTCCATCTCCTCAAGGAAGCAGAACCATGAATTTTCCATTTCATCTCTTGTGTTGTGGTAGATTTGTCAAATACATTGCTGCCATGCCCACAGCCTCTTATGTGGGAAGGGAGATCATCCAGTCTTTAGGTGAGATGAGTGGATTTTTTTTTAAGAAAAGTTATGAAATGATTTTTGATATGTGTCTTGTCTGTGGAGGTCATTCATTTTAAGATGAAAGTTTATACTGTACAGTTGCTAGAGAACTAAGCATCTCAGCACAGGAACAATAACAACATTGAACATTATTTATGGTAAAAATATAATTCATAGCAGTCTGTAGGCTTTAATCATCTCCTATTCTCAAAGAATTCCTGCAGTATAGGTTCTAATATTCCTATTTTCAGATAAGGAAACCAAGCCTCAGAGAACATACGTAATTTTCCAAGGTTAATGAGTCACTGAGCTAGAGTCTGGATACAAAGCTTATGAAATTTCTGTTCTCGTCATGCTAGATTTTCCTAGCCAAAAACATGATGGCAAAAACATTAACATGAAGTTAATTCTATTTTATCATTTGCCATTCTGGCTTGACATCAAAAATAATTGGAATTGGTTTATGTAAGTATATAATCAGCATAAATGAACAGATGAATAATTAGAGGAAGAAAAATAAAATCAAGCTAGGGGCAAATCTAGTGTTTTGGAAGTTAAATTCTCTAAAGATTGTTGCATTAGGAAGGAGTGATGCTGTTAGGATTTCATAGCTCCTAAGGACTCAAAAGATTGGTCATGAGATCATTATTTATTTATTTATCATTGCACTGGGTCTTCATTGCTGCACTTGGGCTTTCTCTAGTTGTGGAGGGCATGGGCTTCTCATTTTGGTGGCTTCTCCTTGCAGAGCAAGGACTCCAGGTGCACAGGCTTAGCTGCTCTGCAGCATGTGAAGTCTTCCCTGAACAGGGATCGAACCCCTGTTCCCTGCATTGGCAGGCAGATTCTTAACCACTGGACCACCAGGGAAGCCTGAGGTGATTATTAAATACATGTATGTATTAAGTAAATACACAATAAAATGTATTTATTTTATTAAGTAAAATACACTATGTATTAAGTAAAACATAGTGAGATGCATCTGGCACAGATGTTTGCTTAATGAACCGTAACTAACAAGGACCCACTGTACACCATGGTAAACTGTATTCAATCCTCTGTAATGGCCTATATGGAAAAAGGATCTAAAAGAGTAGATATATGTATAACTGATTCATTTTGCTATACGCCTGAAACTAACACAACATTGTAAATCAACTGTACACCAATAAAATTTTTTTTTAAAAAAGGAAGTCTATAAAGAAAGAGTAGATGTTCATTAACATTAATTTGAGCACAGCTCTGTGAAATATCACTGACATAAGTATTCAGGCACTAACATTCCAAAACATGGTATAACAAAAAAGAACATATTCTAAAAATGGTTACCTGTCATGGTTCTTAAAATTTTGAAGAATTCAAGTTGGACTCTATTCTTGACTTTACACCATTTTCCTTACTGCTTAACATTTACAGGTACTTGTTTCTGGACCAGAGGGGCACTTTTATGGATAAAAAGAATAAAGCTAGAGATGGACTTACCATGAGCAATTACCAAAAGACACTTACCAAAAGTGTCTTTGAAGGAAAAGCGTAAGTGTACTTTCTAAGTGTACTTAGAAAAACATAACCCAAACTTCCTCCTGTTTGGATCATTCTATGACTTCTTTGGGCTTCCCTGGTGGCTCAGTCAGTAAAGAATCCGCCTGCAATGCCGAAGACACGGGTTCAATCCCTGGGTCAGGAAGACACCCTGGAGCAGCACATGGCAACCCACTCCAGTATTCTTGCCTAGAGAATCCCATTGACTGAGGAACCTGGCAGGTTGCAGTCCACAGAGGTGCGAACAGTCAGACACGACTGAAGCAACTGAGCATACATAATTTCTTTAATACTCTTTCCTAGCTGGCATATAAACTAGGATTCAAGTGGAAAAGGACAGGGTCTGGTGGCTCAGATGGTAAAGAATCTGCCTGCAATGCAAGTGACCCGGGTTTGATCCCTGGTAAGATCCTCTGGAGAAGGAAATGGCAACCCACTCCAATGTTCTTGCCTGGAGAATTCCATGAACAGAGGAGCCTGGCAGGCTACAGACCATGGGATTGCAGAGAGTCAGACACGACTGAGAGACTAACAAGTGGAGAAACCAAGGTACTGTTCAGATTTATGACTTCTGGAGTGAGATTCTGAGCAATAACCTACAAAAATGTAATTATGTGGGAGGAAGAGTCTGGACTCAAAGTGGTGGTAAATACAGACCTCGTTTGCTTCACAAAGATTAGCTCATACTTAATAATGGAGTAAATCTATTGGACCATGACTCAACGCTCCCGAGTTGTTAGGATTGCTGTCTCTACTTGCTAAACCTTCGGTATCAAGCCAGTACTTCTGAGATGCTGTCTCGCTGATGTCAGCTTTGCCGCTCCATGTCAAGAAAATACCAAAATTCAGGAATTACATTTCCTGGAGAACTGAGCCTCTTTCCAGGTTCTTCTCTGCCTGCTGTAAAAGGGCAACTCAAACGCGGGAAAACCTTGGGCTTAGGAGGTATTTGGGGGCAGGATCCACGAATGTACATTTTCATCAAAGGCTTCAGGCAGATTTGATGCAGCTGGTTCAAACTACATTTTGAAAAACAGAGTACAATTAAGAATGATGACACAAGAGTCAGCTGTTAAAACGTGTCCTGTTTTGGCAGCTTTGGAGACTAAGCCTGAATCCGGGTTCATTCACAACCAAGAGAATGAAAACAGTGGGGGAGTCTTTGAGTCAGTCCCTGAGGCGCCAGCTATGAGGAAATTCGCCCACGTTCCAGGGCCAGGAGATGTAGGCTCCACCTTAGCCACAGGTCTCCAAAACTCCTCGGAGATTTCTGCCGGCTTCACCTGAGCCACGAGTCCACTGGGCTCCTCGTAGCATCCCACCTGTCCTCTAGGTGCTCCGCCAGCCACGGCTACCTCTTCAGAGCCGAAGTGCTGAGAACTCTCTGTGAATACCGGGGGCACCGGCCGGAAGCGCCCTTCAGGCCCGCCCCCTGCCCACCGGAACCGGAAGTTGGCGACCCAGCCGGTACGTCACCCTCCGCGGGTCGCAGCGCACCATGCCCCGCGGCCCGTGCAGCCTCGTCAGGGTCTCCGCAACGCCCGTCGCGGTCCTAGCTGTGGCGCTGGTCTCGTCGCTCTCTCGCTGCTCCCTCCTGGAGCCGGAGAACAGTGTGGTTTCCGCGCTCAGCCCCTACTTTGGCACCAAGACTCGCTACGAGGATGCCAACCCCGGGCTGCTGCCGGACCCCGAAGTTCCGCGGCGGGACCCGGAGTTGTTAGAGGAGACCTGCACCCCGGTGCAACTGGTCGCCCTCATCCGCCATGGCACCCGCTACCCGACGACCAAACAGATCCGCAAGCTGCGGCAGCTGCACGGGCTGCTGCAGGCCCGCGGGGCCGAGGATGACCGGACTCGCGCTGCCGGCCGCGGCGACCTGGGCGCTGCACTGGCCGACTGGCCGCTGTGGTACGCTGACTGGATGGACGGGCAGCTGGTGGAGAAGGGGCGGCAGGACATGCGACAGCTGGCCCTGCGCCTGGCCTCCCTTTTCCCTGCCCTCTTCAGCCGAGAGAACTACGGCCGCCTGCAGCTAGTCACCAGCTCCAAGCACCGCTGCGTGGACAGCGGCGCCGCCTTCCTCCAAGGGCTCTGGCAGCACTACCACCCGGGGTTACCGCCACCCGACGTCTCAGGTGACCACCCTGGGTCGCCCCCAGATCCTGGACTTCCCCGACTCCAGCCTCTCCTCACTTCCCTCTGACCCCAGCCTCCTCGTCCTTTTCCGCCCACCCCGCGCCCATCCTTTGGGTTGTTCAGCTCTTGACTTCTCATACATACATCCATGATGTTCATTTATTCTTTTATCAGGGATGAATTTGGTTACCTTCTACGTACAGGAAGCTGTAGTAGACGTTGGGGGGATCCAGTAGTAAAAGAGACAGGCCAGGGCAGTTTTTGATCATCCATTCCCAAAATGAATTTCTCTCTCTGAGCACCAACCCTTGTCCCTTTCCTCTTTCTGACAGCGAGTTCCACAGTTGGGCACACCTTTTTTTTTTTTTTTTTTTTTTTTTTTTAATTTAATACAATCTATGAGTTTTTTTCCTCAGGCTTTACCTCTGATACTATTTGGATGTTGTTTTATTTTTTTCATTAACAACTTTTTCAGATACCAGTTCTAGACCTACAACCTATTTTAGGAAGCTGCCCTCGGATTTTCTTTACTGCTCTGTTTTTTTCTCTTTTGTTCTTGCATGTACTGTAGAGTTACTCTCTTTGTAGCTGTGGTCCATGGTCATGGCACAGTACTTTACTAATTTATTCCATTACTTATGCTTTTGCAAAGTTTGGGAGATCATCTAGCATTGTTCTTATTTCACAGGTCATGATGCTGAGCCCAAGAATATCCCTTGCTGATTGTCCTTTCTTAGTTTAAGGACTAAGAGTCAGGCCCAGAATCTAGGCCTTCTGTTTTCTCCGGAATGATGCTTTTTTCCTTAGAAAGTGTTTTAATAGTCATAGACAACAACAATAATAATAGCAAACACTTAATGCTTGCTGTGTGCCAGGCATGCCTCACACTTATTTCACATAATCTTTACAACAGCTCTCTGAAGTTGATGGCATTTTTGCCCATCTTAACAGATGAGGAGGTTGAGACATAGAAGCAATTATTTGCCTAATTTCAGATGACTGGGTATGGACCCAGGGAAAATGATTTAGAACTTGATCTCTTAACCGTTGCACTATATGTACACCTTCTATTTGTCCTATAACTTAAGGATAAGAATGAAAACATGACATTTTTGTGCCAGAGAGATGAACAAGTGTTAATACTTCTTGATCAGCTTTAAGGTCAAAGTTGAGGTGAGGCATCGTTTAGCTTTAAAAAGCCCAAGTGAAAAATAAATTAGAAGTAGATTGGTTTGTCATTTCTCAAATAGCATCCTCTCTTCAGCTGTTCAGCCATCTCCAAGGGTTTCTTCCATTGACACTGTCATGTTAATGCTCTGTGGGTAACTTATTTTGCTGACTTGTGTTTAGTCACTTGTTGAATTGTGCTTTTTAATTAAATAGCTACACTTTTTCCATTAATATGAGTAAAAATTTCCCACAATTTTTTAAAGTTAGCTGAATGTTGGTATACACTAGTATATACCAGAAAGGAACTACTGGACCTTCTGGGATGAATGATTTTTTGCCCTTAAATGGCATTGTGAGAATTAGCTTTTGCTCGCCCTGGGTCAAAATAGTTCAGGATAAGCTGCCCCTCACCATTTTCAGTCTCAGAGATTAAACCTTTTGCTTAGCTGCATTATTATTATCTACAGACAATTGTTTTGCCTGTTTTGTACATCTGGGGTTTGGAGGGAAGCCACTGAATTGGATTTTGTATCCTTACAGAAACAGAACAATGCCTTTGTTTCTGTTTAAAGAACAGCGGTAATTAGATAATAGCAGGGGTGAATTATCCAGGTCCACTTAGGAAATTTTGAGGCCACAGAAAAAGATGATAAAGATGACTTATTTTCTCAGTCAAGATGTTTCTTAAAAACTGGAATCCAGTTGCCAATTCAGTGGGCTTAATTATTCATTTCAGGATTTGAAATGAATACATTCACATAGAGATCTTTCAACAGACACATCCAAAACAAAATGGTATAACAAGACATAATTTTCTCATTTTAATTACAGAAACAGTATTATGTACTATTAGTACTTAGTGTTCTTGTCATAGTAAATTTTTGGAGAAATGATGACTGAAAATCTGTGTATTTTAAATATGACTGAGAAAACGTAAAAGGCACCCCAGTAGTTGGAGCATGATTATGAATGCTTTTCTAGTATGTATTTGTTCGTTAATTGGGGAAATAATGTAACATATAAAATTCTTAATGGAAAGTTATGTAGGAGCTCCAGTTAGAAAATAAACCAAATCAGAAACATCTAGCACAATGAAATACATAATACCTGAAACTTTAATATATCTTATGTTGTTGTCAATAGTTTTTGTCCAAAGCAGTCTTTTTGTAAAGTAACACAGATTTGAGAAAGTTAATTGAGAAAATAAAATACTCTTTATTTAGACTTTGGATTAAAGTAATAAAACAGAGTTTATCTTGAATTCTCTCTCACCTAGTTATTAGAAGCTTTGCTAATTTTTAGTTTGATTTTTCAAATTTTCTATGCCTGATAGAAACAGTACCTATGTAATACATTTTTGTACTTCTTATGACATTCATGTCAAATCATTTTTTATTTTCTTTAAGAAAACATTCATTTCAGTTTATTTCATAGTGTAGTATTGCTCTAACATTTTATTTTACCTTTGATGTTCTCTGTTTCTTTAGTCTTTTTCAGCGTCTTTTTTTCAACCTCTCATGAACTAACTATCTTTACAAGTGGGAGATAGTTCTGCCCCATGTCCTTCATAAGCAGTGTGTTTACTTATTTCAGATATGTTGAGGTGTGAATAGGTTTTTAGTGTTCCTCTTTATACTTGAAACAAAATTTTCAATAATTTGAAATTGTCATTCCTATCAATGGATGTATATATACATATATATATGTATATATGTATATATATACACACACACATATGTATACACACAATATTTTTTTCTCCTTTCAGATATGGAGTGTGGACCTCCAAGAATTAATGATAAATTAATGAGGTTCTTTGATCATTGTGAGAAGTTTTTAACTCAAGTGGAAAGGAATGCTACTGCTCTTTATCATGTAGAAGCCTTCAAAACTGGACCAGAAATGCAGAACATTTTAAAAAAAGTTGCAGATATTTTGCAAGTGCCAGTCAACAACTTAAATGCAGGTAATGTACCTGTTATGTTGCATTTGAACTCTGAAATAATTTAAGTGATTTTTAAACTGTAAATATGGAAAAATATGGAAGCATAAAGTTATTCCTTTTAAAGGACTGCAGTTGATTTTACACTGAGAAAATAATGTGTTCTAGGTGAAGAAGATTTATATCTCATGCTTACTATTTTTAGGTTCAGATTTTTCTTTGAGTTTTATGTAAGTTAATACACAAAATTCTTGATGTATACTGGATTTTTTTTTTTTTTTTTGAGGGCAAAGTTATGTGAACCTTCAACCCCAAAACAGAAATTATCTTTTCTGAATTATTTCCTCCTAAAGTAATACAAATGGAAAATCATATAAAAATTCTTTGGCTTTTAAAGCAGTTCAGAAGTACATGTTAATGTTTGAAAGGGATAAAGTTTTAGAAAAGAAGTGTAATTTTTTTTTTTCCTTTGAGGCTTTTATCCTAGAGATTTTGAGAAAGTGAACCGACATATCTGTCATAAGCTGTTGCAGTGGATGGGTTGGCTGCAATTTATCATGCAACCTGGGTAAAAGGAAACACTATTAATAATTGTGCCAGGAGAGCAGGTGGAAAACCAGGATACATGCTCACCTAGCAATGAGAAATTAAGAAAAATAATAAAAAAATTTCCCGTTTTCTAAGAATGTGTAATCCATATAGCAGATACTGATCAATCTATATATAGAGTGTGATTTCTTTATAGTGTGAATAAATTTCCAAGGACTAGAAGTAGGAGATGTTGGGAACAAATAAAGTAGACTAGCATCTGTTGATCTGGTGTCTAAATGCTTTATGTGAGTGCATGCTCAGTCATGTCCAACTCTTTGTGACACCATGGACTGTAGCCTGCCAAGCTCCTCTGTCCATGGAATTCTCTGGGCAGGATTACTGGAGTGGGTTGCCATACCCTCCTCCAGAGGATTTTCCCAACCCAGAAATCAAACCCCAGTCTCCTGCAGTTCCTGCATTGGCAGGCAGATTCTTTACCACTGCACCACCTGGAATGCCAAAGGATCAGAAACGTGAAGATGCTTAGTAGCATTTAAAATTGAGTTTTTTCTCTTTCTTCAACTGGCTATGCATTGGAGTCATTTGCAGAGCTTTAAAAATTACTTATTTGGGAAATAATTCAAGTACATAGTACATAAAGGATAATATAATGAGTATCTATATACCCATAACTTAATTTGATCAGATTTTAAAATTATGCTTCAGTTAGTTGCTGTAAATAAATTGAGGGCCCTTAGGCCCTCTCCCGGAGAAGTCAATGGCACCCCCACTCCAGTACTCTTGCCTAGAAAATCCCATGGACGGAGGAGCCTGGTAGGCTGTAGTCCATGGGGTCTCTAAGAGTCGGACACGACTGAGTGACTTCACTTTCACTTTTCACTTTCATGCATTGGAGAAGGAAATGGCAACCCACTCCAGTGTTCTTGCCTGGAGAATCCCAGGGACGGGGGAGCCTGGTGGGCTACTGTCTATGGGGTCGCACAGAGTCGGACACGACTTAAGTGACTTAGCAAGCAAGCAAGCAAGGCCCTCTCCAGGATCTCATTCCTTTCCTTTTCTCCCCACAGGTAACTGTTGTTATGAATTGAGCATTTAAGTCATCCCATGTCAGTTTTTAATGTTTATATTTATGTACCTAAATGGGATATAATTTTCAGATTTTTAAACTTCTAGGAATGATGTCAAACTATGATATTAGTCTGAAATTTGATTTTAATTCAACTTTGCATTTTTTTATTTAATGCATATAATTCTAGTTCTACATTTATACTTATGTATAGAATTACATTATATAACTACCGGTATCTAGCCATTATTCTGTTAGTGGACATTTAAGATTGTTTAAGATTTTTTTCAAAAAAACTGTTTCTAGCCTCTGAATTGACAAGGATTTTTGTGTTTTGGACTTCTCTGGTGGGTCAGTGGTAAAGAATCTGCCTGTCAATGCAGGAAACATGGGTTTGATCCCTGGGTCGGGAAGATCCCCTGGAGAAGGAAATGGAAACCCGCTCCAGTGTTCTTGCCTGGGGAATCCCATGGACAGAAGAGCCTGGTGGGCTATGGTCTGTGGGGTTGCAGAAGAGTAAGACACGGCTTAGCAACTGAAAACAACAACAAATTTGTATTTTACTGATTGGGTGAGAGCAACTTTTTGGAGGCAATATTAGCATAATGGTTAAAATCATGGGTTCTGGAATTGGACTGTTTGCATTTGATTCTTGACTTTGATATACTTTTGAATAACTCTCTGATCTTTATACATCACTAGTTCCTTAATAACTATGTCATGGTTTCTTTCTGTGTAAAACAGATATAGGAATTGTGCCTGCCTCATAGGATTATTGGAAGGATTGTATTAGATTTATTCATGCAAAGCATTAACACAGTACCTGGCGCAGAGAGCTGCTTGAAAATACTTTAGCTATTTAAATACCTTTGTTTTTACATAGAAAGGTGAAGTTGAATGTATTTTTTGTAATTTATTCTTATTTAGAAATGTAGCTGAGTAATTTTTTTAAATTGTGTTATTTCAAAAATATATATGATACATTTTTAGGTCAATACTAGTTAAAAGTTATTTACCCTATCATTAAATTTTACTGGTCAGAAAGGCTGAAGCTAATACAGTCCAGATTCTTTGTATAGGAAATTACTTTTCTACTGAAGTGTTTCTTAGTTTTTAACTCTTTCAAATAATGCAACAGTGAACATCCTTATAGTCTGCTTTATGCACTTGAGAGTTTATAAGATAAACAAATATAGGTAGATTTATTGGATTAAGGAGCATGAATATTTTACATCTTGACATATACTACCAAATTGTTCTCTGAAAGTGTAGAAAAATTTATATCAGCAATATATGAGAATGCTCATTTCCCCTAATTCATCCAATAGTGGATATTATTAGTCATTTTGACTTTTACCAATTCGATTAATGAAAAATGATATCTAGCTTTATTTTGTGTTTCTTTGTTTACTTGTAAGGTTGAACATCCTTTCATATGTTTATTAGTTATTTCATTCCTACTGTGAATTGCCTCTTTATAAACCATGGCCATGTTCTGTTGGATTATTCTGTTTTTTCTCATTGAATATAGGTACCCTTTATGTTTATAGATATATTAATTATATATTCTTTACTATTGCTTAACAAAGGATAAATGCTTTGCCTATTTTGTGTAGAGATCCAGGGAGCCTAGAATGAGTTACCCAAGATACTTAGTGGCAGAGTCAGGTCTCATAGTATGATTTTTCCCTCTTTCTCTCCTTCTTGACCCTTTGTTTCACCTTCCTCCTGACTCCTCGCTTAACTCTGCCCTTTTTCTTCTCTCTTTTTTATATCCTTCTCTGTACTTTATTCTTAATAGTTATAAAGTAAATTGTTGTGTACTTAAAAGAACTGTTCAATAAATGTCCCTTGTTAATGCTAATTTTCAAGTTGGGGATTAAAACCTTTTGTAACTTTATCTCCCCTCTTCCAACCCTCTAAAATTAACAGAATCAAACTATGATTTATGTAGTAAATCATTGGCATTCTGTAGATATTCAGCCTTTGGAATACTGCATAAAATAGTAACCCACAAATTTTACTCTTTCTTTTTTCCTCAGATTTAATTCAGGTAGCTTTTTTCACCTGTTCCTTTGACCTGGCAATTAAAGGTGTTAAATCTCCTTGGTGTGATGTTTTTGACATAGACGATGCAAAGGTATGTATTACTTTTGGAGTTTCTTTGCCTTCTTTGCATGGTTTTCATTGTTGTTATTTGAAGCAGCTTTTCAAAAAAGAGTAGGGAACATTAAGTGTCTTGGACTATCTCATAATTTTCTTAACAAAGATTAATTGTTCAGATAGGACCTATCTGTTTGTAAATAGGTTGTGTTCATAAAACTCTGGGAAACATTCTTCATTGTGATTTGATTTCTAGATCCACCTGTTTAAAAACCTACTTAACCCATCATCAAATTTTACTGCCGTAAAGG
Organism: Bubalus bubalis; assembly: GCF_019923935.1. Classification (NCBI taxonomy): domain Eukaryota; kingdom Metazoa; phylum Chordata; class Mammalia; order Artiodactyla; family Bovidae; genus Bubalus; species Bubalus bubalis. Next base: position 9,492,560 of record NC_059179.1, read on the forward strand.
ATTGTAGAGCTCAGTTCAGCTCAGTCACTCAGTCGTGTCCGACTCTTTGCGACCCCATGAATCGCAGCACGCCAGGCCTCCCTGTCCATCACCAACTCCCGGAGTTCACTCAGACTCACGTCCATAGAGTCAGTGATGCCATCCAGCCATCTCATCCTCTGTCGTCCCCTTCTCCTCCTGCCCCCAATCCCTCCCAGCATCAGAGTCTTTTCCAATGAGTCAACTCTTCGCATGAGGTGGCCAAAGTACTGGAGTTTCAGCTTTAGCATCATTCCTTCCAAAGAAATCCCAGGGCTGATCTCCTTCAGAATGGACTGGTTGGATCTCCTTGCAGTCCAAGGGACTCTCAAGAGTCTTCTCCAACACCACAGTTCAAAAGCATCAATTCTTCAGTGCTCAGCCTTCTTCACAGTCCAATTCTCACATCCATACGTGACTACTGGAAAAACCATAGCCTTGACTAGACGGACCTTTGTTGGCAAAGTAATGTCTCTGCTTTTGAATATGCTATCTAGGTTGGTCATAACTTTCCTTCCAAGGAGTAAGGGTCTTTTAAATTCATGGCTGCAGTCACCATCTGCAGTGATTTTGGAGCCCCCCAAAATAAAGTCTGAAACTTTTTCCACTGTTTCCCCATCTATTTCCCATGAAGTGATGGGACCAGATGCCATGATCTTCATTTTCTGAATGTTGAGCTTTAAGCCAACTTTTTCACTCTCCCCTTTCACTTTCATCAAGAGGCTTTTTCTTCTTCACTTTCTGCCGTAAGGGTGGTGTCATCTGCATATCTGAGATTATTGATATTTCTGCTGGCAATCTTGATTCCAGCTTGTGCTTCTTCCAGCCCAGCGTTTCTCATGATGTACTCTGCATATAAGTTAAATAAGCAGGGTGACAATATACAGCCTTGACATACTCCTTTTCCTATTTGGAACCAGTCTGTTGTTCCATGTCCAGTTCTAACTGTTGCTTCTAACTTTTTCAAGAGGCAGGTCAGGTGGTCTAGTATTCCCATCTCTTGAAGAATTTTCCACAGTTTATTGTGACCCACACAGTCAAAGGCTTTGGCATAGTCAATAAAGCAGAAATAGATGTTTTTCTGGAACTCTCTTGCTTTTTCCATGATCCAGCAGATGTTGGCAATTTGATGTCTGGTTCCTCTGCCTTTTCTAAAACCAGCTTGAACATCTGGAAGTTCATGGTTCACGTATTGCTGAAGCCTGTCTTGGAGAATTTTGAGCATTACTTTAGTAGCATATGAGATGAGTGCAATTGTGCAGTAGTTTGAGCATTCTTTGGCATTGCCTTTCTTTGGGATTGGAATGAAAACTGACCTTTTCCAGTCCTGTGGCCGCTGCTGAGGTTTCCAAATTTGCTGGCATATTGAGTGCAGCACTTTCACAGCATCATCTTTGAGGATTTAAAATAGCTCAATTGGAATTTCATCACCTCCACTAGCTTTGTTCATAGTGATGCTTTCTAAGGCCCACTGGACTTCACATTCCAGGATGTCTGGCTCTAGGTGAGTGATCACACCATCATGATTATCTGGGTCATGAAGCTCTTTTTTTGTACAGTTGTTCTATGTATTCTTGCCACCTCTTCTTAATATCTTCTGCTTCTATTAGGTCCTTACCATTTCTGTCCTTTATCGAGCCCATCTTTGCATGAAATGTTCCCTTGGTATCTCTAGTTTTCTTGACGAGATCTCTAGTCTTTCCCATTCTGTTGTTTTCCTCTATTTCTTTGCATTGATTGCTGAGGAAGGCTTTCTTATCTCTTGTTGCTATTCTTTGGAACTCTGCATTCAGATGCTTATATCTTTCCATTTCTCTTTTGCTTTTCGCTTCTCTTCTTTTCACAGCTATTTGTAAGGCCTCCCCAGACAGCCATTTTGCTTTTTTGCATTTCTTTTCCATGAGGATGGTCTTGATCCCTGTCTCCTGTACAATGTCACGAACCTCATTCCATAGTTCATCAGGCACTCTATCTATCAGATCTAGGCCCTTAAATCTATTTCTTACTTCCACTGTATAATCATAAGGGATTTGATTTAGGTCATACCTGAATGGTCTAGTGGTTTTCCCTACTTTCTTCAATTTAAGTCTGAATTTGGTAATAAGGAGTTAATGATCTGAGCCACAGTCAGCTCCTGGTCTTGTTTTTGCTGACTGTATAGAGCTTCTCCATCTTCGGCTGCAAAGAATATAATCAATCTGATTTCGATGTTGACCATCTGGTGATGTCCATGTGTAGAGTTTTCTCTTGTGTTGTTGGAAGAGGGTGTTTGCTATGACCAGTGCATTTTCTTGGCAAAATTCTATTAGTCTTTGCCCTGCTTCATTTCCTACTCCAAGGCCAAATTTGCCTGTTACTCCAGGTGTTTCTTGACTTCCTACTTTTGCATTCCAGTCCCCTATAATGAAAAGGACATCTTTTTGGGGTGTTAGTTCTAAAAGGTCTTGTAGGTCTTCATAGAACTGTTCAACTTCAGCTTCTTCAGCATTACTGGTTGGGGCATAGACTTGGATTACTGTGATATTGAATGGTTTGCCATGGAAACGAACAGCGATCATTCTGTCGTTTTTGAGATTGCATCCAAGTACTGCATTTCGGACTCTTTTGTTGACCATGATGGCTACTCCATTTCTTCTGAGGGATTCCTGCCCGCAGTAGTAGATATAATGGTCATCTGAGTTAAATTCACCCATTCCAGTCCATTTGAGTTTGCTGATTCCTAGAATGTCGACGTTCACTCTTGCCATCTCTTGTTTGACCACTTCCAATTTGCCTTGATTCATGGACCTGACATTCCAGGTTCCTATGCAATATTGCTCTTTACAGCATTGGACCTTGCTTCTATCACCAGTCACATCCACAGGTGGGTATTGTTTTTGCTTTGGCTCCATCCCTTCATTCTTTCTGGAGTTATTTCTCCTCTGATCTCCAGTAGCATATTGGGCACGTACTGACCTGGGGAGTTAGTTCCTGTCAGTATCCTATCATTTTGCCTTTTCATACTGTTCATGGGGTTCTCAAGGCAAGAATATTGAAGTGGTTTGCCATTCCCTTCTCCAGTGGACCACATTTTGTCAGACCTCTCCACCATGACCTGCCTGTCTTGGGTGGCCCCACGGGCATGGCTTAGTTTCATTGAGTTAAAGAAGGCTGTGGTCCTACTGTGATTAGATTGACTGGTTTTCTGTGAGTATGGTTTCAGTGTGTCTGCCCTCTGATGCCCTCTTGCAACACCTACCGTCTTACTTGGGTTTCTCTTATCTTGGACGTAGGTATCTCTTCACAGCTGCTCCTTACCTTGGACGAGGGGTATCTCCTCAGCACCAGCCCTCCTGACCTTGAACGTGGAATAGCTCCTCTAGGCCCTCCTGCACCAGCTAATATAATCCAAATTCTTCTTTTTATAGGGTGAATGTATTTCCAAAGTTCAGAGAGGATGAATGGATTTGCAATACCTATTCTTTTATAAAATTTTCATAATATGTTAAGTTCTGTGCTCTACCTGGTGATGGCAGTAATTCATCTACAGTTTTGGCCTCCCTCATTGGTATTCCCTTTCCTCTTCATTCATATGGGTTCTTTGTAGAAGCCAAACTATTTTTGGAGCTGTTCCAGTGTATATTTCTATCTTTAGGCTTCTTCCCGTATCTTTTTTTTTCTCATTTTGTACTTTCTTTTTTAAATGATTATTTTATTTTCTTAAGTCTTTAGAATTCATGATACTATATTTAATTATAGTTTTCATCTGCTCTGTAGAATTTCTAGGGTGAGTGGGCTTTTTTCTGGCTGTTTTATCTGTGTAGCTGTCTTGTTTTTAATTTGTATGTTTGTATAGACACTAGCACCTTTTTAATTACTCATCTTTGCAATGAGTTCAGCTTTTACTTCTCAAGTGGCCAATGGGGATGAGCCTATTGGTTCAGAGATAAATAGTGTTCCTTACAATTTAGAGTTTTTCTCCGAGATTCTTTGCAGTACACTTCATGTAGAGATGGATGGTCAGTATGTTTCCTGTAATGGTGTTACACACTGTCCAGGGAGGCTCCTGTTAGACTTCATTGTTTTGAGCAAGGATTGCTGGATTTACTTCCGCAAGTGTACTGTGTGCTTTGAGGATCTGTCTTCTGCTGGTTTTATCTGAGATGTTGTGTTTGATTTTTACTGCATTTGGCACTCCGTCCTCATTTATGGTGGTGGCTCAGGATTTCTAATCTCTTTGAAAGGAGCATTTGCCTTTCTCTTTCTGATTCTTGTTGTTTAGAGTGATTTCTGAGAGAAGAGAGCAGACATATCTTTATATTTTCTAGGTAAGAGCACGTTCAGTTTTTCATTATCAAATATGTTTGGCATAGTCACCAGTAGTTATCCTTACCAAGAAAATTTCTGTTTCTTGTCGACTAAAACTTTCTATTTGTTTATTGTTTTTAAAATGAAGAATGTGCTGGATTTCTGGCATCTAGGAAGATGATTATTTTTTCTTCTTTAATCTTCTAGCATAGTTAATTACATTAGTACATTTTCTAGTATTGAATTGTGCTTTTTTCTTAAGATAGATTCTTGTATTGACTGATTTTTCTCCTACTTAATGTTATGTTTCTTGTTTATTCCTGTATTTCTAGTAATTATTTATTAGATAATGGACACTGTGAACGTTACGGTGTTGAATACCTGGATTTTGTCTTTTAAGTGTTGAATTTTGTTTTATTCTGCAGTTAAGTTACTTGTGGATCAGTTTGATCCTTTTGAAGCTTCATTCGTCCTGAGTTTCATACTCGAGACCTGACCTTACAAAACTCAGACATAAGACTTTACTTATACACATCTTTACTGTTAAAGTATGCCTTTGGTGTCCAGATTGAAATCCTGGATCTCTTGGTGTCTGTGGAAGCTCTCTACTTAAGCTGCTTGCAACGTGAGCATCTCCTAGCCTTGTGCCAGCTCTGCAGTGACCAGCTTACAAATGCCATAACGTTAGCGACATAATCAAGGGGATTCCCCCCACCGCCCCCGTGACTTCTGGAGTTCTTTTTCTGTGTACCTTCTTCCTCTCTTCTCTAACCTTCTAATCCCAGTCACTTCAGACTTACTAAACTCTGAGTACTGACTTCTTGACTCAGCAAGACTGCTGCATTCTGCCTGACATTCTTTTCCCTGTGTCAGTTTCAGAGTGCCTCTTCTTTTTCATTTCTGATACTATTTTTGTTTCATTTCTTGAAAAGATTTGGCAAAACTTTGTCTAATTCTTTTTATTTTCATTAAAAATTTTTTTACTTTGTCCTTTTGTTAACTTCTTTATTTAATTACCTCTTTAGCAACCCACTCCAGTATTCTTGCCTGGAGAATCCCATGGACAGAGGAGCCTTGTAGGCTAGAGTCCACAGGGTTGCAAAGAGTTGGACACGACTGAGTGACTTCACTTTCACTTTTAGTATTTGTTGAGTTTTGTTTTTAGTACATGGCACTGGCCTGTCCTTGCTCTTGGTTTTAAACTTACAGCTAGCACTTAATTTCTCTAGGGACTTTTCTGGGAAGAATGGCTCATATCGGCTACATAGTCTTCTCTTGTACCTCTTTTGGATTGCAACTTTTTATCCTCCACTTTTGGTGTTAGATCAAATGATACATGAATTACAAGTTTTAACATTCAGATAAAGGCTACCTTAATCACCATCTCCAAGTTAAGAGGTCTCCACAGAAAATCTACCCTTCTTGTCAGTTTAATGTGTACTTTTCAATCTTTTAATGTATGTGTGTATTTTGGTAGTAAATGGTATTGTACTGTATTTATTCTACTTTTTTTCTTTAACAAATGTCTTACAAAAATACAGAAATTCACAAAACAATTGGCATTTATTGAACACTGTCTGTGTGGTAAGGGTATTTTTGAGGACTTTGCACAATTCGGAGGAGGTGCTGGAACTCTCAGCAGATAATGAAGTAAATCTCAACTAAATTATGGAATGTGTCCAAGATTTCAAAACTCAAAAGAGATCCAGCATTTTTAATAAATCTGTGAAAGGCATAAGGCTCCAAACATTGAAAATAACTGCATAAATTATAGCTTTCAATTACCTCTCAGGAAAATGAAAAAAGAAGATTAATATATTCCACTACTAGTCCACACTTAAGATGTCAGCAGGCCTAGTCTCCTCTGAGAGCTGTAAGAGAAAGATCTGTTCCAGACCTTTTTCGCTGGCTCACATATGACCATCTTCTATATGTATCTGTGTCCCATCCTTCCCTCCATCTTGCTCTTCTCTCCTTACCAACAATAGTTAAACAACATACACTGGGCTACATAAAAATAAACCCAGTAGAGTAAGAATACTCTGGCCATGACAGGTTCAGAAATGCCTGATATTGCCCCATCACACTAAAATGGGCTTCCCAGGTGGCTCAGGGGTAGAGAATCCACCTGCCAGTGCAGGAGCTACAGGAGACACAGGTTTGATTCCTAGGTCGAAAAGATCCCCTGAAAGACAAAATGGCATCTCCAGTATTCTTGCTGAGATAATCCCACGGACAGAGGAGCTTGGTGGGCTATAGTCCATAGGGTCACAAAGAGTCGGACATGACTGAGCAACTGATCATGCTTGCACACTTTAACAGCAGTTGGTGCTCTGATCTATTGCCTGCGGTGAGGCCAGCAAGTATTTATTATTCTTAACCAGCTGTTCTCATTCAGCATTATGTCTTGGAGATCTTTCAACATCAGTTCATGTAGATCTATAAATAATCTCATAGTATCCATAGTATGTGTATATTATAGTTTAATTATCTACCTCTTAATGAAGTTTAGGTATTTCCAGGATTTTTTTTTTTTTTTGGTTCCTATAAGCATTGCTATTCTAAGATATTCTTGTACATTGTCTCTCATGTTCCTCTGTGATTATTATAATAAATGGAATTAATAGGTCTTAGAGATGTGTGTCTTTTGTCAGTTTGTCCTTTAGAATGTTTTAATATATTAATACATTCCTTCTAGTACCAATTTTCCATAATCTTGGTCTACTTTTATTGCTATTTTTATTACTGTTTTTGGTTGTTTGAATTAAAGTAACTCATTTTCTATCTGGTTTCTACCTTCCTAAAATTCTTTAAAATTCCTGACTCACTGTGAGCAACTTTCTGTGCTCTAATGAATATTTTTCTATTTGTTTTCTTTTTTCTGTTTCTATCTTTGCTATGATCTTAATATAATTTTAGAAGAGAAGGGAGGCATGCGCCTGTCTTTATCCCACTCTTCTGAACTGTTAAGGATGCTGGGATTGTTGGCTGTGAATACTGCTGACTTGCTCTTTCATGTCAGTCTCTACATTCCCATTCAGGTTTGTGAATCAGCGTAAATCTCTGGGTCTCACCCTTAAATACTTGAAGTGGTAAATAAAAACTTTGTAACTGCTAAGATTCTCCTGTACTTTGTGTAGAATAGTGATTAAACAATGTAACCTTTTCTGAGAGATCATTATTAAATCAGAAAATCTGTTAATAAAAATGTAATGATTTTTGAAATTTTTATTTTTAGGTTTTAGAATATTTAAATGATCTGAAACAATATTGGAAAAGAGGATATGGGTATTCTATTAACAGTCGATCCAGCTGCACCCTGTTTCAGGATATCTTTCAGCACTTGGACAAAGCAGTTAAACAGAAACAACGGTAAAAACTTTTAAAAACTTTTTAAAACAGGATTAAAGCCCAATTAAGCTTCTGGAAAATGTTTTATAATGGGTGATTTTTAAAAATAGATTTTGCTTTTATGTTATTAAAAAATAATTATACTTACAAAAGAATTAGATGACCTATGTAAGTTATAAAGCATGTACACCCTCCATTCAACCCAAGAACTGGCGCATTAGTCTTTTTATGTATTTGTCTATTTATGTATTTCTCCATGATTTCATTTTCCACACTCCCCTGGCCCTATTTACTTCCTATCCCCTTTGCAGACTATACCCCATTTGGTTCATATTATTCCTTAGTCTCTGTAAAATTTTTTTTATTGTGAATGTATCTGTGCCCAAATGACATACTTAGTTTTGCTTAGAGACATATGCTTACTGTGTTTTGGGATTGTTTCTTTCCCCCTCCAACATTACATTTATAATATTTATCATGTTGTTACATATTCTATCAGATCAGTCGCTCATTCGTGTCTGACTCTTTGTGACCCCATGAATCGCAGCACGCCAGGCCTCCCTGTCCATCACCAACTCCCGGAGTTCACTGAGACTCACGTCCATAGAGTCAGTGATGCCATCCAGCCATCTCATCCTCTGTCGTCCCCTTCTCCTCTGGCCCCCAATCCCTCCCAGCATCAGAGTCTTTTCCAATGAGTCAACTCTTCTCATGAGGTGGCCAAAGTACTGGAGTTTCAGCTTTAGCATCATTCCTTCCAAAGAAATCCCAGGGCTGATCTCCTTCAGAATGGACTGGTTGGATCTCCTTGCAGTCCAAGGGACTCTCAAGAGTCTTCTCCAACACCACAGTTCAAAAGCATCAATTCTTCGGCGCTCAGCCTTCTTCACAGTCCAACTTACATCCATACATGACCACTGGAAAAACCATAGCCTTGACTAGACAGACCTTTGTTGGCAAAGTAATGTCTCTGCTTTTGAATATGCTATCTAGGTTGGTCATAACTTTCCTTCCAAGGAGTAAGCGTCTTTTAATTTCATGGCAGCAGTCACCATCTGTAGTGATTTTGGAGCCCCCAAAAATAAAGTCTGATACTGTTTCCACTGTTTCCCCATCTATTTCCCATGAAGTGATGGGACCAGATGCCATGATCTTAGTTTTCTGAATGTTGAGCTTGAAGCCAACTTTTTCACTCTCCTTTTTCACTTTCATCCAGAGGCTCTTTAGTTCCTCTTCGCTTTCTGCCATAAGGGTGGTATCATCTGCATATCTTGATGATTGATATTTCTCCCAGCAATCTTGATTCCAGCTTGTGTTTCTTCCAGTCCAGCGTTTCTCATGATGTGCTCTGCATATAAGTTAAATAAACAGGTTGACAATATACAGCCTTGATGTACTCCTTTTCCTATTTGGAAGCAGTCTGTTGTTCCATGTCCAGTTCTAACTGTTGCTTCCTGACCTGCATACAGATTTCTCAAGAGGCAGATCAGGTGGTCTGGCATTCCCATCTCTTTCAGAATTTTCCGCAGTTTATTGTGATCCACACAGTCAAAGGCTTTGGCATAGTCAATAAAGCAGAAATAGATGTTTTTCTGGAACCCTCTTGCTTTTTCCATGATCCAGCAGATGTTGGCAATTTGATCTCTGGTTCCTCTGCCTTTTCTAAAACCAGCTTGAACATCAGGAAGTTCACGGTTCACGTATTGCTGAAGCCCAGCTTGGAGAATTTTGAGGATTACTTTGCTAGCGTTTGAGATGGGTGCAATTGTGCGGTAGTTTGAGCATTCTTTGGCATTGCCTTTCTTTGGGATTGGAATGAAGACTCACCTTTTCCAGTCCTGTGGCCACTGCTGAATTTTCCAAATTTGCTGGCATATTGAGTGCAACACTTTCACAGCATCATCTTTCAGTTTCAATGAATAAACTACATATTCTATAGTTTATTCATTTTTACTAGAGTACAGTATTCAGTAATATTCAATATTCAGTAAGTAAATACCATAGTTTATATCATCTTGTCACTGAGCGTTTGGGTAGTTTCTAATTTTTGCTATATTTTAAATAGTGAAATTGTACATGATTTCTGATATGAATTTTTCTAAGTTTTTATTTTAAATGAGAGTTTCTCATCAAAAAGTCTCTTTAACATTCGTACTTCTCAGAGTTTAAAAATACTTTTCACAATTTGAACCTTTGGTAGAATCTAAACTGTTTGACAAATATGACTCCATGAAAGCTTGTATATTCACAGTTGGAAATGAAAATCTTGTAGTAAAAGATTGTGACAGAAAGACTGAAGATGGTACATTTGATTGAGTTTGTGGTATTGTTTTATATACATATAGATATATAGAGAAATTGTGTATGTGTGTGTGGATGACCTTAGTTGGTGAAATTTCTTTGGGTTAGATGGGAGTTAGGGAAGAAAACCAGATTTAGTACACGTGGTTCCTAATTCATGATTTATGATGATGGTTTGACTTAAAAGTTTTTGACTTTATGATGGTGCAAACATGATACACATTCAGTAGAAGCTGTGCTTTTCCCAGGCCAGCTATCTGCAGTGTGATACTCTCATACTGCTGGGCATCGGCAGTCAGCTGCAGCTCTCAGTCAGTAACTCGTCACAAGCAAAACACTGCCAGTATTCTTAAAACCATTCTAGACCCACACAGCTGTGCTGTATTTCATTTTCAGTACAGTGTTTAATGTGAGATATTCAGCACTTTATTATAAAGTAGGCTCTGTCTTAGGTGATTCTGCTCAACTGTAGGCTAATGTTAGCATTTTGAACGCATTTAAAGTAGGGTAGATTTGAGCAGACTCCAGGAAATAGCAGGACAGGGAAGCCTGGTGTGCTGCAGTTCATGGGGTCACAAAGAGTCAGACACGACTGAGCAATTGAACAACAACAAAAGGTAAGCTATGATGTTTGGTAGGTTTCTGACTGGATGTTTTCAGTTTAATGAAGTGTTTGTTGAGATGTAACCCCATCATAAGTGGAGAAAGAGCTGTACTTAGTTTCTGCTACCAAACACTTTTTTGATAGAAACAAAATAGTCAAGGCAAGTTCCCTCTTTGAGATAGGTATTAATTTCTTTCCTACTTGGTTTTATGAATGTTTTAAAACCCTTAAACTTTATGAGATTAACAGACCTTTGCTGTTTTTTCATTGTTTAGTGTTTATCTCATTGATGAATGTGAGGTATGGAAAACTTAAAATTGTGTCTGAAAGATTCTTAAATAACTTCTGCAAAATTTGCTGTTACAACTTGTTACCAGATTCAAAGCTTAAGTAAGATATTTATTGTTGGTATTTTTAAAATGAGCATTTCTGTACACTGAAAACTGCAAAGCATTACAGAGAGAAATTAAAGATAACCCAAAATAATCCAGAGATATACTATCTTTATAGATTGGAAGATTCAGATTGATCATCTGTAGACTGACTGCAATCCCTGTCATAATTGCAGTGGATCTCTTTGTAGAAATTGAGAAGCTTATTCTAAAATCTATACAGAAATGCAGAGGCTCTAGAAGAGCTAAAACAATTTTGAAAAAGCAAAAGGACTTAATAAATACCTGACTTTAAAACTTATTATAAAATTGTAGCCATAAACAAATAGACCAATATAATCAAGTCAAGAAGTAAATTCTGATATATATGGTCAGTTTTTTGCACAGATGCCAAGGTAATGTATTGGCGTCCTTTCAACAAATGGTGCTGGAACAGTTGGAAACCCATATGTTAAAAAAATGACACTCAGACCCTTCCCCATATGACACAGAAAAAGGGATTATAGACTTGTGTAAAATCTAGAATTAGAAAACTTCTAGAAAAAAATGTAGGATCAAGCAGCAAGGATATATTGTGCAGCACAGGAAAACATAGCCATTATTTTGTAATAATTTAGAGTATAATCTTTAAAAATATTGAATCCGGTTATACACTTGAAACTAGTATAGTTGTACTACAGTTTTTAAAGAGAAACAAACAAAATGTAGGATCAAGGACCTGGATTTAAAAGCTAAAACTATGAAACTCTTTGAAGAAAACATAGTAGTAGGTCTTCACCATCTTGGATTAGGCAATGACTTCTTAGATACAGAAACAAATGCATAATCCATTTAAAAAAATTGAAATGAACTTCATCAAAATTAAAAATCTTTGTGCTTCAAAAAGAAAAGCGCTATTTGGAAACTGAGAAGACAAGCAACAGACTTGGAGAAAATAGTTGCAAACTATATATATGTGATTAAGGATTTGAATCCAAAATATATTTAAAAAGTTACATCTCACTGATAAGGTGACACATAATCCAATTTTGAAAAGGGCCAAAAATTTGAACAGATACTTTACTAAAGAAAGATACGTGGATAGCAAATAAGCATGTGAAAAGATACTAATAAACTATCTGATAATATTGTTAGATATTAAAATCATAGTGCTGCTGCTGCTAAGTCGTTTCAGTCGTGTCTGACTCTGTGCGACCCCGTATATGGCAGCCCATCAGGCTCCCCCGTCCCTGGGATTCTCCAGGCAAGAACACTGGAGTGGGTTGCCATTTCCTTCTCCGATGCGTTAAAGTGAAAAGTGAAAGTGAAGTCACTCAGTCGTGTCCGACTCTTAGCGACCCCATGGACTGCAGTCTGCCAGGCTCCTCCGTCCATGGGATTTTCCAGGCTAGAGTACTGAAGTAGGTTGCCATTGCTTTCTCCAAAATCACAATGAAATACTGCTTATACTCCTAAGTTGGCTGTAAAATAAGAGAAAAAATATATATGTTGGTCTCTGCCCCGGGTTCTTGACATTGGGCTCCTGAAACCATTGTACCATGTTAGGTGGTAAGAATGTCTTTTGTTCTGAGATGACTGGATGGCTCCAGGATGATGGCTGTTCACTGGAAATAACAAGCTGTGATTAGAAGCTTGGAATTCTCAGCCTCATCCTCCCACTGCTCCCAGTCACCACCACCATTCCCCACAGTTCTCTTGAGAGGGGAGAAGGGCTGGAAATGGAGTTAATGATCAGTCATGCCTGCAAGGTTCACGGGACTTCTGGGGTGGTGAACAAGTAGAAGAGTTGAGAAAGAGGCATGTCTGGAGAGGACATGGAAGCTCTGTGCCCCTTCCCACTTACCTTTCCCTGTACTCCTTTTCCATCTGGATGTTCATCTATGTCTTTTATGATACCCTTTTATAGTAAACTGGTAAGTGCAAATTAGTATTTTCCTGACTTCTGTGAGCCAGTCTAGCAAATTAAACCTAAGGGGATCATGAGAGCCTTCTATCTGTGGCCATATTGGATAGAAGTTGTGGGAGACCTAGGTGAAGACCTGCTACTTACAGTTGGCACCTGAAGTAGGGGCAGTCTCGTGGGACTGAGCCCTTAGCCTGTGGGAGATAATGCCTAGAACAGCCACCTGGTATCACAGAGTGTTGCCTAGTGTGGGAAAAACCCTGCAGATATGGTAACCAGAGGGGTCAGAAACATTAGGAATGTGAGAGGAAACGAGAAACAGAGGAGGAAAGGACTAAAAGTATTTTTCCTATTCACTGGCTAAAATAAGAAAAAATTTTTTTAATTTTTCTTAAGTGTTGATAAGGTGTGGAGCAATTGGAAACCTTATGCATTTTTGGTGGGAAAGTAAAATTGTTTAAAAAGAATCTTTTTAAACATATACTTTATATGTGATTTATATTAAAATGAAATTCCAGGTTTAGTTTATTTTGTTATGCTTTGCTTATCTTACCCACAAGTGAAGTACAGTGGGGAAAAAAATTGCAATGGACTGACTATTCCATTATGTTAGGTAATAGCTAGTTGTGTTTTTTTATCTACTCAGAAGCTAATGAGACTAATTTTCATGTCATGGATGTCTTGTTGAATAAGATGTGGTAATATAGAAGCCATGGGATGTAGTAGGCAGATGCTTAGATTTGGTTTTGAGTCCTGGTTCTACTCTATTGATGCTGCAGATTCCTCACTTCTGAAAAGGGGAATTATTGTCCTGACTCACAGGGTTTTTAATCAAGTGAGATAATTTCTATTAAAACACTTAGTATAATGTAGGATACAGATATGGTATTGTTACTGTATGTGAGAGGTCTCTGGTCAAACATGTCCTTAATGTCTTTGTCAGACATTCACATACCTTTCCTCTCCCTGCTGCCATGATTCAAATATTAGAAACAGATACTTTCTAGTAGTTAACCTCTTCAAATTTTCATGTTCTTGAGCTCATTCCTTAAATTAAGTCCCTTTCCATCAGCAGGATACAGAACATTTTTACTCCTTTTGGAGGATTACTCTTGTATTAGTGAATTGAAAAGAAGATTCATTCAACAGTATTTTAAACATCTCCTGTGATATATGTCAGGCAGTATCATATGAGCTGGACAAAGTCATTGTACTTGTGACTTGTAACAATATAGAGAAAATAGAAATGTATAAAAAAGCCATGGGTTGTGATACAACTATTTATGTAAGATTGTAAAACAGTATGGTTATTCCCTTGTGGTTCAGTTGGGAAAGAATCTGCCTGCAGTGTAGGAGACTGGGTAAAACAGTATAAAAGTTAAAGGAAGGAGAATTTGACCTTGTAAGACAAAATTTTTTTGGCCACTGCCTCCTTTTCTAGCTAAGGAGAGAAAGTCAGCACTTATTGTGAAGAAACTGGCAGATACTTTTCAGGTCCTGGTTTTCTCTATACTAAAAGACTGATTACGGATTTTTAAATTTGTTTAACTGCATCAAGATGAAATCTTAAACAGGTAAAGGGAAAAATTGAATTTAGAGACTTCTGTCAGATTGCTTTCCAGAAAACAGAGTGATACTAACCAATTTTATTAGCAGTGCCAAAATTTAGGATACTTCTCAAGAAAACCAATATATGCTCAGTACAGAGAGAATAATAGGTTTAAAACCCCCAAAACTAATAGACTTTATTTTTTAGAGCACTTTTAGGTTTACAACAAAAATGGGTGGAAATACAAAGTTCCCATGTTCTATCCCTTCCCTCACAGACATGGCCTCCTCCACTACTAACATCACACACCAGTGTGGTGTAATAAGGTTTTAACAGAATATTTTATATTTGTATATTTTATGAACTGTTCTATCAAAATATTATTTTACTTAATGTTTTTTTGTATTTGCATTTAGAGTTTATACTAAGTGAGTGTGCTTATATATGTATTTGTATACATATATACAGAAACAGTATTTATCCTTGATATTATCTGAAGAAATGTCTTCACTCATTTCTAGAGTTCTGAGGCTATTTTTGCTTTCTCCATCCCTCCTCCACCCCGTATTGAAATGGTACTGTGTACACAGGTTGTGATCTTTTTTTGTTGTTATCTTTTTATAGTAATGTTAAATCAAAGGTATTCTTCAATGTTTCTGAATACTTTTCAACATAATTCTAATAGTGTGATTTTACTTCACAGCAAAATTGGAGATTGTAAATAATGTTAATTGATAAGTATCAACATTTTGGTTAAATATAACCAGTCCTCCAGATCCATGGTCCTTGACACTTACTGGGATCTTGACCTTATTTTCCTTCTTAAACCATCACTGCAGTCGTGGGATTAAAGTTAAAACCAGTAACTTTAGTATTTAAGCACATTTAAACAGCTAGTGCTGTTTAAACAGCTGTGGTTAGAAAAGCAGGTTAAACTTCCTGACTAAGTAAGATTTATCTGCATTTTATTCTACTTTCCCATTCCCCATTGTCTGTTAGTATATTTTTATTTTTAATTGAGATTCAGCAAGTCACTTCCTAGTTTTTCAAAGAAAGGTTTATATTCCGAACTGTATAATTGCTTAACTCATGAGATCTTCCATTTTGTCAGAGATACTCTCAGATATGCGAATTAATTATTGTAAATATATGTTACAGTCATTAAATAGCTCTCATTAATCTTTGTTCAATCTTTGCATTCACTATTGAATAAGGGTATGACTTTTGAAGATTGTGTAGTTCCACGTGTTAACCTAAGATGGCAGTATTGAAATAAAAGTATAGTGGCACCCAGCGATTACTTAGCCCATTGTAACCAGGGAGCTTTGTCTTTTGAAGTTCTTAGAAGTGTATGCAGATTCTAAAGTCTCAGAACTTGTTACTGTTCCGAAGTTGTTGTTCCATGAGTTTAACTAGGTAGCACAGACTCTTCTAGTGCTAGTTGTTGAAAGATACTGGCTAAAACAAGGTAAAAGTTAATATAACTAGCCTGGCTATGCTTTGAATTCAAATTCAGCTGTCCATTTGTCTTTTGGAAAGACATGTTTTGACTTTCAGTGGACTGTAGGTCTGTGATGGCTAGAACTTTATTTCCCTGGTCTGTCCTCAGTGTCTGGAACATGCCTGCGATGCAGTTGGTGCTTAGTGTATAATGAAGGAATATCCAGTTTATAGTCATTTATCCTCCTAGGCATCTAAGCCACAAATCTATGTATTATTCTTGACTCTGTCTCCCTCACCTTCTACATCTACTCACCATAATGTGCTATTTTGTTGTTGTTATTTTTTCTTCACATCAGGTTCTTTTACTTTTCTTCCCCCCCACTTCTTCCACCTCAACTCAAACTAATATCGTCTCTCTTTTTTATTCTAGCAGTTACCTCCTAAGTGCTTCCCTGATTTTAGTTTTACTTCTACTCAAATTCAATACAGCTAATTATGTAGGCAATGGAAGGTATATACAAAGATGAAGACATTTAAATTATTGTCTCAAGGCACTTGTCCTGTTTTGGAGCGTATCTATCTAAAAGCACTAAAACGGGTAAAAAACAATACTGAAGAAGAATTGATTTGAACCATTGGGGGTTGGTAAAGCCTTTATGGGAGCAGGAGTCTTTGAGGTTGGTCATATCAACCCTTAACACTTAACTTTATGAAGTAAAATTGATGTGAAATAAACAGCACATATTTAAAGTACACAACTTGATAAGTTTTTACCTATTTATACAGCCATGAAACTATCACCATAATCAAGATAATGAACTATCCATTGCATGCAAAAATTTCTTTGTGACTCTTTCTAATACAGTTCCCACCCCTCATTCCCAGGCTGATCCACTGATCTGCTTTCTGTCACTAAGATTATTTTGTGTTTTCTAGAATTTTATATGAGGGAACCTTATAGGATGTATGTGTACTTTTTTGGGGGGTTTGGCTTCTTTCATGTAGCATAATGGTTATAAGATTCTGAGTATCAGTCATATGACTCAGACATTTGACATCAGTCAAATGAACGAGACAATAATTTAATAATTCCATTTCATTTAGTATTTTACTTGTTCAGTCGCTCAGTCATGTCTGACTCTTTGCAACTCTATGACCTGCAGCACGCCAGGCTTCCCTGTCCTTCACTGTCTCCTGGAGTTTGCTCACACTCATTTCCATTGAGTTGATGTTGCCATCCAGCCATCTCATCCTCTGTCGCCTCCTTCTCTTCCTGCCCTCAATCTTTCCCAGCATCAATCTTTTCCACTGAGTCAGTTCTTCGCATCAGGTGGCCAGCTTCAACATCAGTCCTTCCAATGAGTATTCAGGACTGATTTCCTTTAGGATTGACTGGTTTGATCTCCATGCTGTCCAAGGGACTCTCAGCAGCTTTCTCCAGCACCACAGTTTGAAAGCATCAATTCTTGGGTGCTCAGCCTTCTTTGTCATCCAGCTCTCACATCCACACATGACTACTGAGAAAACCATAGTTTTGACTATACGGAGTTTTGTCAGCAAAGTGATGTCTCTGCTAGGTTTATCATAGCTTTTCTTCCAAGGAGCATGCATCTTTTAATTTTAAGTATTTTACTTAGTGTTCTATTATATGGATATAATGGATTTGTTTATCCAATTTGTTTATCCATTCTCTTTATGGTAGGCATTTGGGTCATTTACAGTTTGAGGCTACTATAAATAAGGCTGCTGTGAACATTTGTGGTCTTTGTATGAACACATGCTTTCAGTTCTTTTGGGTAATTAATGCACTGGAAGGACTGATGCTGAAGCTGGAGCTTTAGTACTTGGGCCACCTGATGCAAAGAGCTGACTCTTTGGAAAAGACTCTGATGCTGGGAAAGATTGAGGGCAGGAGGAGAAGGGGATGACAGAAGACGAGATGGTTGGATGACATCACCAACTCAATGGACATGAGTTTGAGCAAACAACAGGAGATAGTGAAGGACCGGGAAGCCTGGTAAGTTGGACAGGTCTGAATGACTGAAAACAACAACAATACCCAGAGATGGAATAGCTGCGTCATATGTAGGTGCATGTTTAACTTCTTTAGAAACTGCCAAACTCTCCCCACCAGTGTGTGAGTTACAGTTATTCTATTTCCTGGCCAACACTTGGTATGGTAGGTATTTAATACTTTTAATTTTAGCCATTATCATGGGTGTGTTGGAGCACTTCATTGTAGTTTTAGTTTCATTTCCCTAAAAATTAGTGTTGGAGGACGGATGGAATGAAAAATGCCAACCAAACTGAGAAGTCATCTTGAAAGTGAAATAAAAGGAGTGCAGCTTCATGTAATCAGTGAATCAATTTATTATAGAATAACTTACAAGGTGGGATCAGGATCAGGCAGACAATGAAAGCATTATCAGCTATACTTGGCACTGCTAATTGGGCATTGGGACAGTTTTACAGTTAACCTAGGATATGAGGGTACAGGCTTGGATATAGGATGCATATTTCTAAGTGAAGACTAACAGATAGGGTAACTAGTCTCCTGGACACTGGAAATACATCAGTGAAAGTTTTTATTGTTTGGGGACTAACAGAGCATTGAGGCCACCTGGTCCTCATGATTATTAAACAATATCTTAAACGACAAAACCCTCAATGGCAGAGAAGTGATTCAGTCAGTCAATCAATTCAGTCACTCAGTCGTGTCTGACTCTTTGTGACCCCACGAACCGCAGCACACCAGGCTACCCTGTCCA
Organism: Bubalus bubalis; assembly: GCF_019923935.1. Classification (NCBI taxonomy): domain Eukaryota; kingdom Metazoa; phylum Chordata; class Mammalia; order Artiodactyla; family Bovidae; genus Bubalus; species Bubalus bubalis. The sequence goes on from NC_059179.1 coordinate 9,511,176, forward strand.
TCACCAACTCCTGGAGTCCACCCAAACCCATGTCCATTTAGTCGGTGATGACATCCAACCATCTCATCCTCTGTTGTCCCCTTCTCCTCCTGCCCTCAATCTTTCCCAGCATCAGGTCTCTTCCAATGAGTCAGCTCTTTGCATCAGGTGGCCAAAGTATTGGAGTTTCAGCTTCAACATCAGTCCTTCCAATGAATACCCAGGACTGATCTCCTTTAGGATGGACTGGTTGGATCTCCTTGCAGTCCAAGGGATTCTCAAGAGTCTTCTCCAACACTACAATTCAAAAGCATCAATTCTTCTGTGCTCAGCTTTCTTTATAGTCCAACTCTCACATCCATACATGATCACTGGAAAAACCATAGCCTTGACTAGACGGACCTTTGTTGACAAAGGTCAACAAAATAATGTCTCTTCTATTGAAAATGCTATCTAGGTTCGTCATAACTTTCCTTCCAAGGAGTAAGCGTCTTTTAATTTCATGGCTGCAGTCACCATCTGCAGTGATTTTGGAGCCCAGAAAAATAAAGTCAGCCACTGTTTTCCCATCTATTTGCCATGAAGTGATGGGACCGGATGCCATGATCTTAGTTTTCTGAATGTTGAGCTTTAAGCCAGCTTTTTCACTCTCCTTTTTCACTTTCATCAAGAGGCTCTTTAGTTCTTCACTTTCTGCCATAAGGGTGGTGTCATCTGCATATCTGAGGTTATTGATACTTCTCCCGGCAATCTTGATTCCAGCTTGTGCTTCGTCCAGCCCAGCATTTCTCATGATGTACTCTGCATATAAGTTAAATAAGCAGGGTGACAATATACAGCCTTGACGTACTCCTTTTCCTATTTGGAAGCAGTCTGTTGTTCCATGTCCAGTTCTAACTGTTGCTTCCTGACCTGCATACAGGTTTCTCAAGAGGCAGGTCAGGTGATCTGGTATTCCCATCTCTTGAAGAATTTTCCACAGTTTATTGTGATCCACACAGTCAAAGGCTTTGGCATAGTCAATAAAGCAGAAGTGGATGTTTTTCTGGAACTCTCTTGCTTTTTCGATGATCCAGCGGATGTTGGCAACTTGGTCTCTGGTTCCCCTGCCCTTTCTAAAACCAGCCTGAATATCTGGAAGTTCACGGTTCACATGTTGCTGAAGCCTGGCTTGGAGAATTTTGAACATTACTTTACTAGCATATGAGATGAGTGCAATTGTGCGGTAGTTTGAGCATTCTTTGGCGTTGCTGTTCTTTGGGATTGGAATGAAAACTGACCTTTTCCAGTCCTGTGGTCACTGCTGAGTTTTCCAAATTTGCTGGCATATTGAGTGCAGCACTTTCACAGCATCATCTTTGAGGATTTGAAACAGCTCAACTGGAATTCCATCACCTCCACTAGCTTTGTTCGTAGTGATGCTTCCTAAGACCCACTTGACTTCACATTCCAGGATGTCTGGCTCTCAGTGAGTGACCATACCATCGTGATTATCTGAGAAGTGATTCAGTACTACACATTACAGCCCTGGCAGAGACAGGAAAAGCTGTTAAGAGCTCAAGATAATACCAGTCATGCTAACAGCCATACAGCTAGTGATACTGAGCTTATTTACCATCCATGTGTTTACTTTGGTTAAGTGTCTGTTCAAATCTTTTGCCATTTTTTAATTGGGTTATTTATCATTTTTATTATTGTTGCTTTAAGAGTTCTTTAATGTATACTCTAGATACAGAGTCTTTCTCAGATTTATACTTTACAAGTATATTCTCCTAAACTGTGGTTTGCCTTTTTTGTTTTTATAATAATGTCTTTTATGGGCTAATTTTGCAACACTTTTGAGTCAGTTCCTCCTGAGCATCTGTCTGGTACCCTGTATATTTTGAGATTTTCCTATAATGGCTTGTGTGAACACAAACTATTCCTGGCCTTGTTTGAGCTTTGGGGATTCTTTCCAATTCTTTGTGTTCAGTGCTTTTTGCCTGGATTTGGATAGTTTTCTCACAGACAGTGATTTGATCAGTACTAGCTGAAATCTTGAGAGGAGTTACTATACATCTCTCTTCTCTGGTATCCTAGCCTGCAAATTCTAGTCAGTTGGGCCTCCATGAATTTCCAGTTCTATCTCATCTTCTCAGGAAGACTGACATACTCTGTTTGGGTTCCCATGCCCTGTGCTGCAGCCTGGAAACTAGGCAGTTAACATGGGGGAGCTGTGGGGATTTGCCTCCCCTCGCTCTTATTCTCACTATTGTTGTATATCTGGAAACTGCCTTTTCATATCTTTTGTCTGGCTTTATAGTAGTTTAAGGCAGGAAGGTAAATCCAGTCCCTGTTACTACATCTTGGATGAAAGCAAAAGTTATTTCTATGTGTTTTTCTTGAGAAAAAACTTTACGCTTGAATCATTTCATTCTATATTTGTGTTAAAATGTCAAATTTGATACTTTTCCAAATGACACATTGGAGCTGATGCTTCAATCAGATGTAAAATAGGATTAAATTCTTTTTCCTTGTAATTTTCTTCCCAAAGCATCTCATATCTCTGGCAGTTCATGTTGCTTATTTGTGCACTTACATAATTGTGGGAATTACACGAGTCTAAAGCTCTATTTGATATTCTCAGATTATGTTTAAAAATACACTTTGTGTAACATTAGTTGAGTGTGAAACATGAACTAAGAGCTTAGAAAAACCTAAGCTGAGTACATTTAGGAGAAAACATGCAATTATTAGTTGTTTTTCTGGTTGAACTTTTTCCTGGGTGTTTAATCTACTTTGAACACATGCATACATGCATAGTCATCAAACCTCATTCAACAACATAATTTTAGAGTTCAACTTAACTTTCCTTTTTAATGGAAGATTTGATAAAATCTCCTTACCAACTTAAGTAAGTAAAAAGAGGGCTGAAATTTGGAGAACTGCATTCTTACTTGCTAGATAACATTAGGTAATTCACTTGTCCTTTCCCTATTTCTAAAATGAGAAGTCATGACCAGATTTCAGCCCTAAAATATTAGAATTCCAACTGTGTGTTTCTACATATAATTCATTTAAGTTATTTGTTTTCCTGTATTTGTATTGATAGTTTACATTTTCTAGGGTTTTTAATTTTTTAAACCTAAAATGAATCTCTCTTAAAAGTGTTTTTTTCACTTTTTGGAAAATGTGATATCTCAAATTTAATGCATTTTTATCAGAGGGATAGGGCAGAATTAAAGGTACATTAGATGCCTTTTTTTTTGTTTGGTTTTTTTTTTTTTTGAGACATTGTGCTGCAAGTTCTAAAGAATATCATTACAAGTCAGGGATATGTTAATATGAGAAATGTAACTAATAGAAGTCTTATGTTGGAGGATTGGAGGATGAAGTCAGAATGTAAAGAACAGAAACTACACGATTCAAGAAAAATAGAAATGTTCAAAGCAAATTATAAACGATCTGCATTTTCCTTAATTTGGTGTTGTGTGTAAATTTAAAATGTAAATTAATCTATTTAGACATTTTAAATGTAGAGCTCATTAGGACAAAATTATTCGACTTCTCTGAAATACACATGTTGCAGGAGATAAAAGCTAATATGGAACAGAATTTTAGACGCACTGTTCCTCAGGATGTCAGATTGTAATATACAGCAGAGGGATTCTTAGGATGTGTCGAGTCTGAACTCCCAAAACTGTATTCAAGTTTTTATGGGTTTGAGCATTTCTCTGGGATGAAATCTCATTCCTTTAGATTTTCAAATGGTTTCATGTCCCCAATAATTATAAAACTATAGATGCAGTGAGTATTGAATACATGTCATTACTGATTGCCTTGGCAGTTCCTCCTTTAAAAAAATTTTACATCCTCCTACCAAAAGACTGCAGTTTTTAGTTAAAGATAAAAAGCTAGTTCTTTCTGTCATGGCATCCTGAACCTCACAACTCTGCTTATTGAATGGCCATATGATGCAAAGAAAACTATATGGGACCACAGGTAGAATGGAATGTAGCAGTCTTTATGCTCTCTGCAATTTTCTGACAAAATTATGTGGCCTTACATTAGGAATTGAGTAAATTGAGAAGTGATTTTATTTTTTTTTTCACATTCTTTCCCCTGTTGTCTTCCCATGCATTATGTTCTCTTGTTCTTTCTGGTCTTTCTAACCCTCCAACCCCTAGACGGGCAGGCTCACATACACACACACACACACACACACACACACACACACACACACACACACACACTTCTGTATTCCCCCATTCAGACATAATTACGCATGCTGTAACCCATTGGCTGGTGCCAGTGTTTTGGACTTAATTATAAACCAAATTTGCTTTAAATAAGCTTGGGAATAAAACCCAGAAAATTTCCCATGGCATCCTTGAAACTTGGATATATTTAAGAAGAAGCTGGGGTTTTAGTTCTTTCAAACAGCAGTTGGGCTTGTACTTAAATAAGTAAATCAGTTTCTAGCAGATAGCTTAGAGGGGGTTCACTGTGAGGATCTGGCAGAGTTCACATCCCCTATGACTGGTCCCTTGAAATTTTTAACTCTTAGACTTGTCTATACAAAGCCTCTAGCAATTTGTCAGATTACAGTTTTAAGTTTTCTGACCCTGGCATAGGTTCCTGTGGAGGTTTCTGCTCCTGTAAATTATGGTTCTCTATGTCTGCCTATCTCTCCAATTTAGGGGGCAGCAGTTTGACCTGTGACCTCACCTCTCTAATGGGTCTAAGATGAACCGTTGAGTTTTCATTTTGTTTGGCTCTTTGTTGTTAGGGTGGAACGACAGTTTCTAAGCTCCTTACAGACTGAAAACTGAAAGTTCTAGGTTTTTTTATACCCAGAGTTTGATATTTTCGCAATTGAGTTTCAAACAAGAAGAAATCAGTTTAAATATTGCTTGCATGCATGTGTGTGAGGCAGAAATATTGGAGTGTGTTGCCATTTCCTCCACAAGGGGATCTTTCCAACCCAGGGATCAAACTCATGTCTCTGGCTCCTGCATTGGCAGGCGGATTCTTTACCACAGAGACACTGGGAAGCCCAAAATATGAGAGCCACATATTGTTTAGTCATTGTTTATAAGTGGAGAAAAGCATTCTCACATTCTTAGCCGTAAGTAGGCCCTTGATTTGAAGTATGTAGTCTAAGAGGACTGAAAAATTATTAGGTAAGTTCTTTTGAATTATATACCTCATAATTATGAGTTAGATGTTTTACTTCTGCTATTTTAGGGAGCCTTGAAGATTACATGAAGGATTATATTTATTCTAGTTTTAGCACTTGAACCATTAAGGATTACCAAGTTGAATTCCAGCTAAGAAAAACAAATAGTGAAGAAAAAGTTTTGTTTGAATCTCGTGATTTATATGCTGAGCTTTTATCTATTGGGAATACTTTTTGAGGTAATGAAAAAATTACTTAACCTTTTTTTTTTTTATCTTGTAACTTATTTAGGAATGTGTTAAATTCTGCTTCTTACCCTTAAAATCCAACCTATAAATTTTGTGAGCTCTGAATTTATTTTGAAATAGAATCAAGAAGAAAGAGTTTTAGAATTATTTAAAATATGGAGGTTCAGTTCAGTCACTCAGTCATGTCTGACTCTTTGCAACCCCATGGACTGCAGCACGCCAGGCTTCCCTGTCCATCACCAACTCCCAGAGTTTACTCAAACTCATGTCCATTGAGTCGGTGATGCCATCCAACCAACTCACCCTCTGCCGTCCCCTTCTCCTCCTGCCTTCAATCTTTCCCAGCATCAGGGTCTTTTCCAGTGAGTCAGTTCTTTGTATCAGGTGGCCAGAGTATTGGAGTTTCAGCTTCAGCATCAGTCCTTACAATGAATACCCAGGACTGATGTCCTTTAGGATGGACTGGTTGGATCTCCTTGCAGTCCAAGGGACTCTCAAGAGTCTTCTCCAACACCACAATTCAAAAGCATCAATTCAAAGCATCAAATGTTGGATCCCACCAAGGAAAGATACCCCATGTCCAAGAGCGAAGGAGAAGCCCCAGCAAGATGGTAGGAGAGGCAAAATCATGTCTAGGATCAAATCCCATACCTGCCAGAGATGCTTGGAGGGCTCAAACAAACCTTGTGCGCACCAGGACCCAGAGACCCCACAGAGCCTGAGCCAGAAGTGTGTTTGAGTTCATACCTCCTATGGAGGTATGGGTCAGCGGTGGACTGCCACAGCGGCACAGGCTCTGGATGCAATAGACCTGGGTATGGCATAAGCCGTCTTGAAGAAGGTTGCCATTAACCCACCATAGAGCCGCCAGAACTTACACAGGACTGGGGAAACAGACTCTTGGAGGGCACAAACAAAAGCTTGTGTGCACCAGGACCCAAGAAAAAGGAGCGGTGACTCCACAAGAGGCTGACCCAGACTTGCCCATGAGTGTCCAGGAGTCTCTGGCAGAGGCATGGGTTGGCGGTGGCCTGCTGCAGGGTTGGGGGCACTGAGTGCAGCAATGTGTGCATGGGACCTTGTGAAGGAGGTCGCCATTATCTTCATTACCTCCACCATAGTTTGGCCTCAGGTCAGACAACAGGAAGGGAACACAGCCCTGCCCATCAACAGAAAATTGAATTAAAGATTTACTGAGCATGGCCCTGCCCATCAGAAGAAGACCCAGTTTCCCCCTCAGTCAGTCTCTCCCATCAGGAAGCTTCCATAAGCCTCTTATCCTTCTCCATCAGAGAGCAGACAGAATGAAAACCATAATCACAGAAAACTAACCTATCTGATCACATGGACCACAGCCTTGTCTAACTCAATGAAACTGTGTAGGGCCACCCAAGGTGGATGGGTCATGGTGGAGAGTTCTGACAAATCGTTGTCCACTGGACAAGGGAATGGCAAACCACTTCAGTATTCCTGCCTTGAGAACCCCATGAACAGTATGAAAATATGGAGGTGGTTAAAGAGAATTTTAGACCACTTTAGAGTTTTAGTTTATGTTCATGTTGATAGTAGCATATTTTACAAAGTTTCATAAGGCATTCTTTTCTATTTTTTATAAAATAAAAAAGCTCTTTCTCTGTGAGATAAAATTTCTCTAAGCCAGATTTTTAATACTCTTCCTTGCCACTTTTAAAAAAGATATAAACCAAACCAAGGCTTCCCTGGTACCTCAGATGGTGAAGAATCCACCTGCAAGCCAGGAGACCCGGGTTCTCCCTTGAAGGAGGGCGTGGCAACTCCATTATTCTTGCCTGGAGAATTCCATGGGCAGAGGAGCCTGGCAGGCTATAGTCAATGGGATCGCAAAGAGTGAGACACGACTGAATCGACTTAGCACACAGAACACACAGACTAAACCAATGAAGAACCTTCTTATTCTGTGTTCAATAAAGATTTGTGTACATACATTTAGGAATGATTTACACATAATTCTTAAAGTGGTTTGTTTCAAGTGATTATATGATACACACATACCCACACACATAGGTACATGTGTTTGTGTTGTTTGTAATACACCCAACAAGGGGTGATATTGCTATCAAAAAACAAGAAGTCAGGCACCATCCTGATACAGACTAGTGCTGTATTTTGTAATTAGGTATCTTAGAAATGGGCAAAGTGATTTTAATTATGTCTGGGAAATGAGAGATAAAGAGGGGGAGATTGGTTGGCAAGGCAAAGGTGTTCATCTATAAAGAAAAAAGTGTTTAGGAAATTGTATCCATTGGATCTGCATACAACTTCAGTACAGTGTTCCAGATAGCTATTACTTATTCATTGGAGTTGAAACATTTGACCTAGATACAGCTTCTCTGAAGTTAAAAGTTGTCATTTTTTTTGACATATTCCCTTTCTTCTGTGCTACAATAAAAATGTAGTTGCATACACTCTATTACTCAGCAAACTGAATTCAAGGCATAGAGTATAATGACTATGTTGCAGAAAATTGGGCACATCCACTTTTGTCCAGTGCTTTTTGTGTGTAAATACAAGGGGCATCAGCCAACTTCTTTTTCTGAAGGAGCAACAGCATCTGCTGTGTGTGCACGACCCTAAGGCACAAAGGGTAAGGTAGGCAGAAAATAATTATGAGTGAAATTGTGCTCATTTCTCCTTTATATTGGCATTATTATAAAAATATGTAATCTACAAAGAATTATAAGTTGCTTACTATTTTCTGCAAGCACATTTAATCTCTAAGTAAGCTGATGATTTTAGTTTTCACATTGTTTTGAGGAAGGCTACCTTAGTTTTGACCCTCTAATATGTAGTTACCCTTATCTTTCATTATCACTATTGTATTTATGGATTTAACCAGACTTTTAAAAATACTGTTTTTAATATATTTCATCCTTTTGTAATGGAGATTATTATTATTATTGGAGATTATTATTATTAATGGAGATTATTATCTGTAATAAGATAATATTTAGGGCACTTATTTTTTAAATTGTGTTTTTCCTTTCTGTTGAAAATTTCTTGAAATTGTAAAATATTTTCTTTAATTTAGATGCATCATATGGCACAAGACAGTCATTTATTTGTATTGATTTGGCTTCCTATGTGAATCTAATTATATATAAACTTGATATCCCATAAAACTCCCAATAAGGATTTTTAAAGCACAGTTTTTCTTAGCTTTCTTCTCAGAAATAGCTGATTTTAATATGTGACTGAAAGTAGGCAGTCAAAAGAGAAAATGGGATTTATTTCACTTTATATAAAGCTAAGGAATCTTAGGTTTAAAACTTAAATTTGGGTAACAATCTAGATTTAATTTCTTCTGTAGCTTGTATGTGTGAAGTTAATAGGACTTTGAACTCATCATTTGTACATAGCCCTGTTGGTCTGTCCCCTATCCCCAGCACACGTTTTTTTTTGTTTCATATGTGTTTTTGTTGTTTGTCTTTTATCTTCTTTTTTTCCCTATTTTCTCTTTGATTGACTTTGGAACCCAAGTATGTAGGTAAGCCCGTTTACTCCACTGCTTTTCCACACAGTAGCCACCAGCCACATGTGGTTATTCAGCACCTGAGAATGGGTGGTATGAATTGAGATTGCTGTAAATATAAGTGCACATGGCCTTTCGAAGATTTGGTAGAAAAACATAAAATAGTTGTGACTGTTTCCCTTGGGTTTTGGATCTGCTATCCATTTGCTGCATCCATTTTTATGTGAGGAATCAGGAGGATTCAGAAACTGCTGCAAATATTGCTGTCCTCCCAGAAAATCTGTAACCTGATGTTTGGTTAACTGTGTTTGAATAGAGTTTTTTTTTTTTAATTGAGTATAGTTGTTTTATAGTGTTGTGTTAGTCTCTGCTGTACATCAAAGTGAATCAGCCTCATATGTCTTCCTTGGATTTTCTGTTTGAATGGGCTTACAAATTATATTTGAGAACAAAACCATAGTCTTTTTATAAAAGTTGGAGAAAAGGCTAAATAGTAATTTGCTGCTGTTTTAAAAAAATTATTTATTTATTTATTTTTGGCTGAGCTAGGTCTTCTTTTCTGCCCAGGCTTTTCTCAAGCTGCATCAAGTAGGGACTATTCTTTAGTTGCAATATGAAGGCTTCTCATTGATGTGGCTTCTCTTGTTGCAGAGCACAGGCCCTTGGGCACATGGGCTTCAGTAGCTGTGGCATGTGGTCTCGGTGGTTGTGGCTTCTGGGCTCTAGGTCAGTTGTGATGCACTGACTTTGTTGCTCTGCAGCATGTGGAATCTTGCCCAGATCAGGGATCTAACCCGTGTCTCCTGCATTGGCAGGTCGATTCTTTACCACTGAGCCACCAGGGAAGCCCTCCTGCTACTTTTAAAAGAAGTCTTTATCAGAGAAAAATCATAGAAAACTTGAAAGAAAATAAAAAGGTGACCTAGCTCATGTGTTGAAAGCTATTGTTTCTGGCAGTGTATAAACTCCATTCCCAACCACAGACCTAGTTTATCAGCTAGAATAGGTTGTGTCTTTACCTTTTTCTGACTCTCTCACATTTGGTGACCAAGTCAGGTCTCATAAAACATTGAAGAATAATATGCATTACCATTCACTGTTCAGACTTGGTTTTAACCAAGAAATTTACTGAATAGTGTCCTAATTCCCTAGAGATGAAATAACATTTGAAATTCATTCAGACGAGCTCCAGAGAGTAATCAATATTTACTAAGGGCCAGGTGCTCAGATTCATTCACAGAAAGGCAATACAGTTTTGAAATCCATATCAACTTGAAGTTCCCTTATCTAGCAGTAAAGACTCAGCTGTCTTTAAGCTTAAAGAATAATGTATGTGTTTTAGATAGATTTACAATATGCAGTGATCCAAAATTTTAAAATGTAATTTTAGTGCATAAAGTTCAGTTCTCTGCCACACAGAATTTAGCCATACTGTTGTTTATATAAAGATTTTAAAAAGATGAGAAAGTTGTGTGTTAATTCTAAGTGTGGTTATTATGTTAAATTGCTATGTATGTAGAAAATGTTTTATATGTATCTTTTTCTTTATTTCTCTTTTAAGTTCTCAACCAGTTTCCTCTCCAGTCATCCTCCAGTTTGGCCATGCAGAGACCCTTCTTCCACTGCTTTCTCTCATGGGCTACTTCAAAGACAAGGAACCCCTAACAGCTTACAATTACAAGGAGCAAATGCATCGGAAGTTCCGAAGTGGTCACATTGTACCCTATGCTTCAAACCTGATATTTGTGCTTTACCATTGTAAAAATGCTAAGACTCCTAAAGAAGAATTCCGAGTGCAGATGTTACTGAATGAAAAAGTGTTACCATTGGCTCACTCACAAGAAACTGTTTCTTTGTATGAAGATCTGAAGAACCACTATAAGGACATCCTTCAGAGTTGTCATACCAGTGAAGAATGTGAACTACCAAAGGTGAACACATCTGATGAGCTATGAGTAACTGCCAAACATTTTTAATTCATCAGCAATCTCCAGGGAGTGAGTCCATGCTTGGAATAGGTGGGCAGTCCCTGGGTACAGAAAGCTTTAACATTTCTTGGATATTTCTGTTTTTTCAAAGAAAAATGTTTCTTTTTGAGTCTGGACATGGATATGTAAGAAATGATCTTTCACTGAAGCAGCTCTCATGGGAAATCTGTTCTGAGATAACTGGTACTACATACATTTACAGAAATTAAATTCTTCCTACTTACGTAAGAAATCTCACACTGAGATAGAACATGATTTCAAAATGATACACAGAAGTTTTGGAGTGACAAAATATTTTGTCATTTGGACAATCCATAACGCGACTGGACTAAGTCTAGGAACTTTACCAGCTGTGCTGCCATTTCTTTTTTCCTCAGGTAGCACAGTTCTAGTATTTTCTTCTTAATCAGAGCTATTATGATTCACTGGGAGTATCACTTTGGAAGAAATTAACATCTCTAGTTGAGAATTTGAAACAATATTAAGAAACAGTATGATTTAAAAGAATACCTTCACTGAAGGAAGACAAAAGTATAATAAAATGTCTTTGTTAAGACTATTTATAAAGTATTTGAACACAATTTCAGTAATTCCCTTTAACCTCTTATTAAGTCTTGAAAGGCCGTTATTTAATTATTATCATACCTGTTTCACATATATAACTGGAAGAACAAAGAGGACCATTAGCAACAAGACAGAAGAATAGAATCAAACTTAAATCCATTGCTTTATGTGTTTTAAAAAATTGTCACTTTTCTTGTATTTGTATATTTTACTGTTATGTGAGATACAGCTTTTGAGGGTTTAATTTCTTTTTTGTTCTTTATTTTTGTAAAGACTGACTTCATACTGGTGGGCTTTCAGTTTCACATATGCTGCTGCTTAGTCACTCAGTCGTGTCTGACTCTTTGTGACCTCATGGACTGTAGCCCACCAGGCTCCTCTGTCCATGGGATTCTCCAGGCAAGAATACTGGAGTGCATTGCCATTCCCTTCTCCAGGGATTTTCCCGACCCAGGGATTGAACCTGGCTCCTCCTGCATTACAGGCAGATTCTTTACCATCTGAGCCACAAGGGAAGACCTTTCACAGATATGAACCCATTTCAAAGCAATAGTTGTGAGTTCTATCAAATATCATAAAAGTAGTTTCTATAATAATAAACATAATTCTTATAACTTTACTACCAGGTTTTTTTCTGCTTTCCATATTGATACACAATCAGTTCAGTTCAGTTCATTCGCTCAGTTGTGTCCAACTTTTTGTGACCCCATGAACCGCAGCATGCCAGGCCTCCCTGTCCATCACCAACTCCCGGAGTCCACCCAAACCCATGTCCATCGAGTCGGTGATGTCATACAACCATCTCATCCTCTGTCGTCCCCTTCTCCTCTTGCCCTCAATCTTTCCCAGCATCAGGGTCTTTTCAAATGACTCAGCTCTTTGCATGAGGTGGCCAAAGTATTGGAGTTTCAGCTTTAGCATCATTCCTTCCAATAAACACCCAGGACTGATCTCCTTTAGGATGGACTGGTTGGATCTCCTTGCAGTCCAAGGGATTCTCAAGAGTCTTCTCCAACACCACAGTTCAAAAGCATCAGTTCTTCTGCACTCAGCTTTCTTTATGGTCCAACTCTCACATCCATATATGACCACTGGAAAAACCATAGCCTTTACTAGACAGACCTTTGTTGGCAAAGTAATGTCTCTGCTTTTTAATATGCTGTCTAGGTTGGTCATAACTTTCCTTCTAAGGAGTAAGTGTCTTTTAATTACACAATCAGTAATTGATGGTAAAAGGATAGCATTTCAGGTAGCTTTGACGAATCAGGCAATATAAGGACATTTTCTTCCAATAAAAATTTCTGGCGAGGAAGGCTCAAGAAGAAAGTAAATATATTTATATGAAATTATGGCTGAATTGCATTGTTGTATGGCAGAAACCAACACAACATTGTAAAGCAGTTTTCCTCCAATTAAAGAATAAAAAATTTCTTAGGTTTTCACTTATTAAGAATGGAAATCCATTTTGTTCAAAATCTAAAGTGTTACAACTGTATATTAAAATTATAAAAGAAGATGCATAGATCATTGATCTGTAGATCAGATCAGATCAGTCGCTCAGTCATGTCCGACTCTTTGCGACCCCATGAATCGCAGCACACCAGGCGTCCCTGTCCATCACCAACTCCCGGAGTTCAGTGAGACTCACGTCCATAGAGTCAGTGATGCCATCCAGCCATCTCATCCTCTGTCGTCCCCTTCTCCTCCTGCCCCCAATCCCTCCCAGCATCAGAGTCTTTTCCAATGAGTCAACTCTTCGCATGAGGTGGCCAAAGTACTGGAGTTTCAGCTTTAGCATCATTCCTTCCAAAGAAATCCCAGGGCTGATCTCCTTCAGAATGGATTGGTTGGATCTCCTTGCAGTCCAAGGGACTCTCAAGAGTCCTCCAACACTACAGTTCAAAAGCATCAATTCTCCGGCGCCATTGATCTTCAACTGAGTGATGTTCACAGAATAGATAATTAGCTGCTAAATACTACTGGTGCATCAATACACTGCTGATTATTCCTACAAATGTCTGATTTTAATCATTTTCTTTTTTAAGGATTTGTCTAAGGCAGACAAGAGAACAGTATAATGAGCATTCATGCCCATCATACTGTTTTAGCAAAATTAACATTGTATCATTTGGTTTAGATCAAATAAGAAGAATTGAAGACTTTTATATGTCTTCCTGATGCTTTTCCCTCACTGCCTGCCTATAGGTAACCACCAACATATGAAGTTCAGTATTCACCATTCTACTGCATGCTTGACTCTGAAATTTTATAGTATTGTGGGAATTTAAACTTTTCTATAAAAAGGACTTCACTGTGCGTATCATTCTTGAATAATTTATTTAATTGCTGTATTTGTTTTTCAAGACTTTTTGATCATTTATCACAAATCAACAATATCAGTTCATGAGTCATGTACTTTTTATGTACAAACACTAAACTCAGACTTCTGTTAAAGTTGAATAAGCCTAGTTTTTCTTTCAAGGGGGTTATCTTAAAAGACCTTACAACAAATTTACTTGATGTCTGGAACATTAAATAATTTGATTTATGAAGTTTTCGTAGACTATTGAAGTTTTATAGAAATTGTTTTATTTATTATTTATTGTTAAGTAGAACCATATAGTTATCATTGTAGTCTTTGGTATGTAAACTATTTCAGGATAGAGGGTGAGTGTGGTCCATTTTCGTTAATGTTACAGAGGCTGTGACATTATTCTGGTGCTATTATTCTCACTTAGGAAGTACCCGAAACTGAAGAATCTTATGAGAAGAGCAAAAGGTCTTATCTAGGATAGGATATATAAAAAGTTGAATGTTGAAAAATAACCTTTGGCCAACAAGAATTCATTCATGATAGGTGACCACTTTACTCAGTTAAGCCAAAATGTAATCACTATCGGTTCTGAGATTTTGGTCAATTAATAAATAGCCTATGAACATTAGTCATTTTTCTGTCCATAGTCTACAACTTGATGTGTGCAGTGCATTTGTCTTTACTCTTTTTTTATAGTCATTTTATCATTTTGAAGTTTCTGCTCTCCAGCACATAATCCTGCACTTGAAACTGTCTTTGTATATAATCTTGATCTTAATTTTAACACTGAAAGCAGAGTTCAGCTTGGAAAAGGAGCTTCATTTTTTTCAGGAAAAAGTCAAATTTTATATCTTTGAGTGCTTTCCTTTTGTAAACTGCAGAATTGATACATGACCTTAAATATCTGGGAGTTACATACAACCAAACCAGAATTTGTAAGTATAAATTTTTGGAATGTATTTCTTTAAGGTGGTATTTCATACAGTTCACTAATGATCCTTGGAATCTGGACTGTTCTGCCAAATGTAAACTGAAAATAAATATTTGCATTACAATGTAATTTGCCTTTTATCTAGCTCTTCTCCTGAACTTACCCAGTCTCTTAATTCTCATAGAATCACAGATCACTGAGTTCTCTATTCTTCTGTCACTTACTTAAGCATTTCCTTCCACTCACCTATCAGCTTAACCTGCCGTTAAGCACCTTCACATCAGTCTATTAAGCTATTTTTTAATTGGTGTATGTGTATGTGTGTGAGGAGAGAGAAGAAAAAGAAGGAATGAGTATTTTTGAGAAAATTCCACAGCAGGAAAAAAGATGTCATATTATTCTAGTTAAAAGAATTGCAGTTTGGGCTTCATACCTGGCAGATTAGGAGGCAGTTAATGTTCAAACTTCATTTTATCATTACTGGAGTAATACATTTTAAGATAGAAGGATTCTTAAATGTATTATTTCTAAAACTGGCCTCAGTTTAACACCATCCCTGTACTATTCCCAGATGCTGAGCCATTCTTTAGACCCAAGCAGTTTATGCTCACACTTGTTTGTTGTTGCGCTGGCAGAACAAATAATTATTCATTAGAATGATAGCCTTCAATGTTTAATAGTACTCCTAGTATATAATGAGAACATTTTGCTAACATATTTTACATTATTTATGAAGTAGCTAATGTGAAAATTGGGGTTCCCAGTGGTAAAGAATCTGCCTGCCAATGTAGGGAGACATGGGCTCAATCCCTGGTTCGGGAAGATCCCCTGGAGAAGGAAATGACAACCCACTCTAGCGTTCTTCCCTGGGAAATCCTATGAATAGAAGAGCCTGGCAGGCTAGTCTGTGGGGTTGCAAAAGAGTCAAACATGATTTAGCAACTAAAGAACAACAAACAATATGGAGAATTAAGTTGGGATTTATTGATTGTTTTTTTCATTAGAGTTCATTCTACCAGTATTGGTTCTGAATGTTAATAATTTGGGTGCTTTTAGAAACTTTTTCAGTGAACAATCTTATCCTGGAAAAAAAATCCCAGCTTTGATGTAAATTATAAAAATGTATACTTGTGAACCGTATCTTGGGATACACACAGATGAGAGAGTTCTGCTGATAACAAACATGCCTAATTGGAGATAGGAAGAACATCAATCATGCTCTAGCTGTAGTTTCTCTTCCTTTGAGCAGCCCTTAATTTCTTTTTCTTATAAGTGTTTTTCTTTTCCTTGCTTTCCTGAGAAGCTAAGACTAGTCTTTGGAAGACAAAAAACTGCTTTTTTTCCTTCCGTCTGCAGCATTACTCCTTGAAATTATCTGTCACTCTTTGCATCATGGAGACTTGCTGAGGGCCTGGTTTCCTAATTTGACCATTTTAGGTAGAGTTGTGTAGCCTCCTAAGTTCTATCCATGGTAGGAAACTACAGTTGCGTTTCACAGCTTTGATTGCTCCTGTACTAGATGACTGAGAAGAGTCTGAGGAAAAATACTGAACTCCTTGGGCAGAAGTCTGAAATGAGAAACAATCTGCATTTTCCTTGCCGAGAAAAACAATGGGTGAAGCTCCCAGATGTAGATAGGAAATCAGAAGTAGCTGGGATTCTAAATCCACTTGGATCTGGTTGCAATGCTTCAGGTCTTTCTAGGAAGGGAAATGGAGGAGAGCATTATGGGACTTCTTCAAACCATGTTACTAGTTTTTGCCTCAGTCACTGCTGGAGGTAGGCAATTAACTAGAACTTCCTTTTCAAGTCTAGGCCTAGCTCTTAAAAAAAAAACAATTATGACTAGAAGACAGTTCTCTACCCTATGGGCCTGCATGAGCTTCAAAAGACTTTTTTTTTTTAAAGACAGGTCTAAAAGCTCTTTGGTTACTAAATATTTAAAAAGGACTACTATTGATAGGCTCCTCTGGTGGCTCAGATGGTAAAGAATCTGCTTGCAGTACGGGAGACCCAGCTTCAATCCCTGGGTTGGTAAGAGCCCATAGAGAAGGAAATGGTAACCCACTCCAGTATTCTTGTCTGGAGAATTCCATGGACAGAGGAGCCTGATGGGCTACAGCCCATGGGGTCACTAAGTGTCAGACACAACTGAGTGACTAACACAGTTTTACAATATAGGTATATGCATTTGTTTGTATTTGCCTAAACAGAATGTGTAAAGCTAGTCTTAAGAGAAAACTCATTGTAATTCTCAATGCTCAGCCATGTACTTGATGTTAGCTGGTTATCTATAAAATAAATTATTTGTGTGAAATAGTACTTGCTCTTGAGTACAGGAAATATCTACACCTGCCAAGTAGTGTATAGAAGTACTTTACCTGTTACTCCATTTAATCTTCATTGGGTCGCGAAGAGTCGGACACGACTGAGCGACTGATCTGATCTGATCTGATAGACTATGAAGTTCATAGTATGAAGTCTGTTTTGCAGATGAGGGAATTGAAATGGAGGATGAAAGTACTGTTTTGTTTTACACTTTATGCTCTTCAAATGCTGTATCAGTGGTAACGGTGGAATTTTGACTTCATTCATTTGGGGCACTTTGGCATGCAGATTGTTTTAAGTAATGCAACTGATTGTAAACCACTTCAGTCTCTTGACACTGCCCACCACTGGGGGAAAAAGTGCTTTTGAAGATGCTGCCACCTTCTGTCCTTCTCTGTGGCCATTAGCTATAATTGCTTAGGTCAAAAAAGTTGTATGCTTAGCAGGAAATGGAAAGAAGACAAAAGTCTAAGCAGAGCTTTGTATGTAACCATTTCCAGGACAAATCAATTTATATCTCCAGGCTCAGCTCACTGTACCATGCACCTGGTATACAGGGCTTTCTGAGTTAATCAGGAGGGTGGGGCAGGTTAGTAGCTGTATTGCAATCCATCCCTTAGAATTGCATTTGTAGCATTTCCAAGTATAACACATTCAGACCTTATTGGAGATTCTAAATTGTATGAATTACAGGATAATGCTAACTACAATTATATTGTCTACTTATTTTCCTTTCCACTGCTTTAAAGCAGTTCCTAAGCCTCATGCCCTTGACCCATCCCTGGAGTCCATAAAGCCAGGCTCATTGAGCACACGTTGAACAGTGGCAGCTGGCAGATGCTTTGGCCGGTATCCATGATGAGGAATGCTAGGGAATGAAAAAGGCAAGGCTTTGCTACAAGTTGCATGTGTGTCGTGCCATGTTTATGGTCTCTGCCCCACTTCATCATGTAATAACCATCATTGCAATAACAATGTGTTTCACAGCAAACACCACATGACCAGTTGTATGTCAGTAGAATCTTGTAAAGGAGAAAAGGAGAGATATAAGCATCTGAATGCAGAGTTAAGGAATAGCAAGAAGAGATAAGAAAGCCTTCTTCAGCGATCAACGCAAAGAAATAGAGGAAAACAACAGAATGGGAAAGACTAGAGATCTCTTCAAGAAAATCAGAGAAACCAAGGGAACATTTCATGCAAAGATGGGCTCGATAAAGGACAGAAATGGTATGGACCTAACAGAAGCAGAAGAGGTGGCAAGAATACACAGAACAACTGTACAAAAAAGAGCTTCACGACCCAGATAATCACGATGGTGTGATCACTCACCTAGAGCCAGACATTCTGGAATGTGAAATCAAGTGGACCTTAGAAAGCATCACTACGAACAAAGCTAGTGGAGGTGATGGAATTCCAGTTGAGCTCTTTCAAATCCTGAAAGATGATGCTGTGAAAGTGCTGCACTCAATATGCCAGCAAATTTGGAAAACTCAGCACTGGCCACAGGACAGGAAAAGGTCAGTTTTCATTCCAATCACAAAGAAAGGCAATACCAAAGAATGCTCAAACTACCACACAATTACACTCATCTCACACGCTAGTAAAGTAATGCTCAAAATTCTCCAAGCCAGGCTTCAGCAATACATGAACCGTAAACTTTCTGATGTTCAAGCTGGTTTTAGAAAAGGCAGAGGAACCAGAGATCAAATTGCCAACATCCACTGGATCATCGAAAAAACAAGACAGTTCCAGAAAAACATCTTATTTTTGCTTTATTGACTATGCCACAGCCTTTGACTGTGTGGATCACAATAAACTGTGGAAAATTCTGAAAGAGATGGGAATACCAGACCACCTGACCTGCCTCTTGAGAAACCTATATGCAGATCAGTGCCGGGAGCCGGAGAGAGACGCTCCACTCATGGCAAAGGTCATGAGGAAGGAGGCTCGGCATACGCAAAGGCGGGATAGAGCCTCAGGAGTCCCCCTGGATATTCTCAAGCATCTACCCCAAAAAAACCAGAGTCTGCCTACTTTATTGCTTTGTGCTCTCACCTCTGACTTTACTGGGGGCTGTCCCCCACCACCATCTCGCTCTCTCTGATAAAGAGTTAACTTACAGCTCCAGTTAATAAGTTCCTGGGCATTAGGAGTGTTTAAATCTAAACCCCTCAGATAGCTCTCTAACTTGCCTGACAAGTTTACCTGGACTCCTACAGCTATGCATACGATTGTTTACAGTCTCTCAGTCTCGTATTCAAATAGCTTAGAGCCTCTCAGTTAGAAACTGTCAGGATAAAACTAGTAAAGGATTTCATTGATGAGCCAATGCTTGCTGCCAAGTTTCCACATCCCCTGTATTGTATCCTTGAATGTGTATTAATTAATATAGTTGGTATGTAGAAAAAATAAGTAGTGGCCTTGGTGTTAGCAACTTTAGACCCTTAAGGTAATAAATTCCTTTGTTGTAAACCCACTGCACCTCTGCCCTATAGGAATGCAACTTTATCTAACACCTCCGGAGTATGGCGCCAAACCTTAAAATAATTACTCTTAGAAAAAATAAGTCTTACGGTTGACACACCTTTGTCAAGAGTCATAAAATGTTAATAGGCCTTCTGGCCAGAAGATGATGTAAATCACCTAAACCATTTGTATACGATAAATTTGCAGGAAAGAAACCCTGGTTTCGATGAGGATCAAAGACTGCTGACTTTGTATGATTTCACATCCCCTATTATCCTCTATGTGCAACTTAGGGTATTAAAGCCCCTGTTGAAAATAAAGCTGTGGGCCTTGCTCACCAAAGCTTGGTCTCCCCATGTCATTCTTTCTTTTCATATTCCAGCTGAAGTTTCCATCTGGAACGTGGAGGTCCTCTGCGACCATTTATTTGCCTGGGCTTCTAAGACCCACTGGAGAAGGTGTCTAAGGTGGGGCACCTTCTGCTGTTCGAGAGGGCGCCTGCGGCCTCCGTGGTCAGAGCTAACCTGGTGTCACAGGTTATATTGATTTTCCGCGTAAACCAAGCTACTCAGCCTCTTTTATCCACTGAATTTTCCTACTGAGCTATCCTCATGCTATTACTCTTTGTATCTCTAATTAATATTTAAATAAATCGCCGATGCTGTCTCTCCTTCGAATACCCTGGATCAGCTGGGGCTGGACCCCGGCAGATCAGGAGGCAACAGTTAGAACTGGACATGGAACAACAGACTGGTTCCAAATAGGAAAAGGAGTATGTCAAGGCTGTATATTGTCACCCTGCTTATTTAACTTACATGCAGAGTACATCATGAGAAACGCTGGACTGGAAGAAGCACAAGCTGGAATCAAGATTGCCGGGAGAAACATCAATAACCTCAGATATGCAGATGACACCACTCTTATGGCAGAAAGTGAAGAGGAGCTAAAGAGCCTCTTGATGAAAGTGAAAGAGGAGAGTGAAAAAATTGGCTTCAAGTTCAACATTCAGAAAACGAAGATCATGGCATCTGGTCCCAGCACTTCATGGGAAATAGATGGGGAAACAGTGGAAACAGTGTCAGACTTTATTTTGGGGGGCTCTAAAATCACTGCAGATGGTGATTGCAACCATGAAATTAAAAGATGCTTCTTGGAAGGAAAGTTATGACCAACCTAGACAGCATATAAAAAGCAGGGACATTACTTTGCCAACAAAGGTGCATCTAGTCAAGGCTATGGTTTTTCCAGTAGTCATGTAGGGATGTGAGAGTTGGACTGTGAAGAAAGCTGAGTGCTGAAGAATTGATGCTTTTGAACTGTGGTGTTGGAGAAGACTCTTGAGAGTCCCATGGACTGCAAGGAGATCCAACCAGTCCATTCTAAAGGAGATCAGTCCTGGGATTTCTTTGGAGGGAATGATGCTAAAGCTGCAACTCCAGTACTTTGGCCACCTCATGCGAAGAGTTGACTCATTGGAAAAGACTCTGATGCTGGGAGAGATTGGGGGCAGGAGGAAAAGGGGATGACAGAGGATGAGATGGCTGGATGGCATCACCGACTCGGTGGACGTGGGTTTGGGAGTTGGTGATGCACAGGGAGGCCTGACATGCTGCAGTTCATGGGGTCAAAAAGAGTCAGACATGACTGAGCGACTGAACTGAACTGAACTGAGAATCTTGTTACATACAAATATTGCCCGAAAATATTTCCCAATCTGAGGATCTGAAGATAAAACTTAATCCCTCTATGGTGGTTAGCATAACTGATGCCATCTTGGGCCCTTTCTGTTTCTCCCTCCACTGACCCTACCCAGTACTATACTGTAAAGTGAACCACTTCTCTGTCATTAAGGGCTTTGTATCAGATAGTTAATAGGTATTGTTTAATAATGATCAGGACCAGGTGGCCTCTATTCTCTGTTAGTCCCCAAGCAATGATGAAAACCTTCGCTGATAAATTCCTGGTGCCCAGGAGATTAGTTTCCCATTCATGAATCTTGACTTAGGAATGCTTGTCCTGTTTCCAAGTACCTACCTCATATCCTAGGTTAACTATACAATTATCCCAATGGTCTCCCGATGATGCAGAGTACAGCTGTGAATGTTTCTGGATTATCCACCTGATCCCTTTCCACCCTGTAAGTTACCCTACAGGTAAAGTAAAATGACCCATTAATTACATAGAGCTGCCTGCCTGGCATTTTGTTCTCAAGATGCCTTCTGTTTGGTGGACACTGCATTCCTTCCATCCTCCAATAATTGGCAAGCCAGGCAGTAAACTGGAAACAACGCAGGAATGAATAAAGGGGCCATGCTAGGGGAAAGCCCATTATTCACAGGGAAAATCCCAGGCTGGCAAGCTACTTCGACAGAGGGTGACCTGGCTAGGTTTATGGAACGCCAGGCATTGCATGAGTACTGGGACACGCGGACAAGGCTCCAAAGGGCAAATAGCTAGATATATTAACGGAAATGGTGGGAAATCAAAAGTGGGAAAAAAAAAATGAGCAAACACTTGGTTGTTACATGGCTTTGTTATGGGTTCTAAGTACTAGCACAGAAAAGGAATTACAGCTCAGCAGCAAACTGGATAAGACTAAAGGCACTGCCTTTAGGGAGGGATGTCTGGACAGCATGTTCTGCCCCCCGGGCCATTACATCAAAATAACCACAGGAAGAACGTATTGAAATGGTTGCATTTTACATGGTTGAAGTGCAGAGCTGTAGGCTCCCCCATTCAAAGGTGAGGACTTTTATTTTGCAGAAGAATTGAGACTCCAGAGGTGGGGTCTTAACTAAATGGCCTGTGTTTTAGGACATAACTAAAACATAGGCCACTAGGAATCGGAAATAATTGAGGTGAGATCCTTAAGAGCTGAAAGCAACTAAGTGGGAATATTCCTCTGCTGAATTAGTAGCATTAGCCATCAGGTTTAAAACCAAATTGTAGGGGAAATTTTCCAGCTTTAGTGTTGCATTTATAGGATGCTTGAGGAGGTGGTATTAAATGGATCAGAAATGTCTCCAGTGGTCTGGGTTACAGTGCATCCTGCCCTCTGGCAACATTTGCATGCATTTGGGGTGGGCAAAAACTGACAGCACATTGCCAACCTGATTGAATGGATATGTGCAGGTAGTATATACCTGGCTTGGCCAAATGAGGGAGAGATGCTATTCCTCCCTTTCTGGGCATTTATGGAAGAGCTACAAGAAATAATGAGTTCCTCTTCTGAAACTCCTGTTAGATGTATGTTGGACCCTTTCAATCTATTCACCTGTAAATTGATCCTCCAGGTCTCTTCACAGCCTTTTTATATATTTTTCAACCCTTTGCCCCTTGCTGCTGCTTTCTAATTTCTGTACTAGTGTCTAGCCTAGAGTTTACCCAATATGGTGAGGTCCTTTTGTTCTGTTTTTTAATTTGATTACTACTTTTTAAAAACTTCAAGACTACTTAAAAATAATTTCCAGTACTTCTAAGTGGTTATTTTTCATATTCACCTGCTTTATTTCTTCTTGTTTCATCTTTTGTTGTTCTTTTAAAATGAAAGTTAACCTTCAGTTTGTCTCTTTGGGCATTCTAAATATCTATTATAAAGTTTTTGTCATCCTATAACATAAAATTATTTATCCAGGATGAATTCATGTTCTTGTTATTGATTTTATTGTTTGTTTTTCTTTTCTAAATTAGATTTCTTTTCATTTGAAATGCCTTTGGCTTTAGCGTAGAAGTTGTGTTTATTTATGTCTTTTTCTTCCTTTCCTCTTTTTCTTTTTTTCAATCTTTCTATCCTTACCTCGGTTTAGTGGTTTTGCAGTTGCTGTAGTATAGATGCCCAGCCCAAATCCATGTCTCATAATGATATTCAGGGATCTCCTATATCATCAAGCAATTCATAGGCACAGGCACTGTCCTCCTGACTCCTCAATCCACTGTCCCCTGGTCCCTGACCTGCTGCAGCCTGCTGCTTCCTCCTAGGCCATGTCTCCTAGAAATGGCTGTACCACAGTTTTGTTTTTTCCATCTTTTGAAATCCTTTGTTTTAACCAGTAAATAATTTCCCATCTCATTTAGAATATTTTTGGTCTATGTACAATAGAAAGGTTGTCTTGTGTTTGAGAACAAAACAAAAGCCCTAGACAGAAGTCCAGTCCTGCAGTCTAGTGTGACCTCTGCAACTGACAAGCTATATGACTTGAAGAGGGTCACTTAGGTTCTTCACATTACACCTTTTTATTCTCACCTGGGAAATGAAGAGAGTTCCAGAGAGAGTATGTTCATGATAGAACAAACAAGAAAACACTTACATCATAAAGTCTAGAGGATTTTTACCCTCTTTGAATTCTGTTCTTTGTTTTCAAATACAAAGTGTCCTGGTTAGTGGAATTTCAATTTCCCCAAGTTAAAATATAAGCATGTTAATATAAGTCAATTTATTTTTTATAGATCATGGGGATAAATGAATAGGAATCTTAAGGAGCAGCTCAAAAAAAACCAAGCTCTATGATGATTTAGTGGAGTTTGTCCTGAGCTTTCCATGGATTCTGCAGCTCCATTTGGGGACCAACATAGTATAGCTGATGACTGGGACTAGTCTGGAAAGGAAGTGTCTGGTGGAGCATCTTTTTGTTGTTTCTAGAACCTGGTCTCACTTCGGCTCATGACACTTGAGTGGATTATTATTGGTCTCAGCTACTCTTGTATGAAAACCTTCCTGCTTGGGATGTCAAGCAAATCATTTCCTAAAGCAAACAAGTACAGACTATCTACCTGAATCTCTTCTGGTCTGGTGCAAGCCCAATCAAGATCAAAACTTAATTTTCTATTTGGGGCCAAAGGACAGTCCAGTGACAGAAATGTGAGGTTTGTAATAACTTGGAACTGAGAGGGAAGGCCTGAGTCTTTGTGTCTTGAGTTAAAATCTAAAGAGGCTTTGGGAGAACAGAACCCACTGGGGTCAGCAGGACCACTGCTTTTGACCTTGATACTGACAAAAGTGAAACTAGGAAAAGCAATCAAAAACATATCTCCTCTCTTGATATCCTCTGTTATTTGCCAGCTCTGGAACCTCAAACCTGTCTTCTGGTCCCTCTCTTCCCCTCTTTCACACCCTGTCCTCAGGAAGCTGCAAGATAGAGGGCAAAATCATTAACATGAAGGGAAGGAGTCAAGTTCTGAGGAAAAGGGCAAGTTTGAGGTGCACAGGGTCTAGGGCTTGAATGCTCTTTTTGGTTATCATTGACTTCTAAACTGGGATGCATGGGTTTCAGCATCTGGAATAAGTGCCCAGCACATAATAGGAGCTTACAAATGAAGAGAATAGAACAAGTTAAAGTTCTGAGCCAGCTGTGGTGATTGTTCTTGACTCTGTCTTCTGAGGGTTTCCCTGGTGGTTCAGATAGTAAGGAATCTGCCTGCAATGCAGGAGACCCAGGTTCAGTCCCTCGGTCTGGAAGATCCCCTGGAGAAGGAAATGGCAACCCACTCCAGTATCCTTGCCTGGGAAATCCAAAAGATAGAGGAGCCTGGCGGGCTGTAGTCCATAGGATCACAAAAAGTCAGACACGACTGAGCGAATAACATTCTCTTCTGACTTTTTCTCTCTCTTCAATGAGTATTTATCTAGGCCAGGAATCCTGGGGCTCACACTCACCTGCTGAGAAAGCCTGGACCGGGTGAGCACCAGGTGAGGGATGCGTGGTCTCTTGAATGTGTTGCTTCTCTGCTGACTTACTCGTTCTTCCCACATCCACCTTTCCATGCTGTTAGAGTAGTCAGATCCAGAGAATCCTGGGTATGGGCTTAGGGAGGAAAGGGTTGCAAGGAGCTCCTTTGCTTTTAGGCCCTAGGCCTGCCTCTAGCCACGTGAAACAGATCTTCCCCAAAGGCCAGCTCAGCTTACTCTCGTCTGTATAGGGATTTAGGCCAAAGTCTTTTAACATGTATTTTCCTGACCTGTTTTTTGTGCGTCTGTTTTTGTTTCCTTCAAGAAACTAAGGTGGAAAGGAGGCCAAGGGGAAAGAACAGAAAGAATAGAGGCATTTAAAATCCTGAGTCCCTGCCATCTCTTCCTTTTTGTAATCTCTGCTCCTTTCAAATATGATTTACATTATTCATGGAAATCAATCCAGAGGAAGTTGTGGTCAGAAGCTGAAACGTTGTCTACCTGCGTGCCAGTGGACTGTTCCACTGATTTCCATCATTCTGACAGGCAGGAAAGCACGAACGGATTGTGTGCTTACCTTGCTGGGCCTTGAGCTGAATCATCCACCTGTCTCACTGATCCTCACAGTAATCTATGAGGTAGATAACTGTTATCATTTTCTCTTTTATAGTTGGAAGAAACGAGGCTCAGAGCAAACTTGTCCAAGGTCAGGAAGCCTTAGATCTGGGAGACAAATTCCAGCAGTCTGACTCCGCAGTCAGTGTTCTTACCTGTTACCTGCATCTCTCTCCTTCCCCCACGTGTACGGAGGAAGAGCCAGCAGTGTGCTTACCTCCGTCGACCTAGGAGGAGTTCGCTTCGGCTCCCAAGATGCTGCTTAGACTGCGTGGTTGATGTTTGGGATTCCACCATTAGACAGAATTCCTTGTGACATAAAGCTGTGTCCAGTACATGAAGTCACACCCTAGGTTGCATCAGTCACTTCCTCAGCATAAAAGAATAAATTCAAGGTTTTCCCAATGGGCTTCTGCCAAAGAAGAGTTGTCATTTGGATCTGGTCATTATTTGTCTTAACAGAAATTATCTAAATTTGAATTTGTCTATCATTCCTAAAACACTTATTGACTAGTATAAGTAGATGCCTTTTATAGTATTTACATATCATTTTGGAAAGGGCATCAACCCATCATTATTCTTGTCTGGAATATTTCAGAAAAAAAGCTACAGAACCTGGACATATTAGGCCAACTCAAAGCCAGAGGGAATGGATGTATTTCTGTTCTCAATGAAGTAGCTCTTTGTTGGCACTAAATATGTGTTTCAGTTTGAGATGATGAGCAGGTCAGCCAAGGGACAAGAGTACTGTATTTCTTTTCAATAATGTAATTGGGAGCCTTTGGAGATCACTGAGTCTGTCCACAAAGGAGGAATGACATCAAGAAGCCCCATATTCACCACAATTATAATTCATTTTTAAAAGACCTTTTTAAAAAGTATCTGGAATATATTCAAGGGAATATATTAAGAAATAACATCCTTATATGCCAAGCACATGTATCTTTAGCATGTAAAATGACTTCATTTTTCACATAAAATTGGCTTTTTTAAATGACGAATTTGAACCTTGTCAAGCTAGGAATGAGACTAATCTTTGCTTTACTCCTCCCTCCTGCTTTTTCAGATATTTATGAATGTTAACTAAAGCTGATTCATTCTTAGATGTTCCATTCAAGATAACTGTGCAACAAAACAGCTTAAAACTATGTCAAAGGTGACAGCAAAATAGGATCATTAAAAAAAAGCGTAATTGATAAGGTTCTTCTCGAGTTAAATAGTAAAGTAACAGATACGGTTTTCTTGTCTATATCTAGATAGGTTGGAGAAGGAAATGGCAACCCACTCCAGTATTCTTGCCTGGGAATCCTATCAACAGGGGAGCCTGGTGGGCTGCTGTCCTTGGGGTCACACAGAGTTGGACACGACTGAAGCAACTTACCATGCATGCATGCATTGGAGAAAATGGCAACCCACTCCAGTATTCTTGTCTGGAGAATCCCAGGGACAGAGGAGCCTGGTGGGCTGCTGTCTATGGGGTCACACAGAGTCGGACAAGACTGAAGTGACTTAGTAGCAGCAGCAGCAGCAGATAGGTTAGTTTCTTTTATAATTATTATTACTATACTAATGCTATATTTATTTTTGTTGTTGAAAAAAATACCCTTAGAAAACTAAGATATTAAAGTCTTGAAAAATGGTCTATGGACATGTCTAATTACTATCAATATATTTCATAAGATATTTAAAATGTAGAAATTTAGTAGACTGTATTATGAACATATATTTAGCTGTTGGACTATAACAATTCAAATAGAATCATTTACAACTTATGGAGTGAATAAATGTGCCTCTATAAAGATTCACATTATTCAGTTAAATTACTTTTTTTTTTTAATTATTAAATTGTTTATTCTCCTGCAAGGCTGTTGCTTCACTGTATAAAAATAGCACCAGCAAACACAGTGTATTGCAAAATTACGATAGTAATATTCTTCACTGGACACTATACAACTAACAAACTTTTCTCCACTGGCAGTTATTTCTAGTGGAAAGATAATTTTGACCCAAATCCAAGGATAGCTGTAAGCAAGTTACAAGTCATATAAGGTTTAAGATAACCATGTTATCCTTGAATTACATAATTTTTGTAATTAGTTTTACCAGAGATAATTTCAGGAATTCTGAATATTATAACTGGAGCCTAGCCTAAAAATCACAGGATGCTGTGGAACAAGATGCAGTGTTTATCTGAAGTCATTAGAAAGTTAAGGGGTATTTTCTTCAGGAAACATTGTTACAAGTGGTTTCTTTTGCTAAAAGTTGCTTTCTAAATATCTGTCCACCACTAATTTAAGACAACTATGCTAGATTAAGTTGTTTCAAAGTAGTTTATTTAGGGGTTCCAGTTTCACTCCTCAATAGATTTTATGTATTTCTCATATGCTTCTTCACTCATTAGTTCATCTAGTTCTGAAGGGTTACTGAATGTCATCTTGATCAGCCAACCATCTTCGTAACAAGACTTGTTGACAAGTCCTGGATTTTCTGCTAGAGCTTTATTAATTTCAGTTACTTCTCCTGATAGAGGAGAATAGAGTTCACTAGCAGCTTTCACACTTTCCAAAGCACCAAACTCCTCTTGTTTGTTCAACTTTGTCCCAACTTCAGGCAGACTACAGTAAACAACATCTCCCAAAGCTTCCTGTGCAAAATTGCTGATTCCCACTGTTCCGACACCATTTTCTGTTGTTACCCATTCGTGTTTTTCTGTGAATTTCCGCACCGACAGCAGATCAGGGCCGGTGCGCAGCTCCCGGACGGCATCCACTCGCAGTCCCCAGGGCCGCGGCGAGCAGGGCGCGCTGGGTGCCCACCGCGGCCCGCACGCTCTGCACCGCGCGCAGCGCCATGTTCGCACCTTAAGTTAGTTTCTAATCTCCATTTTCTGATGTCATTTTTCAAAAACAGTCAGGAGATCCATTGTCTAACAAGTCAGTAATCTCATATGTGTTTTAGGCAGAATTTATATAAATTGGATGCCCAGGATTTGGGCTTCAGCCTTTGGGCATTTACTGAAGCTCTGCTTCCATGCTGGGCACTGGAAAAACGACATGGTGCCCACCTCAGGAAACTCATGGCCTTCTGAGGGAGACAGAGCCTTAAGAAGATCATTGCAGTGTACTGCACAAGTGCCGAGAAGATCCATAGAATGATCAGCTCTGATGACCCAAGAAGCTTCCTCAGTGAGGCAACCTCTGAGCTGAGTCATGAAGCATGA
The DNA here is from genome assembly GCF_019923935.1 of Bubalus bubalis. NCBI lineage: Eukaryota > Metazoa > Chordata > Mammalia > Artiodactyla > Bovidae > Bubalus > Bubalus bubalis. Next base: position 9,540,160 of record NC_059179.1, read on the forward strand.
GTAGCACTCACATGGTGAGAAGGGGCCGATGGTGCCAAGTCTCAGCACAGTGAAGAGCTGTGTTTTGGGAATTGCAAAAGCATGCCCCTTAACCTCACATTATAAAACTCGAGTTTGATTCAGCCCTGGACAAAACGGTTGTGACAATTACTGATTTTCTTGAGAAGTATGAAAACAGGGCCTTCATGTTTGAACACACTTAGCTTCACATCCTGATTCTACCACATGCCAGTATGATCTTCAGGGTGTTAATATTACTGTCTCTCTCTAAATATCAGGTACCTTATTTATAAAATTAGCATTCTTACTTTGCATAATTTTTTAAGGGGTTATGAGAAACAGCATAGGTAAAGACCTATAACAAGTAGGATTGCCTGATCTGGTGAATAAAAATACAGGGCACCAAATTAAATTAGAATTTCATACAAAAACAGATAATTTTTTAAATATAACTATGTTCCAAATGGGCTTCCCTGGTGGCTCAGTTGATAAAGAATCTGCCTGGAATGCGGGAAACCAGGGTTTGATCCCTGGGTCAGGAAGATTTCCCTGGAGAAGGAAATGGCAAGCCATTCCAGTTTTCTTGCCTGGAGAATTCCATGGACAGAGGAGCCTGGCAGGCTACAGTCCATGGGGTTACAAAGAATCAGACACAACTAAGCGTGATTAATACACATATTCCAAATACTGCATGGATACACTTACTAAATAATTATATGTGGTTTATTTGAAATTCACACCCAAAGGGGCATCCTGTATTATTTAATATTAAACTCATAATTGAAGAATAGATACTTTTGAATTGTGGTGCTGAAGAAGACTCTTGAGAATTCCTTGGACTACAAGATCAAACCAGGCAATCCTAAAGGAAATCAACCCTGAATATTCATCTGAAGGACTGTTGCTGAGGCTGAAGCTCCAATACTTTGGCCACCTGATGTGAAGAGCCCTGATGCTGGGAAAGATTGAAGGCAGGAGGAGAAGAGGGTGATAGAGGATAGGATGGTTAGATAGCATTACCAACTCAATGGACATGAATTTGAGCAAACTGTGGAAGACAGTGAAGGACAGAGGAGCCTGGTGTGCTGCAGTCTGTGGGATGGCGAAGAGTCGGACATGACTTAGTGTTCAACAGTAGTAACAACAAACTCATAATAAATGAACTGTAACTCAATAAGTTATTGGCATAAAGGACAGATGAGCCTGGCAGCCTACAGGCCATGGGATCGTAAAGAGTTGGACACAACTGAGCAACTAAGTCAGGAATGGACCTTAGAGGAAGAAGATCTGGCTGAGCAGAAAATCATTTGCATCATCATCATAGCAGCTGGCATTTACTATGAACCAGGCACTGAGCAAAGGACTTTATGTGAATTCTGTTCAGATGTTTCCGGTAGCCCTTAAAAGTTTAGGTACACGGCCCCAAAGCCCATTTTGCTTCTGCATATCAGCTTGAGTGTTCCCTCGTCAGGTAGATCATCCCTGACCATACTGTCCAGAAGCATTCCTTCCGGTTACTCTGTCTCAACCCCCTGTCCTTTCAGAGCACTGGTGACACTTCATGTGAATCTGTTCAATATCTTTGGTTTATATTTTTCCAGTCTCTGAGGACAGAGGCTGTGTCTGATTTTATCACAGTTGTGTTCCTTGTATCTGCCAGCCAGTTCATTCCCTGGCAGTTGGAAGACACCCAAAAAATAATTATTGAACAAGTACATTCTTCTGCACAGAATCATCTTCTCAGTTCAAAGAAACAAACAAACAAAAAAGACCTCCAGAAAACTAAAAACAAAAAAAAACATAACCTACCAGGACTCCAGAGTCTCCGGGTCCAAATGTCCATTAGTGGGTCAAAGCATCTATTTCTTTTCTTTTTCAAAAAAAATTCTGTTTGTGCATCTGATACATAGCTAAAGAAGAGCACTCTGGTGAGGGCAGGATACTGTAAGGAAATTCACTATATGAATTCATGTTAAAATCTGATGGATACAGTTTCCTCCATGCAATATTTCAAGTAAAGCTTCATAGATCTTTCCCTAAGAAACATATTGGCCATTACCTTTGGCTCAATATAAACTGGTTTCATACCTAATCATACCCATCCTGTTCTCTCCAACTTTAAAAAGTGAGAAAATGCTACAAGCAACAAATACATTGAAATTAAAATGTATTTTCCATGACCCTTAAATATGATAAGATGGTCAAGCTTATTCAAAATAAGAGATGTGAAAACTATAACTATGTTGGTATCACTTCTCATCTATCAGATGACAAACGTGCAAAAGTTTGACAACATTTTATTGGCAGGACCACAGAGAAACAACCACTTTGATACATTGCTGTGTATGTTAGTCGCTCAGTCGTGTCTGACTGTGAAACCCAATGGACTGTAGCCCACCAGGCTCCTTTGTCCGTGTAACTTTCCAGGCAAGCATACTGGAGTGGATTGCCATTCCCTTCTCCAGGGGATCTTCCCAACCCAAGGATTGAACCTGGGGCTCCCGTATTGCAGACAGATTCTTTACCATATGAGCCACCAGAGAAGTACAAAAGAAAATCCAGAAAAGTGATGATCAAGATTATAGACTCTTGTTCCACAGCAATAAAGCAAACACAATGTCCATGGCAGCCTTTCCATGCTGAATGTATTCAAAGGAGAAGTAAAAAAATATTTTTGGGATGATGGGGAGGAGAAGAGAAAGATGGTAGCGAGAATTTTGTGAAATAGTGACTCCTGTGTAAAAGTGGATGAAGAACCAAACTCTAGGAGCCATGCTTTGAAAGGAACTGGGGTATCAACTTCAGATTCCACTTAATCAACAGGTTCTGGGTCAAGTCTGGGGTAGAGGATTTCACATGTTTTATCTGATTTAATCTTAGTTCTATATTTTAGCCATGTGTTGCCCCCTCCTTCATCAAACTCTTATAAATGAGTGTTAACATTTACCTTTTTTATATCACCAATCTTCTCTGGAAGTGCTGATGCATAGTTAAGGTGTGTGTGCTCAGTCACTGAGTCGTGTCCAACTCTTTGCCACCCCATGGGCTGTGGCCTGTCCTCTGTCAATGGGATTTTTCAGGCAAGAATACTGGAATGGGTTGCCATTTCCTCTTCCAGGGGATCTTCCTGACCCAGGGATCAAACCCAAGTCTCCCACATCTCCTGCATTGGCAGGCAGTTTCTTTACCACTGAGCCATCTGGGAAGCCACATAGTTAAGGTAGCCAGAAGCAAAACCAGAGAAGCCTGTTGTAGTAGAAAGAATAGTGGAACTCCAAAGATGGCTATGTTCTAATTCCTAAAACCCATTAGGTCATATGGCAAAGGGGAATTAAGGTAGCAGATAGAGCTGAGGTTATTAACAAATTGACCTTAAGAAAGAGTATACCCTGGATTATTCAGGTGGGCCCAATATAATCACAAGAGTTCTTAAATGTAGAAGAAGAAGGCAGAAGGGAAGGTCAGAGCGATGCAATGTGATGAGAACTCAGCCAACTGCTGTTAGTTAGTTTTGAAGACGAAAGGGGGCCATGTTCCAAGGGATGCGGGCAGCCTTGAAAAGCTGGAAAGAACAGGGAAACAGATTCTCCTATAGAGCCCTCGAAAGAGACCGCAGCCCTCCTGACACCTTGATTTATCCCAGTGAAACCCATCTCAGACTTCCAGCATCCACAAAACTGTAAAATAATAAAGTTGAGTTGTTTTAAGCCACTAATTTTAAGTGTGTACTAATTTGTTATAGCAGCAATAGCAAACTAGTGTGCTTGTTTACGGCCACAGACTGAAAACAAAACTCACTACAGATGATCCAACAGATCAGGTGCCTCAAAGGGGTGATGACGGATGAGTTCAGGATGGTCAACCTGATGTGGCCTGGTCCTTACTGAACCTGATTGTGAAGATACAATGTGTACTAGCTGACCACAGCATTGGTGAAAGGTCATTCATTCTTGGCAGAGCAGAGGGGAAGGATGAGCAGCTCAAAGGAGCCTGAGAAATGACCAGAGATAGCAAGTGTAACTCCAGTCCTGGATCCAGGACTTGCTGTGACAAGCAATTACTGTAATAGTTCAAACTTTGACTCCCTTGTTCTTTCTACAGCCCTCCTTCCTGTCTATGATTTCATCTCTACATGAGAGGTAAAGAATACATCTCATTTTATGCTTACAGTTTTTCTTGTACATCATGTCTTTCTCCTATATGTAGCACACTTCAAAATTTTTTGAAACTAAAAATTTTAATAGGACATGTCTAGGTGCTCACTTTTTTCTTGCCTTTCATGTTTGGGTATATGATGGGCTCTTGAATTCCATGCACTGTGACACATCTTCGTATCAGCAAAGTTTTCTATTAATTAATTAATTTTTAATAATCTGTTTCTGTTAATTTATTGCTTATGGTTTTTTCTGCCATAAGCAAAAGGAATAATTTTTATCTGGAATTATTATCTAGTCTCTGCCCTACCTATTTATCACATTTTCACTCTCAGCATTTCCATTTTCCTTTTTTTTTAATCTTGAGTAACCTTGAGAACACTCCCTCCCAGTGTTCTGAGAACCACAGAGTTAAGATAATAGATATCCAGGGGGGTGGCACTGCTGATTGGCCATTCTGAAGATAACCGTTCAACATTCTCTTCTGTGCATGGTGAGGAAAACAGATGCCACAAAGTGACGTTTGATGGATAGTTATAAAATCAAGGGGGTGAGAGCACAGTGAGAATAAATTCTGAATTTCCAGTCAGTGGATCTTTTAGGTAGAAAGCAGATGAAAACAATGAACAAATAAACAGATGAAAATCAGACTACTCAGAAAAAAAATAGGTTACTTCCTTGTATTTTTTCTATGGCTTCCTTCTTCTCAAGCTAATTCTCCAAATCACTGCTTCAGTTTTCTTCTCTGTTGGAGTGTGACTAATTATGTGATTATATTCTAACTTTTTTTTTTTAACAATAGTCCCATCTGATACAGTTTTTGATTTCTGATTCCATTTCAATTAGCTCCTTTTAAAAAAGTAAGTTTGTTATATCTATTTCATAGTTCATCTTTTATTTCAAACATCCATGTTTTCCTTAATCTTATTCAGAATGCAAAGCTGATGGTTTTTAAAATCAATTAGGTCTCCTGTAGAAATATTTTCCAAACACATGTTATTCTGAAAACCTCAAGGGCCAAATTCTCTATCATTTATGTTATATAATGTTTCATAGGCTTCCCCTACCACGTTTTAAATATTGATTATCCTTGAAAAGGGAGAACTATATTCAGCTCTGGTGAATGCCTGTAATCATGGGGCAACGGTGAGTGTTAGAATCCTCTGTTTGCATCTCAGATTGGAGGACTGGATGGGCAAGCCACCTAGCCCGTCTTTGTTAGCCTGCGGATTTCTTTTTATTCTGAATCCATTCACTCTAAAGGACAGATCCCCTGGTCCTTACAAGAGAGGACTTCTGACCTTCAGGATTGATTCCTCTGCCCTCATGGGGCCAGTCATCTCTAGCAGTCAGTAGTTCTGCCCGTATTCACCTTCTCACTTTTCCTTACTTAGAACTCCTCTAAGGTGCATCCCCCTAGCTTCTCATTCTAGGCTTTGCTACGAAAACATCCTTCCTGATATCTGGCAGATAGCTGGGGAGCATTCCTAGTTGGTAACGCCAGTGTGACTTTCATCTTCTTTGTGCTCATGAGTACTTTAATAGGAAACAGGAGAAGGATAACCAGGACTGCTTGGTTTCTGCTCTCTGGGAGCTCTGGTTGAGAATCAATGGAGTCTTTCCTGCTGGGCTTTCAGACACTTGCCCCACTTGCTATTTTGCCTCGTCTCCCATATAGGAATCCTGTGCTTCAGCCTTCCTAATTTCTTCGCTTCCTCTCTGAAGCACTACCCTCATTCATAGCCAGCCTCTTCCTAACAGTTTCACAAGATGGCCTCCGCAAAGCCAGCTCCACGCTGGAGATTAGGGTGCAAAGGTTCCTAGAGGGAGCTTGAGGTCAACGCCTGTGGAAAGACGCAGGGAAGCAAGATTAAACAGAAGCTGAACTCCCATTGAAGGCCTTGGGAGCCTTGGGGCTGGAATGGTCCTTTAGATATCCCACACTGGGAAAAGAGGGGCAGGATTTTATATCTCAAGCAAGAATTCTTCAGATGTGGACTGCCCTCGGAGAAGACATGACTGTGAGGAAGTCAGTTTCAATAGGATTGACAGCTGAACACATCTTCCAGCAGCACACCCAACATCTGAGGGAATAAACTACTCGTTCCTCAGAGGGATCTGGGTAGCATGGCCCATGGTCTACCTCAGGCAGTCAGTGGATAAGACGGCCCAATACCTTAGCCTCTTGAGTCTTAAGAAACTGAATTGAAATACTAATAACACAGAGTGCTGCTGGGAGCTGGCATGTTGCATATTGAGTGCATATTGCATATTGCATATTGAGTGCAGCACTTTCCACAGCATCATCTTTCAGGATCTGGAATAGCTCAACTGGAATTCTATCACTGCTGGGAGCCAGCGTGAGGAACTCCACCCATGGCAAAGGTCATGAGGAAGGAGGCTCAGCATACGCAAAGGCGGGATCAAGCCTCAGGAGTCCCCCTGGAAATTCTTGAGCATCTACCCCCAAAACCAGAGCCTGCCTACTTTCTGCTTTGTGCCTTCACCTACACCTCTGACTTTACGGGGGGCTGTCCCCCACTACCTCTCTCTGAAAAAAGAGTTAGCTTACAGCTCCAGTTAATAATTCCTGGGTGTGACAGTGTTTCAACCTACAAACTCCTTTGGAAATCCTCTAGCCTGCCTGAATAGGTTTTTCTGGCCACATGTGATTGTTCAGAGCCTCCCAACTGTGAGAGGCAGGAGATGTTCTAAACTGTCTAAACACAGATTCCTTTGAGTAGTTAAAAGATTGATTATAAATTGTATTGGTGAAGGGTTTTTCACTTATTGGGCCAATGTTTGCTGCTAAGTCTCCATACCCCTTACCTACTGTGTCCTTGGCAGTGTATTGATTGATATAATGGGTGTATAGAAATGTAAGTAGTAGCCTCAATGTTTGTAACCTTGGGACCCTTGAGTTAATTCTTTTCTTGACTGAGCCCACCTCACCTTTGCCCTATAGGAATGCAGCTTTGTCCAATGCTTTTTTGGAGGCTGGTGCCTGACTTTGGAATAATCACCTTTAGAGAAAAATAAGTTTCTTAAAATGTTAACAGGCCTCCGGGCCAGAAGATGATGCGAATCACCTAAACTTTTGCATATGATAAGTTTGCAGGAAGAAAGCCTGGCTTACTGCATGACTCTACCCCTTCCCCCATTATCCTCTATGCATAACTTAATGTATAAAAACTACTTTGGAAAATAAAGTGTGGGCCTTGTTCACCGAAACTTGGTCTCCCCATGTTGCTCTCTCTCTCAAATTCTGGCTGAGTCTCCATCTGGAGCGCGGAACCCGCCATGCTTACTAATTATGCCTGGGCTTCTAAGATCCTACTGGGGAGGCCTCAGTGTCTCCTCTCCTTCAGGAGAATGGAAGGATGCCTGCAGCCTACATAAGTGGTGCAAACTTCTTGTCTTGAAGTTTTATTGGTCTCCCGCGTAAACCAAGCTACTCAGCCTCTTTTCTCTACTGAATTTTCCTACTGAGCTATCCTCATTCTATTACTCTTTATATCTTTGATAAATATTTAAATAGGTAGGTCGCCTACTCCATCTCTCCTTTGAATACCCTGGATCAGCCGGGGCTGGACCCCGGCAGAGTGCCATCTTTCATTGGGTTGATTAAGGTAAAGGGCAAGATTATAAACTTCCTGCCATCAATTAGAGTAAGATGACAACCAGATGGCCTTAGATTAGAACCAGAATTGTTTAGAGTACTTCAAGCTAAAAAGATTTTTTTTTTAATTTATGAGATATAATTGACATATAACATTATATTGATTTCAGTCGTACAACATATGATCCCACATTTGTATATATTGCAAAATGATCACCACAGTTCAGTTTAACATCCATCACCTTGCATAGTTACAAAACCTTTTTTTCTTTTGATGAGAACTTTAAAGATATACCTTCATAGCAACATTCAAATATGAAATACAGTATTGTTAACTATATTTATATTATTATAACTATATTTTATTTACTAAAGATGGTTTATGACAATTGATAATGAAACTACAGAATAGTATTAGATAAATATAATCCTCTGCCGCTGCTGCTGCTGCTGCTAAGTCGCTTCAGTCGTGTCCGACTCTGTGCGACCCCATAGACGGCAACCCACCAGGCTCCCCGTCCCTGGGATTCTCCAGGCAAGAACACTGGAGTAGTAGTAAGCAATTAAAACTAGGAGTTGTCCGTTTTGAGAGAAGACCAAAAATGAACACAGACTCCCGGTTTTGTGAAGAGATTTTATGTTGTCTCTATAATTTTCCTTCCTATAATACAAGAGCCTGAAACTAAAATGATCACAAGCTTTAAATACCTATGGAAGAGATTTTTGTCTCATTCAGCTGTGAAGCAAAACCCTCATTTATGTCCTATCACCTTATAGGTCAGCAAGGCCATGAGTAACTATGACTTAGAAACTTGATATATGCTTCCTCAGAGACAATTGATGACTAGAGATGGGAAAAAAAATTGAATCAGTGGTTACAAACCACATGCGTGCAGAGGAATGGGAGTGGAAGGGAAGGGCCTTTCATTTTCCAAGAGAAGCTAAAAATTCAGATTTCTGTGTGAAGTTTCCAGATTTTTTAGTGTAGGAGACTAACTCACCTTAAAAAAAATTATCGTGTGAGTCAAACAATAAATGTTATAAAGTGAAGTCAGGCCTGCGGGCTGCCTGACTGTAACCTGTGAGTTCGTTTCATCAGAAGCCTTTTTGGTGAAGTCAGTGGAAGTTGCGATACACACAGAACACTGCTGTCATTTATCGCAGTAGCATTTCCTTCAAAAACTTTGTTATAACGTTACATTGGCCCCGGAATATTGCTGTTTAAGTAGACAACCAACATCAAGAATATCACTAATATACAGTAAGAGTATAACTATACATTCCTTTATATTTGGCAATAGTTCAGGTGAGTAAAAAATTTAAGGCTTTTGACCAAAGGCCATTATAAAACTTTGAGAGACTAAAAATCTAGTACCTTTTGCTCTTCAAAGTCAGTAGTGACACGGACACATAGTATTTCGTATTATCAGTTTCTCCTCTTTCTATTGGAAATAACATTTCCCTATTTGTGTCTCAGTGGTAAAGAATCTACCTGCCAATGCAGGAGACATGGGTTTGATCCATAGGTCAAGAAGACACTCTGGAAAAGGAAAACGCAACCCACTCCAGTATTCTTGCTTGGGAAATCCCATGGACAGAGGAGCCTGGTGGGCTACAGTCCATGGGGTTTCAAAGAGTTGGACAGGACTGAAGCAACTGAGCACGGTACAGGCATTCTTGAGAACCACGCATCCTTTTTCAGTCGTGTGATTCCTTTGGGAGCTGCCATGTTTTTGTCTTGTGTTGATTTCCTGTTCACTATTAACTGATCTAGTCCTGAGTGTCTGACCCAAGGCAGATGAATCAGAGCTTCCTGAGAAAAGGAATCAGACCCTGTCTGATGGTAGGAACTTACAGGAGCCACGTGGAAGAAGTTTGTCTCTGATGAAAGAGACGAACACTCAGCTCACCTGCCAGGAAAAGCAGAGCAGGTGATAAGGAAAGAGAGAGGGGGGTCTTGGCTGCATTTGTGACCCTGGCTCCAGTTGTTTCTGAGACCTGGCTGTATCTCTACACTACTTTCAGTCTGATTGTTCACAGAAACATGCTCAACAGTACATGTCATTAGGTAGTATAAATCAAAACCACAATGAAATACCTCTTAAACACTAAGTGGCTATAATAAAAAAGACAATAGCAAGTATAGGTGAGGATGTGCAGAAATTGAAACTCACATTATGGTAGGATTTTAAGACGGTACGGTAATTTTGGAGAACAGTTTGGAAGTTTCTCAAAAAGCATCTTGAAAATTGGAATGGTATGTCTGCACAAAACTTATACGTGAATGTTCATAGAAGCATTATTCATGATAGCCCCAAAGTGGAAACAATCTAACTATCTAACAGCTGATGAACAGACAAAGTGTGAGAAATTCATACACAAGGGGCTTCCCTGGTAGCTCAAACAGTAAAGAATCTGCCTGCAGTGCAGGAGACCTGGGTTCAATCCCTGGGTCAGGAAGATCCCCTAGAGATGGGAATGGCTACCCACTCCAGTATCTTGCCTGGAGAATTCCATGGACAGAGGAGCCTGGTGGGCTACTGTCCATGGGGTCGTAAAGAGTCGGACACCTCTGAGCAACTAACACTTTCCCTTTCAGGTTCTCTATAAACAGAGAAAGAGTGATCCAGTAAGGGGTATTTTTTATTTTGCACACAGTCAGGAGAAAATCCTGGCCTGTGAGTGCAGCAGGAAGAAAAGTATGACTGGAAGTACTTTCCTATGTGAATAAAACTGATTAGAAACTCTACTTGGAACTCTGAGGAATGTTAGACCTGTGAAATCGGCTCTCTGAGGTTGATTTATTTTATGGCTATTTAATTGTCCCCAAGTTATCATCTCAGGTCAAACTGAGTATGAAAATACTGTATAAATGGCATAACTTGTGTTTCATTTTTGCTTAATTTTGGTGGAAGAAGTTGATTTTTTTCTTAAAAATCCTTTTCCAACAGAAGATCGTGTGTCCCAGACTCTGAGATGGAAAAATAGATGGCATCTCTCTGCAGGGCTAGGGAATGGCAAAGTTGAAATATTGAAAAGCCAGAGAAATGAGGAACCTAGCAATGGGTGATTTTTTTTTTCATTATTTATATCCTGTAAGTTTTCAGAAATAAATTTTAACACACTGTGGTAAAGTGTGAGTGTTTAATTCAGCATGAAAAAGAAGGCAAGTGAAGCAAAAATACGGGTGATGAATATGAAGACTGAATTAATTAAGATGCTTTGGGATGAATTCATGTGGTAAAAACACATCTAATCTAATTTTAGCCAAAAGGGTGACTGAACGACTCAAGTAAGTAAGAAGTCCAGGAGTGCATATAGAGTCAGGCAAGGTTTATTCCAGGAGTTCAGACAATGTCACTAAGGCAAAGTCTTTTTCTCTTGACTCTCCCTTTTTTTTTTTTTCCATTTCTTCTTCTCTAGTCCTATCTTTTATTGTGTTGACTGCATTTGCTTTTTTCCACATTTCCCACTTCTACTGTTTTATATATGTGTATGCATGTGTGCATGTAAGTGGTTGCTTTATTTAAACACATAATTTAATCAAAATCTCTATTCTCCAAACAAAAAAAGACACTTGACTTACTTTTATTTCTCTCTACACTATTCTTTGGGTGTTCCTTGGAAGGATTGATGCTAAAGCTGAAACTCCAATACTTTGGCCACTTCATGCGGAGAGTTGACTCATTGGAAAAGACTCTGATGCTGGGAGGGATTGGGGGCAGGAGGAGAAAGGGACGACAGAGGATGAGATGGCTGGATGGCATCACTGACTCGATGGATGTGAGTTTGGGTGAACTCTGGGAGTTGGTGATGGACAGGGAGGCCTGGCGTGCTGTGATTCATGGGGCTGCAAAGAGTCAGACACGACTGAGCGACTGAACCGAACTGAACACTATTCTTCCCAACTTCCATGTTACTACTCTCTGAAATTTTGGTCCCAGCTTGTTTTTAAACACATAATTTTTCAAACATTATTCATTTTGATTTACTACTATATTTTTGTTGATTTATTTGCTCACTGTGACTTTTTGCACCCTTCCTTTAGATTCACTTTTTTTTTTTCTTGCAAGAGTACACCCTAGTGTAGTTTTTTCAGTGAGAGTCTTTGGATAGTAAATTTTTCAAATATTTGTATGTATTAAAATATCTATTTTGTCTTTCCACTTGGCTAGATATAGAATTCTGAGTCCAAAATTATTTTCCTTTAGCATATTGACTGAAGGTCTCCAGTGTTGTTGATAATTTCATTGTCATTCCTTTCTTGTATTATTATGTCTTTTCGCTCGGATAGCTTTTAGAATGTTCACTTTATCTCTGATGCTCTGGAATTCTACATGATATGCCTACAGGTGTGTTATTATTATTCTGCTATGGCACCCCACTCCAGTACTCTTGCCTGGAAAACCCCATGGATGGAGGAGCCTGGTAGGCTGTAGTCCATGGGGTCGCTAAGAGTCGGACACGACTGAGCGACTTCACTTTCACTTTTCCCTCTTCCTGCATTGGAGAAGGAAATGGCAACCCACTCCAGTGTTCTTGCCTGGAGAATCCCAGGGACGGGGGAGCCTGGTGGGCTGCCATCTATGGGATCGCACAGAGTCAGACACGACTGAAGTGACTTAGCAGTAGCATACACTTGATAGGAATTTTCTATTTGAGAGTTCATTTCTTCCCCTTTAGCTTTGGGTTGTTCTTCCTAGTATCTCTTCAATATTATCTTTTCACTATTTCTTCTATTCTCTGCTTCTGACACTGTACTAAATATATAGATGTGTTCTCTCTGAACTTTTCTTCAACTTTGCATTCTCTTTACCTTTTTGAACTTCATTCTGGGAGATAAACTTTGTTTGACCTTCCAGTTTACCCATTCATTCTTCAGCAGTAAGGAAGCTGATATGAAGCTCATCTATTCAATTTTTATTTCAACACTATATTTTCATTTTAACATTCCTAGTTGATCCTAGTTCTAGCATGTCCTAGTTTCAAACTTTCTATTGTTTCGTGGATTTTATTCCCATCTAAATTTGTTTCCTTGAGGATTTTGAGGATATCCTCACTGGGGAGTTCCTCCTTCCAGTATTCATTGATACTAAACAATAAAAGTACATTTATGAATAGATTACATTGAAATAAATGTCTTAAGAACTAGAAGCTTCTAAGGGATGGAGAACCAAGAATATTCTCTTCTCTCTTTCTATTTTACATCTTCTCAAAAGATAGCATTTGGGAATGAAATGGATTCATAAAATGCATTTGACCCATTTAGAAATACTTGTAAGAAATTATATTCCTCCAGAGAAAAACTAGGAAGTTATTTTTTTTTCTCTTCCCTTTCCAATCTTGATAAAAAGTGCTAAGGACACATAAATCAAGATTAAAACTTTGCTTCATCAAAAGCTTGCGAATGAAATATAGCAAGGCAGTCTAAGACAACAAACACAGAGAATCAAAATGTCCAGGACTCTTGGCATCCTTATGTTTGCTCTGAAGCTTAAAGGGTGACACAAAACCAGTTGCAAGAAGTGAGAGTGAACTCTGTCTTTAACATTTGGAATCTGAGATCAATAATCAGGTAAAATTGTAATTGGATTTGGAAGAGATTTAGCTTCTCCTCCCTTAATGATCCTATTTTGAAACCTGAACTTTGCTGGGAGGGCTAAGTAATTTGAGTTTCTTAAGGCTACACTGAGAAGCCTTGAGTTTTGCTTAATTGTTTCTAAATATGGAAGAAAACAAAACATGGAAAGACTGGTTTTGATTAGGTGGAGTGAACATTTAGACCTGCTAACCTGGAAACCGGAGAAGGCAATGGCACCCCACTCCAGTACTCTTGCCTGGAGAATCCCATGGATGGAGGAGGCTGGTGGGCTGAAGTCCATGGTGTCGCACAGAGTCGGACACGACTGAGTGACCTCACTTTCACTTTTCACTTTCATGCATTGGAGAAGGAAATGGCAACCCACTCCAGTATTCTTGCTTGGAGAATCCCAGGGACTGGGGAGCCTGGTGGGCTGCTGTCTATGGGGTCGCACAGAGTCGGACATGACTGAAGTGACTTAGCAGCAGCAGAAGCAGCAGTGATTTCAAAATTCCATTTTGTTAGAAAATACCTTGTATAGTAAAAATGATGGGCCTATGTTAAATATATTTCTACTTTTCATCTATTTAAATGAACTGCTGTCCTCTACAACTACTGGCTTTAGGCACCAGATTAAAACACAGCTTTTCAAAAATTTATTTCAAAGCCTGAGAAAATCAAACACACCCATTACTGAAATCTATCCTTCTAGTCCATGAAATGAATTGCTTCATTGAAACCTAGTTGTTTCTACCAAATCCCTTTGTTAAACATTGGCTCTACATGGATAGACAGTTTTAGAATTTTCCAAAAGTGATCACAGAGCTGACTCAAGCTTTCTGAATCTGTACCGCTCAGGGTGTTCTGTGGTTTGGCTCACAAACCTGAAGTTACTCCAGTCTTCACTAGAACCATAAGTCTTGCCCTTGGCAGATAAATATTCCATTCAATTTTTCAGACATGTGCTAAATAAAGAAGGGAGAACGATGGTAGGAATAATCACGGCCCAAGATCCACAGTTATCACTCACAACACCTTGTTAAAACAGAATCTCCTGATTTTGGCAAAGTGATGGACTGTGCTAATGCCCGATTTAAAAAAAAATTCTGTTACCAGATAAATTTTCTAATTAACATTTGATAGTATAGTCCTCATGACTATCTAAATATTTGCCTCTCTAGAATGTGCAGGTAGAGAGGGGCCACATTTTTTTTTTAAACAAATGAGCAAACAAATAAATAAATAAACCGATGGGATTACCACGAGAATCTCAATAAGCACTAATGTATGAGCATAGTGCTAGGTACTTATTAAGCACATAATAATTGGTTAAATACCAGTGCAGTGCCTTAGGCTTTATTTATAGGTAGTATCAATTAGCTATTACTGTATAAAAACTCGCTGAAAACTCAGTGGGTTAAAACAATGACCATTTATTGTTGCTCAGGGGGTTGTTAATCATCTGAATGGTTCTTCCGGTTGTGGATGGACTCACGCATGCATTTGTAGACGTGTAGGCAGCTTTTCTGATTTTTGGACTGGCTTATTCATAGGCTGAGTGTCAGTGGTGTTCTGGTCTAAGATGGGCCTGGCTGGAATCCATCAGTTCTGCTCCATGGGGCCTCACATCCTACAGGAGGTTAGCCTGGGCTTGTTCACGTGGCAGTCACAGGGCCACAGGAGGTCAATCAGAAGCAAGCACAGCCTTTCGAGGCCTAACCTTTGAACAGATGCTTCACTGCTTTGACCACATTCTGTTGTCCAGAGCAAATCCCAAAGCCAATCCATTCCATAGTCAATAATGGGGAAACAGACTCCATCTTTTAGTGGGAGGAGTGACCAAGTCACATTGCAGAGTTACATGAATACATGGAAAGATAGATAATTGAAGCCAGTTTTGCAATTAGGCTGCTAAATAGATTTTCAGTTAATGTGAGAGAATATGTAAAAGGAAGGGATTTCACTTATACATATTTCACTGCTGGATAATGTTATCTACATTTAGGGTTTCCATTTCCTTTAAATTCTGGGTTTGAAGTTTGGGTTCTTTGATTCTTTGGTGATGTGCAGTAGAAATTGCAGGTAACAGGCAAAAAAAAAGAAAGTAAAGAGAGAAAAAAAAAATAGGGTAGCTCACAGACTCTAAGTTTAAGCTTCGGCAAGGACAGGGACCCTGGGTCACTCAAAATTTAGACAGCAAGAACTAATCTGTTCAGGGCACTGCCTTAGGATTCAGCTTTCCTGGAGAGAAAGTCCAATTGGCCTCTGGGTTATTTGCCCAGACCTTGGTCATAGGAGGGTCAGGTACCTTGATTCTAAAGTGGTAGCAAGAATGCAGGCTAAGAGTCTGGACAGTTCTCTAAGATAACACGGAATTCACTAGCAGATGAAGGGAATTCAGGGCAGGCAGACACAGCAGTGTTCTCTAGAAAGTTTAAACAGCTTGACCCTAGAAAAGAAGATCCAGTAGTGGTTAAATTCCCACCAGTGAGGGCATGGAGAAGTCAACTGTCGTGTCCTTTCTTATCACTCTTCCCAGCAAGTAAAATTTAAAAGTAGCTAGAGGCAAAAGACGCAGATTATCCAGATAGAGAAAGTAAATTAGAGCTGTCTTTCCTCTACCCATTCAACTTACTTCTCTAATTCTTCATCTGCCCTGGCTTGATCAAAGCATAGTCTACAGATTATTATTAAGCCTTTACTCTGCTTCAGAGAATGTGGGAAATGTGTGGACAAAAAGAAAAGATACATTTTTCAGAGTTATAGAAGTTCGGAATGCTTCTGGCCACTGTGACTTTACTCATGGGATGTTTATTGTTACTGAGCAGTAAGTCCTAAAGTAGTGGTTCCAGAGTGGGTCCAGAAACTCAACAAAGTCTTCCAAGGACCCGGTGCTCAGAGTAGCTGCAATGTCTCCTCAGAGCTACAAGGTGGCTGCTGCATCTCCCAGCACTATATTCTCACAGGATAGAATCTCTAGTAGAAGGGAGAGAGGAAAGAGCAAAAGAAACACTTTTGCTTTGCTCACTTCCCTTTACCCAATACCCTTTGGTGTTATCCTTTAACGCTCTTACATTTTATTGGCCAGGACGTGACCATCCTTAACCTAATCACTCTAGAAGGGAAATGAGATCACCATGATGGGCTTAGACCAATTTTAGTTCAAACTCTCAAGTTTGGCACATTGCCTCTGGCATCAATGGTGCCTCCACTCACATTTACTTGGCTTTGTCCCTAATTCCACCCCCAAATGGGGTCAGGGCTGGGTTCATGGGGCACGGGACCTATGTAGTTGCACAGGACATCTCATTTAGAAGGGCTTGGTTTAGTGCTCTTCTGTAGATGTCTTGAAATTCTCAATAATTTTTAAACAAAGAAGCCAGCCTTTTCATTTTTCCCTGGAATCCCACAAATTATCTAGCCAGTCCTGGCTGGGGTGGGCGTTCCACACAGGCCTTGACTCAGTTCTTCCCAATAATCCTTGGTACAGGAAGGCACCCATTCAGTTCAATCAGTCGCTCAGTCATGTCCGACTCTTTGTGACCCCATGAACCGCAACACGCCAGGCCTCCCTGTCCATCACCAGCTCCCAGAGTCCACCTAAACCCATGTCCATTGATTCGGTGATACCATCCAACCGTCTCATCCTCTGTCGTCCCCTTCTCCTCCTGCCCTCAATCTTTCCCAGCGTCAAGGTATTTTCAAATGAGTCAGCTCTTTGCATCAGGTATCCAAAGTATTGGAGTTTCAGCTTCAACATCAGTCCTTCTAATGAACACCCAGGAAGGCACCCATGGGTGTACTCAATAGGCTGATGGAGGGACTCCCCTGGTGTCCAGTGGCTAAGACTCCAAGCTCCCAATGCAGGGGTCTGAATTGAATCCCTGGTTAGGAAAGTAGACCCCACATGCTGCAACTAAAAGTTCATACGTCTCAACTAAAGATCCTGTGTGCCACAACAAAGATTGAAGATGTCCTGTGCTATAACTAAGACCCTCTGCAGATGATAGATAAATCAGTATTTTTTAAAAAATAGGCTGGCAGACATGGATAACTTGGAAGGGTGGTGGACTAACACAAACCCTAACCACTGCAACACAGGACCGACAGAGAAGTGATGGTGCGTCTCATCCTTCAGGGGCATTCTGCATGCTTTGTGGAAGGTCCAGGTGGAATCCACCTCCATTGTCCACAGCAGTGACCTTGATAACACACTCTTCAATTGGCCTGTCTTCCTTTTCTGCCCAACTCTCCTCAGACCCTCATTCCTAGTCCCTGGAATCATCTTCCAAATAAACATGTGCAACGTGCATCCTAGTCTTGTCTCAGGCTCTGCCTTGAAGAGAATCCAAGCTCAAATACCATTCAAAAAAAAATTATGGTTTCCTGTCAAGAAGTGTACATGACTGTCTGTTGGTTAAGCAACATTAACAAAGTCACGATAGCGCTTGTGGGATAATAAGGAGGAACCGCCAGATCCTGTCCCCCTGACTTGCACAAAAGAAATCTAACACTTGTTGAGTACCTACTCTGTGTCAGATACGGTGCTGTTTTTGGGTGTATTATCTTATTTCAGTTGCACAACAGCCATACGCAGTAGTGGCCCTCACCTCCATTTTACAGATAAGAATACCAAGGATCAGAGAAGTCGAGTGGTTCTCCAAGGTCAATAGGTGGAAGACTAGAAATTCAAACACAAGTTACCTGAGCAGTCTTCCCACAATGTGGCCCTACTGAAAGAAAGACACGTGCTTTATAGGCCAACTAGCTGGCAACGTGGGAAGATGGGTGCAGCCATGCTCTGAGGTTTGTGATCACTCATAAACTACAAAGCACTTCCTGAAGAACAGCTAGTGGGCAGGAATGCTAGCAAAGGAGCAGACTTTCCTCTCAGTTTCTGGTCCTTCTATAAAAGTGTTCACAGCAGTGTTTCAGGAACAGACGGTGGTGGCCAGCACATTGCTCAGGCGTTTTCATTAGACCAATAACAACCTGGCAACTGTATTTCCAAGCCTGGCTAGACAGAGCATTCTATTTTGCTTTGTCACTTCCAAGGCAGTTTTCTGCTCCTTCACAGACTCGGGGCTGTGTAGCAGACTACCTCTATACAGTGCTCTGGATAATGAGGTCAGGCGAACATTTGAAGAGACAGATCACAGACTACAGGCACACCACTGTCTTTTTCCAGGGCAAGCAGAGAAAAGAAGTCTGACGCTAGCCCAGACAGCGTCTGCGGTACCCACTGAATTGGTAAAGCTTGCCAATGCCTGGCTAGCAGTCAGGGACATGAGTGAAGAGAGAACTGTAATGTTATTATTCTCCAAGAATGTATTTTTGGTACACAGTATATAAGGTGTGACCCTCTTCCGTGGAGCAACACAGAATGGAAATTTGCTTAATACCAAATTACCACCATATGATGAAGAATTGAAATGACTTGAAATGATAATTTCAGAGAACTTTCCAATAGAGACTTTCAGATTAGTTTTTATTTTAATCATATATAAAAATTCCTTTGGTATTCTGAATATAAACTAAAATTTGATATGTCAGTACCTCTTGCTGATTTTCTTACATCCATTTCCCTGGGGCTGTTTTTTGTTTTTTTTTTTTTCCTGTCATCTGACAAGATGCCAAAGCAGTGATCTATAATTTTGTTGATTGTGCCCCACATCAATAAAAACTTTGTGCATTAATATCCAATATATGGGAGGGGGAATTAGGGGAGGGTGGGATAGAATTGGGAGAGTAGCACTGGCATACAGACACCACCATGTGTGAAATAGCTAGCTAGTGGGAAGCTGCTCTATAGCACAGGGAGCTCAGCTTGCTGCTCTCTGGTGACCTAGAGGGGTGGGATTGGGGGCTCAAGAGGGACGGGGGGTTATATGTATACACATAGCTGATTCACTTTGTTGTACAGCAGAAAAGAATACAACATCATAAAGCAATGGTACTCCAATAAAAAAAGTCCAATATGTGTATATTTACAATTTAGAAATTTTATCTTTATACTCCTGCACTACTATTTTATGTACTCTATGAAATAGGCCAGAATTACAATTTAAAGGGTAAGATAAAGATTAAACTATTTTAAAGGTATTTTTAAATTACATTTTACTTAGCACAGGCCTTCCCTTGTGGTACAGTGGATAGGAATCCACCTGCCAATGCAGGGAACGCAGTTTCAGTACCTGGTCTGGAAAGATCCCACGTGCCATGGAGAAGCTCAGCCCCTGCACCACAAGTACTGAGCTCATATGCTGCAGCTGCTGAGGCCTATGGGCAAGAGCCGTGCTCCACAGCAAGAGAAGCCGCTGCAATGAGGAGTCCACGCACTGTCCGAAGAGTAAACCCCACTCGCCACAACTAGAGAAAGCCCTTGCAAAGCAACAACGACCTGGTGCAGTCAAAAAACAAAATAAAAATAAATAAATAATTTTAAAAACTTAGTAACGGTCAAAAAAACCAAACTGTTTTTGCTAGAAAGCAGTATGATTAAATATACTTCTTTCTTTAAAAAAAAAAAAAAGCAGTTTGTCACTCTGTGATACTGCAGTTCAGAGTTTTGGATTAGTCCAGTTTATTATTAGTAGAGTATTTGTATTTTTTAAATCTTAAAAAAATTGAGATATCATTCACATATCATAAAATTCACCCTTTTAATGTATACAATTCAGTGATTTATAGCACACTCAGCAAGTCATGGAATTATCACCACTATCTAATTTTAGAATATTTTCATCAACTCAAAAAGAAACCCCATTCCCTTCTGGCCTGACCCCTGGCAACCACTAATCTATTCTCTGTCTTCATGGATTTGGCTATTA
This sequence comes from Bubalus bubalis, assembly GCF_019923935.1. Classification (NCBI taxonomy): domain Eukaryota; kingdom Metazoa; phylum Chordata; class Mammalia; order Artiodactyla; family Bovidae; genus Bubalus; species Bubalus bubalis. The sequence goes on from NC_059179.1 coordinate 9,560,344, forward strand.
TGGACATTTCTCATACGTGGATTCTTACAATATGTGGCTTCTAGTGTCTGGTTTCTTTCACTTAGCACAGTGTTTTCAAGATTCATCCATGTTGTAGCATGTATCAGTACTTCATTCTGTTTGATGACTGGATATAATATTGCAGTGTATAAATAAACCACATTATCTTTATTTGCTGATGCACATTTGTGTTGTTTCTACTCCTGGCTATTATGAATAATGCTGCTATGAACATTCATGTACAAACTTCTGTGTGGACTTCAAAAAAAATTTTTTTTGTGTGGATATTTACTTAGGTGTAGAATTGCTGGGTCATGTACTAACTTAATGTTTAACCATTTGAGGAAATGCCAGGTGGTTTTCCAAAGTGGATGCACCATTTTACAATCCCACCAGCAATGTAATGAGGGTTCCAATTTCTCTATACCTTCACCAATACTTGTTATTGTTCATCTTTTTGTTATAGCTGTCTTAATGAATGTGAGTGGCTTTGATTTACATTTCCCTAATCACTAATGATGCTAAGCATCTTTTCATGTGCATATTGGTAGTTATCTTTGGAGAAATGTCAGTTCAAATTCTTTGTTCATTTTTAAGTCGAGTTATTTATCTTTTTATTGTTGAGTAATAAGCTCTTTATATATCCTGGACACTAGACCCTTCTTGAATATATGATTTACAGTTGTTTTTAAGCTTATGGGTTACCTTTCTCGTTTCTTAATAGTGACCTTTGAAGAACAAAAGGTTTTGTTTTGATGAAGTCAATTACCTTTTATATTTCTTTGGTTGCATGTGCTTTTGGTGTCATATCTAAAAAGCCGGTGTTTCATCCAAGGACCCAAAGCTTTATACTTATGTTTTTCTCTAAGCTTTTATAGTTTTCGCCATTACATCTAGGTCTTCAAACCAGTGAGTTCATTTTTATAGATGGTGTGTGGTAGGGGTTCAACTTTATCTTCTGAATGTGGATAGCTAGTTGTCCCAGTAACTTTATTGAAAACACTGTTCTTTCCTTCACTGAATTGTTGTGGTAAGCGTGTCAAAAATCAGCTGACTGTAAATGTATTTTTTTTAACTCTCAATTCTATTCCATTGGTTTATGTGTCTCACTACCTGGTTCTTCATGTATATATCTGATGAAATAATAACTCACAAAGATTCTTAGATCAGTTGGGGGGGGGGGGAAATGCACCATTGGCTCCTTTTACTCATAATTTTTTAATTATATAATTAAAAAATATCCAAATGTTTAACTGACTACCTAGCGTGAATTTCCATCTTTCTGATGTCTATGAGTTGTTCTTACAAACAAATAGGTACAAGCTGAATTTCCCCCCTTTTTAGCACATATGTACAAAACTCTTCGTTTAGAAGATTTTAAAAGTAGGTTAGCAAATTCTTTTCTCATATTTTCAAAAGTAGCAACTATGAGAGCTTTTAATACCTTGCCCAGAGAACTCACTGAAAGTTCTTATGATTATGGTTGATTAGAAGTAAAGGATATAGATTAAAATCAGTCAAAGAGACACACTGGGCAGAGTTTGAGGGGTCCCCAGTGCAGAGCACCCATGGGCAGAGTTTGAGGGGTCCCCAGTGCAGAGCACCCATTGGCCTCTCCTTTGGAGCCAGGATACTTTACTCTCTTGGCATCGATGGGTGACAATGTACATGGAGTAATGTCAACCAGACAAGTTCATTTGAGTCTCCATGTGTAGAGATTTTTAAAAATTCTAATTTTTGAAAAAGCTTCAGATGTACAATGTATTGATTTAAGAAGTATTCAGGGACTTGCCTGGCGGTCCAGCAGTTAAGACTCTGCACTTCTACTGCAGGAGGCATGGGTTTGATCTCTGATGGGGGAACTAAGATCCTGCATGATGCACAGTGTGGCCAAAAAAAAAGTATTCAGAGTTTTTTTGGGAATCCATTATGTAGATGTGATTGACTGATAGATTGCCCCTATGGTTGAACCCAGTCTCCTGGTCGACTTATACCATGTGACTCAAAACCCCAACTCTCCAGTTTCTGTGAAACAATAGGAGTAAAGCTTAAGAGTTAATTCTTGGAATTTTCTCATTTCTGGAAACCTCTTTTCAACCAACTGAATCTGACCCAAGTTTCCCTGGCCCAGGTCCCACTCTCCCCAGTGGGTAAAAAAGTCTTGAATTCTTAACTACTCTCGGTTTGAGGGCAGACTTTCTTTTGTAGGCCTGATCAATTAGGAAACCAGGTCTTTGTAAAAACTGCCTTCTCCATGCAATTCTTTCAGCTTTCCAGCAAACCTAAAATAGCACTTTCTCCTGTGGCCCTTTTTTCTGACTCTCGATTTGAATAATTCCCTCTTCTCTGTATGCTTCATAAAAACTTTGGTGCTAGGTTAGAGTGCTTATCGAATTCTGTTTGCCTTTGTTGTTGTTTATTTGGTCTTCACTAGACTGTGCGTTCCTTGTTTACTTTAGATACAAAGGACAGGCAGGAATTTTAAAAAGGAATATAGTACAAAGTTTATCTGGATCAAGTCACTAGTATTTCTGTAAGAAGGTGGACTCCAAGATAACACAGAGAAATTATCTTTAAATATGTGTCACAATTTAAAGAAATATTTTTGCTGTTGTACACCTGCAACTAACATGATATTATAAATCTACTGTGCTTCAAATTTTAAAAAGGAGGGAAAGGAAAGGGCACCTCAAAAAAAAATCAAGAAATAAAAATAAAAAGAACAGAGATTCCATAATGACCTCTTCCTGGGGTTAATGATTGCCTTATCTTCTGTTCTCCTTGGAAGTGTTTTTCCAGTTAATGTTTCATCATCTGTGTTGCTATAATACTTGATTCCTCAAAAGTATATAAACAATAAACATCTATATGAAAAAATAAGTTTTTAAAAATAAATAAATATTTTGGAAGAGGCAGCAAGCAGATTGTCCAAGTTCTTGAGGTCAACTCATAATTTCTTCGATCTATGTCTTTAAAAACATATATCTTTGCAGCAAGAAAAGACTGTGTAGACTCACTTGAATTTGCTTTCCATTCTGTAAAAGGAGAGAATAAGTTCTATTGTTTGTTAAAATATTTTCTTTACAATAATTTCTTGTATTTTAAGGGAAATTTTTAAAGTTTTTGTTTAGGAATTTAGGAGATATGGATCAAATAGTCAATGTCTGACTACATGCTCAGTTTGCACAAATGTATCATTATTACTAATAAATTTGATGTGTAAATTTTCACAAAGACAATGGCATAGTTTTTCACTTGTATGCAGTACTCTCCAAAGGGAGATAAGTACACAGGCCACAGTATGGATGAAAAACACCCCCCAAGGAGAAAATTTGTAGTGTAAATGCCTGATACTAAAGTTTTTGAATATAATGTAAGTGCCTGACATTAAGCTTTTGGTTGCAGGGGCATCAATTTCAAAGACATAAACATATTGCCAGCTGTTTGATGAAGTTATTATAGAAAAAACTAGATAAGGAACCAAGCTGAGTACCACCTCAACATCCATGAATTCCTGACTTTAGAAAACCCTGGGTGACCTAGGTAATTGACCACGTTGGTTTCAGAGGGAGAGCAGTGAGCAGTTCTGAAGAGAGATCTTAGTTCTTTGCCCAGGAATTAATGCTGTGTAACCTGGATGAAAACTAGGAATCTCAGCCACCAAACCAGCAGGAGCTAGAGGCTAGAGGCAAGTGGCTCTGGTTCTTGTCTTTGTTTGAAAGCAAGAAAGTTTCAAGGAGGTAAAAACTGTAAAAAGAAGTACAATGTTTATTGTTAGGGACATAGTACAATGAATGGGAAATCACACAGGAAAACAGGTTGTTTACTTAAGATAGAAGCAAGACAGAAATACACACCAGAGAGAAAGGGTATGGGAATCCTCTCTAAAGAGGAGGAGTGCAGTAAGTCAGAAGGTAGACAGAGACACACACCCAGAGAGGAGTGCGGCATCCTGAATGAGGAGTGCAGTCAAGTAGTGATGTAAATTACTTTTATAGGATCATCCTCCTGGATCTTTGATTACATTTGGCCAGTTACCTTGTTTCTTTCTTCACATCGAACTGGCCCATGGACCTTCCCAAAGATGTGTGAGCAACTTTTTGCTAAGATGGATCTCACCGCAGTGGCCTATGGGTGCATGTCCACACTTATTATGGTGTGGTGCCCGCTCCCTTTTGGACCCCCAAGAAGCCTTCCTGAGCATGTGCAGACAGGGAAATCTTCCTTGACCTCAGGAGTGGGCACCTTATCTCTTTGTTTTAGCAGAGCTCAGCTTTTGCCACTAGCTTTGTCCTTGGAGCGTCTGGATTAGAACAAAGCGTGAACTTTACTCCACTTGGCAAATACCAGGTGTCCAGCCCAGAGGCCCACTATCTCCTACCTCAACTTGAGTGGCCTGCTTCTTTCTCCTTCCCACACTGTGTGTGTGTGTGTGTGTGTGTGTGTGTGTGTGTGTGTTAGTTGCTCAATCGTGTCTGACTCTTTGTGGCCCCACGGACTGTAGCCCTCCAGGCTCTGTTCAGTATTCCAGGTGAGAATATTGGAGTGGCTTGCCATTCCCACACCTTATTCTTACTCTTCTGCCTTAACTTTGCCAAAAAAGAGTGAACCCATGAAACCTTATGTACCCCACCTTTGCATGCTAATAAACAGAACCCCAGGCCCGTGCTCCCTCCCTCTCTCACTACCCAAGACCTTGTCTCACCCTCTAGCATGTCATGTACCCTCCAGGACCTCTGAGTAATAAATCTCATTCGTCAAAATTCCCTGATGGCTCTGCTGGGGTGTGGGCTGCAGTCATAATAAAAATCCAAAGAGAATTAGTCACAACATTGGCCCTGGTGGTGGGGGTGGGGAAAATGTCTGCCAATTTAGAGACTGAGTTTAACTATGTGGGTGATCAGTCAATCAATCAGTCATGTCTACATAATGGAGCCCCTGTGAAAACCCTGAACACTGAGGCTCAGATGAGCTTCTCTGGTTGGCATTACTCCATGCTCACTGTCACACATCAACACAGGACTGTAAATCCAACAAGCAGCAAAAGATACAAAATTAGGTGCTAGTCAGGGATGATCAGGGCCCTCTTCCAGACCTGGAGCCAGGCCACAAACCCCTGGGAGGCCCCCGTAAGTGCAAGTTTCAGAGCTCCTGGGGCGTCAGAGTGACACCACCGGCATGGCGCAGAGGCCAGAGAACACTGCAGAGAAGAAAGCAGATACATGGCCCGGTGAGTGGCCAGGTCCCAGACTGGAAAGGTGTCCAGTCCCTTTCCAAAGGGACTTGGACAATTTCAAGGAAGGCGCTTCAAAGGGTAGAAGCCTGAAGAGGCAGGGCTGCGGTGAAGGCCCCTCTTAAGGCAGTTACCACAACCGAGAAAATGTTTCTTTCAGAAATGCTTGCCTTTTGCACTAGTTAAGTTCTAATAGCACCAGTCCCCACCTCCCCCTTGGAATTTCTGTGACCATATGCTAATTAAATTGGAAAGCTGAGGACAGCAAAAATAGAGATTTTTTAAGACCATGCTATAAAATCCTCCTCTTCTCTAATTCTTTGAGTTGTTAACCTCTAGGCAGCTCTCAAACTTTCAGCTGTACTAGGGCCTTTCACAGCTGCAAATCCTCTTTCTCGAATCTTTAATGCCCTAAACAGATCAAATTTCCCTTGAAGATATTCCTCCTTGCCTGTGTTATTAATATTTCCATTTCCGGAAAGTGTTTTACATCTGCATTGCAAAAGAGCAGTCATGCCTCCGTCTCACTTACCATGGCAGGATAAATGTTCCTTTCCTGACAAGCAGTTTGGCTGCCTTCCAACCCCTAAGGCTCTGTGCATCAGTCCCTATGGAAATCCTTTCCCTTTCCAGACGAATTGTCGTCTCTAGTACAAAATGGGTCTTGTGCTTGCCCTCACGCATACTGCCTTCCCTCATACTCTCTAGCAGTCCAATTCTTCTAGCAAGGAGGTGGAATAAACCATTTCTGTCCTGCACACCCATCTTCCCCTACACCCCTGCTGGATGAATGTCTCCTCTGTTTCCCTACTTTCATGCCTTTGACCATGTTCTCTCCTGCTCCTGAATTCCATCTCCATCACTCTCCTTCCCTCATGTCACCTCAGAGAAAGAGGACCACCAGTTTCATCACAAGGCCAAGTTAAAGTACCGTCTTTCCAAAAGCACGAGTGTGGCCATTTGCCTTTCAGAAGAGTCTAAGAAAAACAGCACCAAGTTTCTCCCGCTGTCAGGATTTCCAGCTTTAACTAGTACACAGGCTCCAGGCCGGCAGATAGAAGTGGAAAGGGACACAGCGTTTTACCCAGCTACAAGCTGAACTCAGTGGCAGGCTATTGAAAAAAATTAAATAAAAAGGACCAAATTGCATGGAAGGATGTGGGAGAAGGCAGAAAAAAATAAATAAAACACTGCCTGCAAAGAGAAACATGTTTTTAAAATTTCTACAGGTAGGACCATCAGGACAGCCTATCGACTTTCATGGGCCCTACACATTTTGGGCCTACAGGCCTCCACCTAAACAATGCCTTTTCATGGGCATGAAAACTGTAAGAAAAATAATTAAACATTTTCTTCAATCCCAAGTTCATTTTTTTCTTTTCATTATAAAAGATATTGAAACAATTTGGCGAGCCTATAAAGTATTGTGGGTGTCTAGAAATTATGCATAATGGATAGTCAGCCCTTAGACAATATCTTATAATGTAGCATAAAAGTCATGGTTTGTTATAGTGGTTAAGAGTGGTAATCCTAGAGCCAGGCTCTCTGGGTTGGTATCCTGTTTCTGCTCTTCTCTATCTGTGTGACCTCAGGGGAGTTATTTAGTATCTGTCTTTGTGACTCAGTTTCCTCATCTGTGGAATAGGGATAATACTATTGTATAGTTTATTGGGTTATGGTTAAGGTTAAATGGACTAACATGAGCTAAGACCAAAGACTATATGTGTTAGCTGTTGTCATGATTAATTGTTGTCAATGTTAGTGTTTAATCAACATATGGCTTCCCTGGTAGCTCAGTGGTAAAGAATCTACCAGCAATCCAGGAGACTGCCTGCAATGCAGGAGATGCAGGTTCGATCCTGGGGTCAGGAAGATCCCCTGGAGAAGGAAATGGCAACCCACTCCAGTATTCTTGCCTGGAGAATCCCATGGACAGAGGAGCCTAATGGGCTACAGTCCACAGGGTCACAAGAGTAGGACACGAAATATAATCAACATATATTAAATAAAACAAATGAATACTCTTCTTATGCCAAGATATTATTTTGAGCAGCATCAAGCCACCTTAAAAGAAGGGTTTTAAATCTGGACATAGTTATTTCTATTTTTGAGAAAGAGGAAGAGAAAACAAAACCTTCTGGGAAATGAAACAAATCCTTGATAATATATGACTACATCTTGTTCTACACATTATTGAAATCCCAAACTGTTTTCAGCTGGAAGCGTTTAAGAGGCCATCTAGCCTAGCGCTTGGAACAGAGAAAAGAATCTTCTTCTATAACAGGCTCCTTGATCAGTTTCTGGAACATGGAGTTGAATCTTTCATCAAGCATCTCACTTCACTATGAATTAGATTGAGTCTGAGAATGTTCTTCCTCCCATGCTAACTAAAATATTGCCTCCTTGCAACTTTCATCCATTGTCCTTCCTCTTTGAAGCTACTTAGAACAGGTCATTCTTTTTCAGACAGCAAGCTCCCAAGTATCTTTAGATGGAATTCAAGTCTTCTTTTGTCTTTTTTTGCAGTTCAGGGTAGTATCCATTCTTTTCATCAATTCTCTAGGGCCCATGTTACCAAACTGATCTTTCTCCCCAAAGCATAATCTAATGCCGTTTTTAATTCTTGGCTCCCCATCATGAACATAGTACTATAGCTCTACTCTTCAGGAATCCTGAAGCTGTGACCTTCTTTGTTGTGAATGCTAGAAATATAGGCTACGATCACTTGAGATATTTTGGTAGTCTCATTGTACTGTTGGTTTATATTAAAGTAGTGAGCAACTAAACTCTCTAGGTTCCTTTTACGTAAAAAAAAATGATCAAACCAGGTTTTCTCCATTTTTTCCTTTCACAGATCATTTTATAAACCCTATTGGAGAGCTTTGCCTTATTATGACTACTTCACATCTTACTACTTTTAACTCAGTTTCTTAGCCTATTGAATCTTGATTTTCTTGTAGCAATCACATTAGTTTTCCCACCCATCCTTTCACCATATAAAAACTTGGTAAGCATATTTTCTGGAATCTCATCTAAATCACTCACATATATCTATTTTTTTTTTTTTTCGGCTGTACCATAAGGCAGGCATGTGGGATCTTGGTTCGAACCCGTGCATCCTGCATTACAAGCACGAGTCTTAACCACTGGACCTCCAGGGAAGTCCTTTTTCATATGCATTTTGTTTAGTGCAGAGTCAGACCACTAATCTAAGAGATTGCCTCTGGTTTGACATATTTTGGGGATATAGTTTCCCAAACAGTTTAACCCTGGACAATTCCACAGACAGAGGAGCCTGGTGGGCTACCTAGTCCATGGGGTCGAAAAGAGTGGGACATGATTGAGCAACTAACACTTTCACTTTTCACTTTCAAACAGTTTAAAATGGCCTGATTATCATCATTTAGCTCCAATGTTTTGATCTCAGCTACAATATAAACAGGGATGATTCAATGAACATTTAGCTCATCTAGGCCAGCAGTTTGCCTCAACATCAGAATCATCTTTCAGAATCTCCTTCTTTAAAATATAGATTCCCAGGCCCCACCACTCTGAGTCTGTAGGTCCTAAGTGAGTCCTGAGAGTTAGTACTTGAAAAAAAAAAACAAAACAAAAACCAATCATTTCTGTTGTTGGCTAGACCTGGGAACCAAACGCTCTTCGTAATCCTAGTGTGGCTTGCAGATCAGCAGCAGTACCTAGAAGCTGGTTGGAAAAACCTTAGACCTATTGAATCAAAATCTACAAGATCCCCAGGTGATTCTTAGGCACATTAAAGTTTGAGGAGTGCTACGTAGGTCATTCCCATAAGTTAGCTCTCTAATTACTTGAGAAGAAGGAGAAGGAGAGGAGGAAGGGGAAGGGAAAGAAGTGCTGCCTCCTCCATTTATTTTATGTTTGGACTTGGACAAATTATTTTACCTCCCTCTACTTTTGTCTGTCAAATGGGCATGGCAGTCATTCCTGTCTCACAGGGATGCTGTAAAGATTAAATGAGTTAATGTGAAACACTGAGAACAGTCCCTGCACACGGTAAGTTCTCAGTGTATCTATTTGGGGTTAAACTGGGTCCTCCTCCCTACCCCTGCAAAAAATACATATATGTATATATTGAAGTCCTGACCCTTGGAAATAGAGTCTTTGCAGATGCAATCAACCTAAGATGAAGTCGTTAGGGTGAGTCTTTCTGGTGGCTCAGATGGTAAAGAATCTGCCTGCAATTCAGGAGACCCGGGTTTGATCCCTGGGTTAGAAAGATCTGGAGAAGGAGATGTCAACCCACTCCAGTATTCTTGCCTAGAGGATTCCATGGACAGAGGAGCCTGGCAGGAGCCAGCTTCTATGGGGTCACAAAGACTCAGACATGACTGAGAAACTAACATTAACTAATTCAATATAATATGTATCTATTTGAAAAGACCCTGATGCTGGAAAAGATTGAAGGCAGGAGGAGAAGGGGACAACAGAGGATGAGATGGTTGGGATGGCATCACCAACTTGATGGACATGAGTTTGAGCAAGCTCTGAGAGTTGGTGATGAACAGGGAAGCCTGGCATGCTGCAGTCCATGGGGTCGCAAAGAATTAGACATGACTGAGCAACTGAAGTGATAACAGGAAAATGCCATGTAAAGACATAGGGAGAATGATGTGACCACAGAGGCCAAAATTGGAGTGATGCAGCCTCAAGCCAAGGAACACCAAGGTTTGACAGCTGCCACCAGAAGATGGAAAGAGAGAAGGGTTCCCTCTAGGCTCAGAGGGAAACTGGTCTTGTCACCACTTTGATTTCAGAATTCCATTGTGCAGAACTGAGACAACACTGTGAGACCCAGTTTGTGGGACTTTGTTACAACAGCTTTAGGAAACAAATACAGTATCTTAGGTGTAGTAATTATGGTTGTTACTATTATTTTTTGTTATATATTTTTAAACTTTTCATTTTGTATTGGGATATAGCTGATTACGGAGAAGGCAATGGCACCCCACTCCAGTACTCTTGCCTGGAAAATCCCATGGACGGAGGAGCCTGGTAGGCTGCAGTCCATGGGGTCGCAAAGAGTCGGACACGACTGAGTGACTTCACTTTCACTTTTTACTTTCCTGCATTGGAGAAGGAAATGGCAACCCACTCCACTGTTCTTGCCTGGAGAACCCCAGGGATGGTGGAGCCTGATGGGCTGCCATCTATGGGGTCGCACAGAGTCGGACACGACTGAAGAGACTTAGCAGCAGCAGCAGCATAGCTGATTAACAAACAATGTTGTGACAGTTTAAAGTGAAGTGCTGGCACTGGGCTGAGCACTGGGGAGACTGTGGTGAACAGTCTCTGCAGAGACTGTTACCTCTGAGATAATCTAGAGAGAAATAATCTACTTCTGCCATCAGGCAGATTATAGCCCGGAGCTATTCCAGGAGTATAGTGATAAGCAGCATGATACCCTTCTTGGGCTTTGGAGGACGACCACAGTGGGAGAACAGGGGAAAGGCACTGAGCAGTCTTGAGGGTTCAGAAGGACTTGCAGGGAAGGTGTGATCTCCTCTGGGGGAAAGCTAAGGTCAGGTAGGCAAGAAGCCTACATATACTATTCCAGGTGGAGGGACCATGTTTGAAGACATCTCTGAAATCACATCGCCATTTCTTTTAGCCTTTGGTCTTATACATCGCTTGGAGATGAGAAAATGAGTTCTTTTTACATGGCCAAGTATCCTTACTTTTTCTTCTCCACCTGGAGCATAAGTTCCCCTCTATAGTGGAAGTGCCTTTCACACTTCATTTGAACACTTTGTTGGAAAGGGGACTGTAAAATGGTGCTTGAGTGATTGTGTTATCCCCCTTTGGCCCTCCTTCTTTCTCTCTCCTGTTCCAGCATCACGCTGACATGGTCCTTCTGTCCACTTAATATTATATGTTCATGCAACCTGCATTATAGTCTCCCCAATACTTTTCTGATTAGCGATATTGGCTTGGGGGAATTTGTCCTTAATTAAATATTACATCTTGCCCCTTCTAAGTTTCTGTTGTGCATATTCTTTTAGAAACGTTCCCTTATCCAAAAGCTACCTATGTGGCCAAGCTTCTTTCTTTAGAACTATTGAGAAAATTGCTTTTATTCTCGTTGAATTCATTTGCACCTTTATTTTTAGTATTTTCATTTTTTTAGAACCTTGCATGCCTGTCGAACAGATTCTCTCTGGGGGCTTCTAGCCCATAGATTCGTATCTGTCTTCTCTATGAACTTTAAAAGTTTTTTTTTTTCCTGAAGTTGGAGACATGTCTGTTCATGCATTCAGTTAACATTATTGAGCATCCAAACTGTGTGACAGGCACACAGAGCCCTGAACAGAACGATCCACAGCCTTGTAGAGTTTACAGTCCAGTGAAGATTTGTATCCGATTGAGTCACACGTTCCCCGGGTGAGGCGGGGGGCAGGGCGCGAGTTGTTTGCTTTTCAACATTATGAACCCTACGGTGACAGAGAGTCTCTGTCAGGATCCTAACAGCCGAGAAATACAGTAATAAAGAGGTGTCCTTGAGGATGGGCTGTGAAGGGACTGTTTACACGGCTGTGAACAGGGTTTAGAAAGGATAAGGACTAGCGACGACAGGGTGCCAGTTCCCACTCCCGTGTCAAGGTTAGGGAGAGAGCTGCGGCTGAAGGTCAGCGCCAGCCAGCTGGAACAGTACATCCAGTACTAACCTGCAGCTTGGCAGGGAGGCGCAAAGGCAGTAACTTCGTGTGAAAACTTGGCCAGGCCATGGTGCTCAGTTTTTGGTAAAACAGCAGTCTTTTTTTTTCTTGACTTTTTATTTTATATTGGAGTATAGGCAGATCATGAACTCCTTATTGCCAAATTCAGATTTAAATTGAAAAGTAGGGAAAACCACTAGACCATTCAGGTATGACCTAAATCAAATCCCTTGTGATTATACAGTGGAAGTGAGAAATAGATTTAAGGGCCTAGATCTGATAGATAGAGTGCCTGATGAACTATGGAATGAGCTTTGTGACATTGTACAGGAGACAGGGATCAAGACCATCCCCATGGAAAAGAAATGCAAAAAGGCAAAATGTCTGTCTGGGGAGGCCTTACAAACAGCTGTGAAAAGAAAAGAAGTGAAAAGCAAAGGAGAAAAGGAAATTATAAGCATCTGAATGCAGAGTTCCAAAGAATAGCAAGAAGAGATAAAAAAAAGCCTTCTTCAGCGATCAATGCAAAGAAATAGAGGAAAACAACAGAATGGGAAAGACTAGAGATCTCTTCAAGAAAATTAGAGATACCAAGGGAACACTTCATGCAAAGATGGGCTCGATAAAGGGCAGAAATGGTATGGACCTAACAGAAGCAGAAGATATTAAGAAGAGATGGCAAGAATACACAGAAGAACTGTACAAAAAAGATCTTCACGACCCAGATAATCACGATGGTGTGATCACTCACCTAGAGCCAGACATCCTGGAATATGAAGTCAAGTGGGCCTTAGAAAGCATCACTACGAACAAAATTAGTGGAGGTGATGGAACTCCAGTTGAACTATTCCAAATCCTGAAAGATGATGCTGTGAGAGTGCTGCACTCAATATGCCAGCAAATTTGGAAAACTCAGCAGTGGCCACAGGACTGGAAAAGGTCAGTTTTCATTCCAACCCCAAAGAAAGGCAATGCCAAAGAATGCTCAAACTGCCATACAATTGCACTCATCTCACACGCTAGTAAAGTAATGCTCAAAATTCTCCAAGCCAGGCTTCAGCAATATGTGAACCGTGAACTTCCTGATGTTCAAGCTGGTTTTAGAAAAGGCAGAGGAACCAGAGATCAAATTGCCAACATCCGCTGGATCATGGAAAAAGCAAGAGAGTTCCAGAAAAACATCTATTTCTGCTTTATTGACTATGCCAAAGCCTTTGACTGTGTGGATCACAATAAACTGTGGAAAATTCTGAAAGAGATGGGAATACCAGACCACCTGATCTGCCTCTTGAGAAATTTGTATGCAGGTCAGGAAGCAACAGTTAGAACTGGACGTGGAACAACAGACTGGTTCCAAATAGGAAAAGGAGTACGTCAAGGCTGTATATTGTCACCCTGTTTATTTAACTTCTATGCAGAGTACATCATGAGAAACGCTGGACTGGAAGAAGCACAAGCTGGAATCAAGATTGCTGGGAGAAATATCAATAACCTCAGCTATGCAGATGACACCACCCTTATGGTAGAAAGTGAAGAGGAACTCAAAAGCCTCTTGATGAAGGTGAAAGTGGAGAGTGAAAAAGTTGGCTTAAAGCTCAACATTCAGAAAACGAAGATCATGGCATCCGGTCCCATCATTTCATGGCAAATAGAATGGGAAACAGTGGAAACAGTGTCAGATTTTATTTTTTTAGGCTCCAAAATCACTGCAGATGGTGACTGCAGCCATGATATTAAAAGACGCTTACTCCTTGGAAGGAAAGTTATGACCAACCTAGATAGCATATTCAAAAGCAGAGACATTACTTTGCCAACAAAGGTTCGTCTAGTCAAGGCTATGGTTTTTCCTGTGGTCACGTATGGATGTGAGAGTCAGACTGTGAAGAAGGCTGAGCGCCGAAGAATTGACGCTTTTGAACTGTGGTGTTGGAGAAGACTCTTGAGAGTCCCTTGGACTGCAAGGAGATCCAACCAGTCCATTCTGAAGGAGATCAGCCCTGGGATTTCTTTGGAAGGAATGATGCTAAAGCTGAAACTCCAGTACTTTGGCCACCTCATGGGAAGAGTTGACTCATTGGAAAAGACTCTGATGCTGGGAGGGATTGGGGACAGGAGGAGAAGGGGACGACAGACGATGAGATGACTGGATGGCATCACTGACACGATGGACGTTGAGTCTGGGTGAACTCTGGGAGTTGGTGATGGACAGGGAGGCCTGGCGTGCTGGGATGGGGTCGCAAAGAGTCGGACACGACTGAGCGACTGAACTGAACTGAACTGATAGGCTGCTAACAGTGTTGTGGTGGTTTCAGGTGGACAGCAAAGGGACTCAGCCATGTAAACACATGTATCCATTTTCCCACCAAACGCCCCTCCCATAGAGGCTGCCACATAACGTTGAGCAGAGTTTCCTGTGCTGTACAGTAGATCCTTGTTGGTTATCCATTTTAAGCAGTGTGTACATGTCCATCATAAACTCCCTGACTATCTCTTCCCCCCATTCTTCCTCCAGTCAACCGTTAAGTTCATTCTCTGAGTCTATGAGTCTGTTTCTGGCTAAAACAGCACTCTTGATGCTGCTATGAAGGTATTGCTTTGTTTAGATGTAATTAAAATTTAAATCTGTAGACTCTGAGTAAAGCAGATAACTCTCCATAATGTAGGTGGACCTCATCTGAGCCGCTGAAGGCTTTGAGAGGGAAAAAGACTGAGATGCCTGAAGGAAGGATTCTGCCTCCAGACTGCCCTCAGACTCAAGATTGTAACAGCTGTTCTCTAGGTCTCCTGCCTGCTGGCCTGCCCTGTAGACTTTGTACTTGTTGGCCCCCACAATTATGTGAGGCTCTCTCTCCCCATATATATATATGCATATATTTACACACATACACATAAACAGGACTTCCCAGGTGGCTCTGTGGGAAAGAATCTGCCTGGCAATGCAGGAGACACGGCTTCAATTTCTGGGTCAGGAAGATCCCCTGGAGAAGGAAATGGCAACCCACTCCAGTATTCTTGCCTGGGAAATCCCATGGAGGTCGCAAAAGAGTCAGACACGACTTAGTGATGAAATAACATACATATATACATATATAAACATACATATATGCATACATGTATACATATATGGAACTACACACACATATTAATATATATAATTACGTATTTGCACACATGGTTCTCTCTGGAGAACCTAAATAACACAGTACCTAACTGCTCCCGCTCCCTTTGGTTTCCCACCAGTGCTTGTCAAACACAGCAAGTGAGCCTGTGGATGCTGTCCGCCGAGGTTAACCTCCTGGGGCACAGAGTAGGGAGGAGAGGGTGGTTCTGGAGGAGCAAATCAAGGTTGTCAGGACAGCTACTTCCCCACAGAAAGGTTTTCAAAGTATAGATCTGGCCGTGCAGATGATGGCTTACATACCTTTCATTGAATGGAGCAAGGCTGAGGCTCCTGGCCCACATGACTGGCTGCATCTCTTACGACCTCAGCCTTTCCTTTCTCACCAGCCTTGCCTCTTGCCCCTTCACCACCTTCTGCTTTATGTTTCCATGGCAATTCCCTGAAGCACTAATAATTCCCTTGCCTGAGCAGGTTTTTCATGCTGCTCTGCCTCTCTGTACACACCACTCTTATCTGCCCAGGCTGCCCTTTGCCCCCATCCACTAGCAACGTCTTGCTTATCCTACCAAATCTAGCTCACTTGTCACATGCCTTGTGAAATCTGTGAAGTCTGTCCTGTTTGCTTGGTCCCGGAATTCCCTGGGCTGTCCTCTCTGTCAGCTCTGTGGGGTACACAGGGTTCCCTGATCACCCAGAGCTTAGTTATCTACAGAGTGCTCTGCCTTTACCTGCACTGTTTGGTGCCATAAAGACGGTGACGGCGGTGAGCCCTCTCCACGTCCAGCCTCCAGCCCACAGCATAGAAACAACAGAGGCGGTGAGCGCGAGTGCCCTGAGAAGAGGTTCTTGGGCTTCTCATTGAGATGTGGATGTGCCCCTCTTTCTGGAACAGTTTCAAATGATAACTCTGGCCTTTAAAAACCCACCCATTCTGAATATACCTGCATTTCTGCACATCTTCCATTTTGAGGCAGCCTAGGAAATGTCCTGCAGATTTCTTCGCTGGCAAGTATCTGATGTCAACCTCACTCATACCAGCTACCCACAGTGTGTAATGAAACACACTGAGCTGCATTCTTTGGCTGCTTCTGGCAGCATGAAGTGCATAAAAAGCAATTCAACAGTTGGACAAGGCTCTCTTGGTTCATCTCGACCTGAGGTCTCAGCGCCGAGTCAAACTGTTCTAAAGCCCTTTTCAAAATGGTTTCGTCAGTTGGATGCTAGAGATTCATTTCATGGAGTTCTGTGAAGGGAAGGATTGCACTTGACACAGAGATATTTCTGTGTGTTGGGAGAGTGTGAAGGGAAAACATAACATATTTATTTAGTTCAATTTTTTTAAATACAAGCCTTATTCATGTTTCCTTGAAATAAAGAATAATGTCCAATTTCAAATCAGTTTCCAGAATCACTCTAAGTATAACATGGAATTTCCCACTGCCAGTAAATGCTGAAAGGCTGTATTTCAAGCTGAAGTTCATTACAACCACCACCCCACACACCAAGAATTAACTCTCTTTGATTACTTAGGAAGACTGGATTAAGAACAGAAGGGCTAAGATAATGACATAATGAAGAAGACTAACTTAATACAATCCTGCTAGATTAGTAAACTTCGTACCATTTCACATGTTTAATATTAATACCATTCCACAAACATTTAATTATGTGCACATACTGGGCACAAAGCCGGTCGATGTGTTTCAGGGCAGAGGGGCACACGGCGCCTCACAGGCAACTGTAACTTAAACAGAAGGAAGGAGAGATTTGTGGGGAGAAGCTTGGAAAGCTTTGCAGAGGGAGTGACATTTGGGCATTGAAAAATGGCAGTGTTTCAACAAGTAGAGATAGGGGAGAATGTCGTTCTGGAAAATAGGAACAACGTGAACCAAGGCATATGGTGAGTCACGCGTGGGGACCCCTCAGGGGAAGGTGGCCATGTCTACAGCATCAGGTGCACTGGGTCAGGTTACTAGGGAAAACTAAGGCTTGAAATACAGCTTTGTAATCACATCTTAAGGGATTTGAATGCCTCTATAAAGAGACAGGAGAAGGCAATGGCAACCCACTCCAGTGTTCCTGCCTGGAGAATCCCAGGGACAGAGGAGCCGGTTGGGCTGCCGTCTATGGGGTCGCACAGGGTCGGACACGACTGAAGCAACTTAACAATAGCAGCAGCAGCAGCAGTGTAAAGACACAATAGGGAGCCATGAAAAAGTTTGGGCAAGGACATGGCATGGTTTGATTTGTGCTTGAGGTCAGTGACTCTGGGGATAGGCAGTGTAATGGATGCATTTAAAGAAGGTTAAGTTGTGGGGTTCTCTCATAGCCTAGTGGCTAGGATTCTGGGCTTTCACTGCCAGGACCCAGGTTCAATCCTTGATTGGGGAACTGAGATGCTGCAAGCCTCACAGTGTGGCCAAAAAAAATAGGATAAGTTGAAGAGCTCTCTTCATGTTTATAACGTTTCTCTTTAATACCTTACTGCTTAGACGTTATAGCATGTTATACATTAACAGGTACAAGTGGTGTATCCACGTCCCTCTTTCTCTCTCCAAAGGCAGGAATTCTGGCGCTCGGCTTTCTTTGTGGTCCAACTCTCACATCCATACATGACTACTGGAAAAGCCAAAGCTTTGAGTAGATGGACCTTTGTTGGCAAAGTTAATGTCTCTGTTTTTAATACCCTGTCTAGGTTTGCCATAGCTTTTCCTCCAAGGAGCAAGCGTCTTTTATTTTCATGGCTGCAGTCACCACCTGCAGTGATTTTGGAGCCCAAGAAAATGAAGTCTGTCACTGTTTCCATTGTTTCCCCATCTATTTGCCATGAAGTAATGAGACCAGATGCCAAGCTGAGATGGTGGGTAAGCTCCATAAAAGAGTTGTGTACAGGGCACCCCAAAAGAATCCTAGGCTTAGAGTCAGATTGAAGACCTATTCCTATGCTTTTGTTGGTCTAGCAGTTCTCTTCTGTACCTTAAGAGTAGGCATGGGACCCAGGGTAGGCTTAGCCCCAAAGCAGCCCTGGAACCAATTCAATCCTTTTCCTGCATTTTTCTGTTGGAGATATGGAAGGAAGTCTTTTCCTTCTCGGTTCAGAAGGAAAAGCACCGTATATAAACCCAGACTTGCTAGTGGCCACGTTGCTCCCAAGCAGTGATGTCTTAGAGAATGACAAAAAAATAAGGAAAGCTCCTAGCATCTTTGACTTTAAAAAACACACAACATGCAAGTTGCAAGTTAAGTCTTATTTGGGACAGAATGAGGACCGCAGCCTAGGAGACAACATTTCAGATAGCTCTGAGAAACTGCTCCGAAGAGGCACGGGGGAAAGGTCAGTATAGATGTGATTTTGGTGAAGGGGTATTACATGAACCAAGCACACGTTTTTTGTAGACTGTTTCTGCTGGTCTTGTGAATGTTTCTGCTGGTCGATCACTCAGTTGTATCTGACTCTTTGTGAGCCTGCCAGGCTCCTCTGTCCATGGGATTTTCCAGGCAAGAATGCTGGAGTATTTTGTCATTTCCTCCTCCAGGGGTTGTTCTCAATCCAAGAATCGAATCCATGTCTCTTGTGTCTCCTGCATTGGCAGGCAGATTCTTTACCACTGAGCCACCTGGGAATCCCCAGCTATTCTTAATAGAGTTTATCTAAAGCTCTTATTTAATTTACATTTTCTTTCCTTAAAAGTTTCTTCACATTGAGTTACTTCCCTTGATGACAATTTTGCAACAGATATAATAAGATCTTATTTATTAATAGCTTATATTAAACCTAGGCACAATGAAAGTATTACACTGATTATTATGTTGATGACTCTTAAGACACATCTATATTAAGTAGATCAACAAGCTTAAATATTAATACTAAGTACTAATTTAATATTGGATATTTCCCTGAGAAATTCATTTAGCTTAATATCTCTTGTATTTAGAATGGTTTGATTTTAATTTGTTCCTTTCTTTAGGCCATTTAAAGTAAAGCTCACTAACAAATCAACCTCAGCAATTCTACCCAAAGACAAAGAAAGACACATACTGAGATATACATGTATTCAAACACAATGAGAGATCTAGCTTAAAGTTTCTGCTGGTCTCATGAAGCTTCTGCTAGTCACAAGGAACAGTAGTCATCATGAAATATTTTAGTGTTTTTCTAGATATAAGGAAATACAAGAACTGAGCTCATAAAATCAGCTCCTGAGAATATCTAACTATCCGAAGACCTGTGTGGCCAATTTTTCCCTGAGCACAGAGTGCCTCATTTCTGCTGTCTACCCTGAACTCCTTCAGGAGGTGTTAAAGGTCAGCAGCTGCAGCAGCATATTATTTAATCCTTGTAGAGATAGGTGGCAAGCACCCATGTGTGTGCATGCAAAGTTGGTTCAGTTGTGTCCAACTTTTTGCAATCCCATGGACTGTAGCCTGCCAGGCTCCTCTGTCCATGGGATTTTCCAGACAAGAATACTGGAGTGGGTAGCCATGCCCTATACTGCAGGCAGATTCTTTACCATCTGAGCCACCAGGGAAGCCCAACAACAGTGAGTTGATTTGAGAGGTATTTCTTAACATCTGCTGGGCCACTGGGGAACCCCGGCAAGCATCCCTGGCAAGTGCCAATTTGTAGTTGACAGGGTCAAGTTTTTAGACTCTTCCTCAGAACTACCATGCTTCTGAAGGCTCTTTTTGTGATCCTGTGAGTTACCCCAGGGTTCAAGACTAATGGAAATTTTTATTGTAACCCTCTAGGCTTATTTCTCCAGTGTTTTTGCCTGGAGAATCCCAGGGGCAGGGGAGCCTGGTGGGCTGCCATCTATGGGGTCACACAGAGTCGGACACTTCTAAAGTGACTTAGCAGCAGGCTTATTTCACATTTTAAATGTATAGATTAAAAATGATCTGAATCTTACCTCTAAAATTTGAAAATGCTCCAACATATGGAAAACTAATGAAATTTTCAGGTAATTATGCATCTAGCCTCAGAATTGCTAATTATCATAGTGTAGATTATTTATCGCAGTTTACATTAAATAGCTTATTGTAGAACATATTAAGTCTTTGCTTCCTTTGGAATGTGGTTTTAATGATATTCTGTGTGAAATATTTCTGTTTCCTATAACTTTGTTTCAATTCTGCTCATTTCATTTTATTACAAATAATATGTTTCTTCTGCTCATGCTCCATCTGACATCACAATAACTTATACCCTTTTATTTAATTAGGTTGTCAGTGAAATTGCTACTGATGATTTCTATAGAGTTGTTCTTTTCTGCAAAAATAATGAGACTGTAGGAGAGTTTTAAGAAGTAACATATATCCTTTATCTTCCAGGAGTACTGAACACAGAGCTCTTGCTTCTGTGTAATACCCAAATTTTGTTCTTTCAGTACAGAGTCTACCTTAATGGCTAATGAAATTCTAACATCTAGTCATCCTGACCAGAAAAAAAAATCTGGCAAACCAGGAAATCATATCCATTTAATCTGTAGCCATGATCTCTAATGTTAACATAGGACTGATCTTGGATAAACTCAATTCTGAGAAATATATGTTCAATATCCCTTTTCACAGCTACCTTGAGGCTCAGATGTTAAAGAATCCTCCTGTAGTGCCGGAGACCCAGATTCGATCCCTGGGTCAGGAAGATTCCCTGGAAAAGGAAATGGGAATGGCAACCCAATCCAGTATTCCTGCCTGGAGAATTCCATGGACAGAGGAGCCTGGCAGGCTATAGTCCAGGGGGTTGCAAAGAGTCAGAGATTACTGAGCAACTAACACACACACACACACACACACACACTGAGCGACTCACACACATACATATCCCTTTTCAGCACTGAGCTCTGACTTCGTGGTCTAGAACAGTCAGGGTGGTGACGTGAGGGAAAGTCAAGGACTAGTTCTCCCACCTTTGCCACCAAAATGAGATCAGTGGTGGAATATGGGGCTGAAGTATAACTTCAACAAAGGAATCCTGTTTCCACAGACAAAGGCATGGAGGATGCTTTAGGATTTTCAGAAATAACCCTCAGGTTTGTTTTCCACTCTGGAGAAGGCAATGACAACGCACTCCAGTGCTCTTGCCTGGAAAATCCCATGGACGGAGGAGCCTGGTGGGCTGCAGTCCATGGGGTCACTAAGGGTCGGACACAACTGAGCGACTTCACTTTCACTTTTCACTTTCATGCATTGGAGAAGGAAATGGCAACCCACTCCAGTATTCTTGCCTGGAGAATCCCAGGGATGGGGGAGCCTGGTGGGCTGCCGTCTATGGGGTCACATAGAGTCGGACACTACTCAAGTGAGTTAGCAGCAGCAGCAAAAACTAATCTCAGATAGTTTTTAGTTTGCTAATTATTCTATGCCACGTTTTATTTATTATCCAGTTGTTTGGAACTTTGAATGGTTTTGAATAGCTACAATGTCACATATTATGTCAAGGTCCCCAGGTTAGGCTTCCTCTCACCACTGCCCGGAAAGAAAATTTTAACCAACAGAAACCTGAAATTTGATACATATGGAATTTTCAAACTGAAGAAAATATTTTTATGCAAAGCATAAATTAAAAAAAAAAAACAAACACCTGAACTCAAAAATAACTTTTTTTCTTAATTTGAAAGCTGAGGTTTGAGAAAAAGAGGATTAACTAGAGAACACAAAGCAGCTGGTGAGCTGCAACAAGTCTTAAGGGCTTTTTGTGCATTTTGAAAGATTTCAAATTTGGTGGCTCGTTATTCTAATTCCATGGCTTTCCTTTTTTTTTTAACTGAAAAGTATATCACCAAACTACAGTAAGACACCACTTTGTATTGAGATGTCTACAACAAAACCAACAATAACAAGTGTCAGCAAGGAGACGGACAACTGGAACCCTCCCTCATGGTTGCTGCGACTGTAAAAGGGTGCAGCCACTTTGGGAAACAGTCTGGCATTTCCTCAGCTGGTTACTGGAGGAGATAGAAGATGGTACGGAAAAATCTAATGAGCTTTTTAGGTAACCCAATATATGTTTACTGAATCACTTTGCTGTACAGCAGTAATTCACACAACATTGTAAATCAACTATACTCCAGTTAAAAAAAAGAAAAAAGTAATAATAAAAAGTGTATCACTAGCAGTATTCCTTGCTATCACTCTCTTGACTGAGAGTCATATATTATTTTGTTATTTGAAGACTAAAATGAAAATTAGAGGTAAAAAGAGACAAAAAAGAGGAATGATTAATCAAAGCATATGTGCATGTGTCCTGTTGTAATGACAAAGCGATGTTATGAACGGGAATCAATTGTCCTAAGAGCAGTGTCGGAGAAGGCAATGGCACCCCACCCCAGTACTCTTGCCTGGAAACTCCCATGGACGGAGGAGCCTGGTGGGCTGCAGTCCATGGGGTCGTGAAGAGTCGGACACGACTTCACTTTCACTTTCACTTTTCACTTTCATGCATTGGAGAAGGAAACGGCGACCCACTCCAGTGTTCTTGCCTGGAGAATCCCAGGGACAGGGGAGCCTGGCGGGCTGCCGTCTATGGGGTCACAGAGAGTCGGACACGATTGAAGTGACTTAGTAGCAGCAAGAGCAGTGTAGGGGCATAAGGATGGCCCTGAGCTCTGCCCAGGCTCACCCTCACAACAGAATGAAGGACCATGTGGAAGCTTAGGTCCAAAGTGTCTGCACACCTAGAACCAGGCAACTGCTCCTGATTTGGGAAAGACAAAAATTTAAGTGTGAGAAAGAAAATAATTCAGTATTGGCAGCAGAAGTGAAAAGACAAGCCAAGGAAAACTATCAAGCAGTTGCCACTAAGCAATGGAATTCACGAGGAAGTAGAGGTTTAAGGTAAAGAAGCACAGACACTATAGAAGCACAGACGAGGGAAAACTGTCGCAAGAGTATCAGATTCTCTGGAGCAGGAAATGAAGGACCTCTGATGCCAGTGCACATCTCAAAGAAATTCCAGGAGACATTTGCATCACCCAGCAGACATCAGATCAGAAGCTCTGAATGTCAGCAAAGTGTCCGATCACCTCAGCCCCCCAAGACACCAATCAAGTCCATCCAAACAAGGGCTCCACCCGCCTTGGGAAGCTGTCTGCCCAGTGTGTCATTGCTATTTCTGTGACACTGCACCAGGAAACTTGGCCTGGTTCAGGCTTCCCTCAGGCTGGGGCTGCTTGTGAAATATAAGCCTTCGCCTGTGGAACTCATCACATTGCACTTGAAGGCGGGTGAGGGAACTTGTTTAACAAGTTCTCTCTGAGTCTCCTGGAACCTCTCTGCTCACCAAAACTTTGGAACTTTCTTCACTAGTGCTCAGGAATTTTCATCAACTATCATTGCCTCTAACCTGCTTCTGTGCCCTGTGCAAAGTTGGGGATGAATGGAGGTAACCTCAGATATGCAGATGGCACCGCCTTATGGAAGAAAGCAAAGAAGAATTAAAGAGCCTCTTGATGTAAATGAAAGAGGAGAGTAAAAAAGCTGGCTTAAAACTCAACATTCAAAAAGTGAAGATCATGGCGTCCAATCCCATCACTTCATGGCAAATAGATGTGGAAACTATGGAAACAGTGAGAGACTTTATTTTCTTGGGCTCCAAAATCACTGCAGAGGGTGACTGCAGCCATGAAATCAAAAGACACTTGCTCCTTGGAAGAAAAGCTATGACGAACCTAAACAGCATATTACAAAGCAAAGATATTAGTTTGCCAACAATGGTCTGTCTAGTCAAAGCTATGGTTTTTCCAGTAGTCATGTATGGATGTGAGAACTGGAGTATAAAGAAGGCTCTATGCTGAAGAATTGATGCTTTTGAACTGTGGTGTTGGATAAGACTCCTGAGAGTTCCTTGGATTGCAAGGAAACCAAACCAGTCAATCCTTAAGGAAATTAGTCCTGAATATTCATTTGAAGGGCTGATTCTGAAGCTGAAACTCCAATACTTTGGCCACCTGATGCAAAGAACTGACTCATTAGAAAAGACCCTGATGCTGGGAAAGACTGAAGGCAGAAGGAGAAGGGGACGACAGAGGATGAGCTGATTGGATGGCATCACCGATTCGATGGACGTGAGTTTGAGCAAGCTCCGCGAGTTGGTGATGGACAGCCTGGTGTGCAGTCCATGGGGTTGCAAAGAGTTGGACACGACTGAGCAACTGAACCTAAGGGCTGTGCCTTCTATCAGGAGGTTGCAACTTACAAGTAATATCAAATGTTCATACACTCTATTATGGATTCCATAGAGCCAATGGATTCTCACAGAATGCCTTTGTGATTTTTGCCAAATTATTTAATGCCTTAATTTGTATTTTACCTGTGGGTTTAATCTAAGCATGGCTGAGAAATGGGATTGCATTCTAATCTGCTAACTCTTCTCTCAATAGATGTACTATCATTACATCGGTATGTGCTCTACTGTTAAACTATTTCTCACCCTCACACAAATTCTATTCATCAAAGTGAAGCCTCTTCCAGCTTCAGCACTATGTGTGCTGCATTGTGTCACTTGTTCATCAATGATGTTTTATTCCCTGTTGAATAAAAGCTTTTGAATAGTGGAAGAATATTCACTCAGTGTTTTTTCCTTTTTTCTTTTCTTTTTTTGCTGCTATGTACAATGTCTATAAACATGACTCATTTCAAGTTTAATATTCATTATTAAAATTTACACTGTTATTATCTTAAATCCAGACTACAAATTGGCAAAATATAGCCTGTATCTTTTTGTATGGGCCAAACTAGGAATGGCTTTTACAGTCTCAAATTGTTGAAAATGATCAAGAGAATAATAACGTTTTGTGATGTGAAAAATTATATGAGAGTCAAATTTGGGTATATGTAAGTACTTTTAAGAAATAGAGGAAAACAACAGAATGGGAAAGACTAGAGATCTCTTCAAGAAAATCAGAGATACCAAAGGAACATTTCATGCAAAGATGGGCTCGATAAAGGACAGAAATGGTATGGACCTAACAGAAGCAGAGGATATTAAGAAGAAATGGCAAGAATACACAGAAGAACTGTACAAAAAAGATCTTCATGACCCAGATAATCACGATGGTGTGATCACTGACCTAGAGCCAGACATCCTGGAATGTGAAGTCAAGTGGGCCTTAGAAAGCATCACTATGAACAAAGCTAGTGGAGGTGATGGAATTCCAGTTGAGCTATTCCAAATCCTGAAAGATGATGCTGTGAAAGTGCTGCACTCAATATGCCAGCAAATTTGGAAAACTCAGCAGTGGCCACAGGACTGGAAAAGGTCAGTTTTCATTCCAATCCCAAGGAAAGGCAATGCCAAAGAATGCTCAAACTACCGCACAATTGCACTCATCTCACATGCTAGTAAAGTAATGCTCAAAATTCTCCAAGCCAGGCTTCAGCAATATGTGAACTGTGAACTTCCTGATGTTCAAGCTGGTTTTAGAAAAGGCAGAGGAACCAGAGATCAAATTGCCAACATCCGCTGGATCATGGAAAAAGCAAGAGAGTTCCAGAAAAACATCTATTTCTGCTTTATTGACTGCCAAAGCCTTTGACTGTGTGGATCACAATAAACTGTGGAAAATTCTTCAAGAGATGGGAATACCAGACCAGCTGACCTGCCTCTTGAGAAATTTGTATGCAGGTCAGGAAGCAACAGTTAGAACTGGACATGGAACAACAGACTGGTTCCAAATCGGGAAAGGAGTACATCAAGGCTGTATATTGTCACCCTGCTTATTTAACTTCTATGCAGAGTACATCATGAGAAACGCTGGACTGGAAGAAACACAAGCTGGAATCAAGATTGCCGGGAGAAATATCAATAACCTCAGCTATGCAGATGACACCACCCTTATGGTAGAAAGTGAAGAGGAACTAAAAAGCCTCTTGATGAAAGTGAAAGTGGAGAGTGAAAAAGTTGGCTTAAAACTCAACATTCAGAAAACGAAGATCACGGCATTCGGTCCCACCACTTCATGGGAAATAGAATGGGAAACAGTGGAAACAGTGTCAGACTTTATTTTTCAGGGCTCCAAAATCACTGCAGATGGTGACTGCAGCCATGAAATTAAAAGACGCTTACTCCTTGGAAGGAAAGTTATGACCAACCTAGATAGCATGTTCAAAAGCAGATACATTACTTTGCCAACAAAAGTCCGTCTAGTCAAGGCTATGGTTTTTCCTGTGGTCATGTATGGATGTGAGAGTTGGACTATGAAGAAGTCTGAGCGCTGAAGAATTGATGCTTTTGAACTGTGGTGTTGGAGAAGACTCTTGAGAGTCCCTTGGACTGCAAGGAGATCCAACCAGTCCATACTGAAGGAGATCAGCCCTGGGATTTCTTTGGAAGGAATGATGCTAAAGCTGAAACTCCAGTACTTTGGCCACCTCATGAGAAGAGTTGACTCATTGGAAAAGACTCTGATGCTGGGAGGGATTGGGGGCAAGAGGAGAAGGGGACGACAGAGGATGAGATGGCTGGATGGCATCACTGACTCTATGGACGTGAGTCTGAGTGAACTCCGGGAGTTGGTGATGGACAGGGAGGCCTGGCGTGCTGCAATTCATGGGGTCACAAAGAGTCGGACACGACTAAGTGACTGATCTGATCTGAAGTACTTTTACTGAAACCCACTCATGGTCATTTATATATTGTCTAGGTCTGCTCTTGACTATAATGGCAGAATGGCATGATTGCAACAGAGATTGTATGGTCTGCAAATCTAAAATATTTATCCTCTGGTACTTTATTGGAAAAGGTTCCTGACCTCAGCTCTGGAATAAAGCAAGCCTTGACTATAGCATTCATGCATTTCTATAATCAAGTAGACCCACCCTCTTCAGCAGGGATTCCAGCCCAGATTTGTGCTCCCTCTTCACTCAATCACCATGGTCTGAGTGGCTTGAAAATAATAACGTACTTCAGCTCTAATGGCTAGCAATGCATCAGATCACTATCTCAGATCTATGAAATTTCAAAATAACTTATTCCTTTTTGCCTGTTGGGCAAATTGTTAACCCTACATCTGCATCCCTTGTAATTTTATTTGCACTGTCCTTTGAGAAGGACACCCAGTTTTTTCAAGGGTGGGAATTAGAACACTGAATTTTTTTCTTTCTGGAAGAAATATATCATTCTTAGATATTCTGAGTTCTGAACCAAAGATATTTCCATATTTCTAAGAAGTTGAAAAGAATGGTGTTATTTCAGAATTGCAATGTAAACATTGACTCAGTCCATCTTCATAGAGAATAAACAGATGAATGAAAACACCCAAAGGAATTGTGAGACCAATTATATGCATTCCATCCTGAAATGTGACTGCATTATAAAGTGCAAAGTGGGCCGTAAACAAAATGAGAATCTGGCCCTCCTACCCCAGCTTTCCACCTGGATTCACAACTCACTTCTCTAATCACACTGGCATGCGAAATTTTTGTCTCCATTAAGATGAGCCAGCCATGTTGGGAATATTTTTTGAGAAGAAGCAAAAATAAAATACTAATAAGTTGAACATAGATGTACTTGCATCATAAAAAACATCTGTGTCTAATAGGAGTTGTGAAACTATATTTAAAATCTTTAAAAGCTGTTCTAATAGGAAGCAACTGTTTTACCTCATTTGTCACATGACAAGCTCAGAGATGCTAATTTAGGTAGATTCACACTAGATATAAACATTCCCCCAAAGGGTGGAGATATGAAGGTCTCAAACTTATTTGTAGGATTTTTTCCAAGTAAGTAAGGAAAAAAAAAATCATCTGTGGAATTCTGTGAACTTTTCCCTGCTCCCACCCACAAAATACTCTCAACCTTAGTTCTACTTATCCATTCCATTCCTTAACCTATTTGGCCATGGACACCTTTCTTTATATTAGAATTCTGATGAGAAAGCATTAGCTAAACATATCCATGGTCTAATTATTGGCTTCTTTTACAAATTGCCAAGGAGTGCAAGAAAAAAAAAAGGGAGGTTGAGCTGTTAAGATTAATTTGTTGTTTTAGGCCCAACGCCCAGTTGACTAAGTCATGACAATGAAGCTAATGCATGTAGCCCTTGACACGATGCTAAGCTCTTTACATATATATTAACTTGCTTAACCTTCAGGACAACCTATAAATCTGGTAATATTGCTCTGTTCTTTTTTGTTTAGATGAGGAAATGAGGCTCAAAGAAGTTAAGTACATAAGCAAATGGCAGAGTCAGGATTCAAACCCAGAGAATCCGACTCCACCACCCACGCTTGTATCGACTACACGTGCAGCCCCTCCCATGCCTGTGCATGAAATACTCTTTTTTTAAAAAATATTAAATAACTGTGTTCATTAACTTGGAGTTATTAGGAGAAAAGTCATTCTGCATAAGTGAAAAGAGGAACCTCAATGGCTTTGAGACTATCCATTTTTTTTTATTTAAAAGTTTTAAAAGGTACTGTTTTTTGGTGTGTTTTTAAAAATATTTTCAATTACCTACAACAAGAATGAACTCCTAGTTCCCATACTATGTTTTCAGACAGACACCAGCTAGGGAATAGGCATTCATACTTTGTTTACTTGTGTCCCTCTGGAGAACTTTAAAAATAACTTGTTCTCTTAAGTTGGTTTCATGAGTCCTTGAAAGTGTGTTTGTAATGTCAGTTTGCTTAGCAAACCCTTTACTGAGGATGGTGTTTTTACAGTTATATCTTGAGCCTTGCCCAGGATGAGTAGTCAGAAATCTTGCATCAGTTGAGCCCAAAGGAAGAAGCTTGACTTCTGTAAAAAAGCAGGCAGCATAGCCTTGATTGACCAAACTTATTTCTTGCTAACTTTCAAGGTATAGAGAATAAATTAAGCATTATTTTAAAATCATAAATAAACTCTCCTTTCTATTTGTTGTTCAGTTGCTCAGTCACATCCGACTCTTTGCATCCCCATGGACTGCAGCATGCTAGGCTTCCCTGTCCTTCACCATCTCCCAGAGTTTGCTCAAACACATGTCCATTGAGTCGATGATGCCATCCAACCATCTCATCCTCTGTCGCACTCTTCTTCCCTGCCCTCAGTCTTTCCCAGCATCAGGATCTCATTCTTATTGGATGGGACAGAGTTCTTTAAAGATATTCCTATAGATTCAGCCAAAACCCTGGAAAATAAGAAAAACTCAGCAAACAAGTTATATTCAGGCTTGTCATTGCCTGTAGTAGAAGGGTAGGTGATTCATCATTTAGTTTTACTCCATGGTGAAAGAAACTCAAAATCCTTGGAACTTCCCCAGCTGACAAGGAGGGAGGAGCTGATGAGGTGTCAACTTTTTGAGCTTGAGTTTGACATAATCTTGTTGAGTCAGGAGGTTTAGCTGTACAGTGAAACAGAAGCAAGGCTTAGGACAATCTCTTCTTTCTTTCTTTTTAAAATGAATTTTGGAAATATAATTTATATACCATAAAATTCACCCATTCAAAGTGTACATTTCCATGGATTTTAATATATTTATAGAGTTGTGCAGTACATGCACCACCAAAATCAAATGTAGAATATTTCATTGCTCCTTAAAGAAACTCTGCACTCATTGACCATCACCCCATAATTCTCCCATCCTCCAGCATGTAACCAGTAATCTACTTTTTATCTCTACAGATTTGCTTATTCTGGATATTTCATACAAACAGAGTCATACAGTATGTGGCCTTTTTAGTCTGGCTTCTTTCACTTAACATAACATTTCAAGGCTCATCCATGTTGCAGCATGTATCAGTACTTCATTTCTTCTTATGGCTAAATAATATTTCATTATATGAAAAGATCACTTTTTCTTTATTATTTTTTAATTAACTTATTTTTAAAATTCTTATTTACTTATTTGGCTGCTCTAGGTCTTAGTTGTGGCATGTAAACTCTTAGTTGTGATATGTGAAATCTAGATCCCTGACCAGGGATTGAGCCCAGGCTCCCTGCATTGGGCACAGAGTCTTTGCCACTGGAACACCAGAGAAGTCCCTCTTTATCCAGTGCTGATGGACATTTGAGTAGTTTCTACCCTTTGGGCTTTACAAATGACACTATTATGGACATTTATATGTGAATTTTTGTGTAAGCATCAGTTTCCATTTCTCTTGGGTACATACCTAGAAGTGAAATTGCTAGGTTGCATGCTAACTGTTTGCTTAATGATTTAAGGAACTGCCAGACTGTTTTCTGAAGTGGTTGCATTGTTTTACATTCCCACAAAGTATGAGGGGTCCTATTTCTCCATATCTTTCCCAGTACTTGTTATTGTCCATCTTTTTTATTAGAGCCATGTTCGTGGATGTGAAGGAATATCTCATTGTAGTTTTGCCTTGCATTTCCCTGATGGCAAATGATATTAAACATTATTTCATGTCTAATTGGCCATTTGTATAACTTTGAAGAACTTCCTATATATCACATAGTTTTTTTCTGCTTTGGTTTCCCCTCTCACAGGAAAAATTTTGCAATACATTGTCACTAGCTTTGTTCACCTTGTTACAGAACAAGGCCTCTAGCCAACCATGGGAACAGATTTATTCAGCATATGAATCAGTCAGTGATTATATACATTATCAAAGTACTGATTTTTATAGAGTTCAACACTTCAATAAAAACTTGAATAGAGAGCTCAAAGTTCATTGTAAATGGCTTGTCTTAGGTCTCATAGATTCTAATGGCCTATTTTAAATTTCAAGGCATTATTCTTCAATCTATCACTCAGAACAAGGTCCAGTCACAGAATATCAGAGTAAACATTCCAAATAGAAAGATCAATGAAATGGGACGGTCACATCATGTGACTCAGAGCCTTTCAAAACCCAAATCAGGTAAGTAACCATCACAATTTGCCTGAGACAATCCTAATTTTAAATCCTAGGACACCCTTTAGTCCTCAGTAGACCCAGTTGGCTAGTTACCACAGAGCCACCCTCAATCTCCTAGTTACGTAGGTAATGGAATTATAAAAGAGGACACAGTACATATCAGAGGCTACATCTTTTGGCCTTGCTGGCAGCATGGGTTTGAATTCTGGACAGATATTGGCCTGTGAATTTTGGCATGCTACTTCATCTCCATAAGCCTCAGAGAAATTTCAGTGAAATATGGTGGGTCATGCTGCTGCTGCTGCTGCTGCTAAGTCGCTTCAGCCGTGTCCGACTCTGTGCAACCCCATAGACGGCAGCCCACCAGGTTCCGCCATCCCTGGGATTCTCCAGGCAAGAAAACTGGAGTGGGTTGCCATTTCCTTCTCCAATGCAGGAAAGTGAAAAGTGAAAGTGAACTCGCTCAGGCGTGTCCGACTCTTAGCGACCTCATGGACTGCAGCCTACCAGGCTCCTCCATCCATGGGATTTTCCAGGCAAGAGTACTGGAGTGGGGTGCCATTGCCTTCTCTGATGGTGGGTCATACCTAATGTGTTTTAAGTTCAACCATGTTAAGTGGGCAGTTCATATCTTGTCAAAGGTAACTTTGAAAATCCTTCAAATACAAAACCAACTATAATTCCATAAAAATACATGGTTTAGTGTGGTCAATGTTGAAGATAATTTTAATAGATTGCCTAACTCTTCACTGGTTACTCTCAATGAATTCCTCCCTTTCTTCTATCTCCACTGTTATACCCAACACCAGGAAAAACGGTTTGACTTTTTGGATCAAACCTTTGCAATCACTCACACAGCCTTCCTTAAGTTTTCAGACGAGCAGCATTGCCAGTTTTAGGCACAGCTGTATCCACTTCTGGGCAGATGTTCATTGGGTAGAATAGGAGGGCTGTTCCCTGCATTAGTTGAATTCTTTTCTCTTTTTGCTCAGGACACATGATAGAATTCTTGCAAGGTAAACGTGTGTATGATGTGACTCCATTGTGAAGTTTCTAACCCACTCACAGAAAGCTGAGTAAGCTTCAGTGGAAAGACCTCAGACATGTCCAAGAGGTCAAAGCCCCCACCCCCTCCAAATGATTGAGGTGGCAGCTCATAAGTTCGCCTCCCAAGGAAAGAGTTGTGTGTGAGAGCGCAGAGCCCAGTTTACCACTCTGGAAGTGGTCCCACTTTGATGACTCTCCCACCGTCACTGTTCTGGAAGCTTGCCCAGGTCTGCCCCACCTAGCCTGTCATTTCACACACCGGTCCCTGATTGGCACATGTTACGTGCTGGTCTCAGCCTATCCATAACCAATGGTGTGGCTGGGCCAGCCCTTGTGGTTCTCATTGTGATGGCAAGATGTCTTTGCACAATAACGACCTGGAAACTCTGAAAAAGTAAAGGTTTATTATTTACAGTACCTGGAAATTACACAGCACACCTGGGGCTACACCAGAAGGTCCCAGGCAGGAAAAGAGAGAGGGTGTGTGTGAGGGCCTGCGATTCTGCTTTTACCGGGGTCAAGCGTGAGGGCCTAACGTTTGGAGGGCTCATCCTTTATTGGTGAATTTAGAACATGAGAATGGAATTTAAATCACATGAAGAGAAAAAACAAATGCCCCAAATACCTTCCAAAATAACTTAGATCTTTAAAACAAAGGAGCCTCAATAAGGGAGGTGGCCTGGCTCTTTATCAACTCATGACTGGCAATGTGTTTATTCCAGATAGCCATCTTTGAAGTGGCTGCCTCTCTGTGGCAACTGAAGCTTAAGTCAGGTACTTGCTTACAAAAAGAACCAAAAAACAACAAAACACAGCAATCAGTGTTCACACTCCAAAGTGACATGGTCATGCAGTTCAGAAGAGCAGTTGAGTTCAATCTGGTTGGATCTAGAGTGTCAGGCTCCACTCTGGGGAGTAGCGGGTTTCCAGAACTGGAGGTCGATCATGACCTCAGGAAGAACATAATATTCCTCCCCTTATCATCCAACAGGAGTAGGTAGAAATAGAGTATGAGGACAGAGGTACCATTTGCCAGGAAAACTAGGGGATTCAGAACTTTACCTAGAACTACAAAGTGGTACTTTGCAGTGCCATGCATGAAGTGTTAAGTCGCTTCTGTCGTGTCTGACTCTTTGTGACCCTATGGACTGTAGCCTACCAGGCTCTTCTGTCCATGGGATTCTCCAGGTACAAATATTGGAGTGAGTTGCCATGCCCTCCTCCAGGGGATCTTCCTAATGCAGGGATCAAACCTGCATCTCTTACATCTCCAGCATTGGCAGGAAGATTCTTTACCAATAGGGCCACCTGGAAAGCCCTGCTGATGCCATGGCTTTAGAGTTTTTGTTATTCTTATTTTTATTTATTCTTTGGGATGTTCCCCAGTGATGCGTCTTAATAAAAGGAAAACACTTTGTGTCAGCTGAAGCAGAAAGCCCTTATTGATGAGGTAGCAAAAGACCATAACAACTTAGAAGCCCATCAGCAGAGGAGTAGTTGAGAGGATTCCAGTATAGTCTTATATTAAGATACTATGCAGTCACTAAAAAGAACAAGGTGGGGCTTCCTTGGTGGTTCAGTGGTTAAGAATCCTCCTGCCAACGCAGGAGACACGGGTCTGATCCCCGGTCTGGGAAGATCCCACATGCCGAGGAGCAACTAAGCCCGTGTACCACTACTACTCAGCTGCTGCAAGGGTAGCCCACGCACTGCAACAGGAGAAAGTCCATGCAGCAACGAAGACATAGCACAGCCAAAAATAAATAAATAAAATTATATATTACAAAAACCCAGCTCATTTCTTTAAAAAGAAATAAAAAAGAACAATCTGAAGCCATCTTCTAATATGGAACTCTCTCTGAGGTATATTAAATGAACAAAACAAGGAACATGGTGGGTACATGGACCCTACCGTTTATGTAAAAAGGGAAAGGGGAGCTATGGAGTTAAGTACATATAGACATGCTTATAAGTATTGTATTGAATATCTCTAGAAAGACACATAAAAAACTATTAGTAGGGCTTGCCTCTGTGATGAGTAATCAAGGATAGAAGAAGAGTTGCATGTTCTTTTGTACTGCTTGATTTTTTTTTGTTTTACACGTGCTTGTATTAAACTTAAAAAAAACCCAATAATATGGAAGTTCAATTACAAGAGGAAAAAAAAAATCCTGCATCTTATCTATATTAAAGCAGAATTGTGAGGAATCGAGTTTCTACTGCTCTTTTTTTCTTCTTCCTTTCTGGCAAAAGCGTTTTGCAGTCTTTAAGTAAAGCAGTCTATGTTTGAGTTGGACTATTTCCCACATACTACTGGAAAAAATTTTCCAACAGTTTTTCAAAGACAAAATGTAAATCAATTAATAATATTGCCTGTATTGGAATTTAGAATTATGATGGTCATGCTCATTTTATATTAATCCAATAGAAATTCTCATTTGATTCTTAGAAAACGAGTATGTAATAAAGGCTGAAGAGGAAAATGACTTCATAAAAAACCTTCAAATTTCTATTAGTAGCTAAGATTAAAAACTATTTGAAAAACTGACTGAGCCACAATTACAATCAGAAAACATGAGGCCACCCAAGGGATCAGAATTTGGTGAGATTTAAGTTTCTTGGTGGAGAAAAAAGTGACAATTTACATTGGTCCTTCATTCTACAAGCTTTTTGTGAGTCCTCATGGCACCTCACTCCAGTACTCTTGCCTGGAAAATCCCGTGAATGGAGGAGCCTGGTGGGCTGCAGTCCATGGGGTCACTAAGAGTCGGTTACGACTGAGCGACTTCACTTTCACTTTTGACTTGCATGCATTGGAGAAGGAAATGGCAACCCACTCCAGAATTCTTGCCTGAAGAATCCCAGGGACGGGGGAGCCTGGTGGGCTGACGTCTGTGGGGTCACACAGAGTTGGACACAACTGAAGTGACTTAGCAGCAGCAGCAGCATCCAGTTAATCAGAGAAGGCGATGGCACCCCACTCCAGTACTCTTGCCTGGAAAATCCCATGGACGGAGGGGCCTGGTAGGCTGCAGTCCATGGGGTCGCAAGGAGTCGGACACAACTGAGCAACTTCACTTTCACTTTTCACTTGCATGCATTGGAGGAGGAAATGGCAACCCACTCCAGTGTTCTTGCCTGGAGAATCCCAGGGACGGGGGAGCCTGGTGGGCTGCCGTCTATGGGGTTGCACAGAGTTGGACACAACTGAAGCAACTTAGCAGCAGCAGCAGCATCCAGTTAATACCAGACAAGGTGCAAGGTGCTAAAGATACAAATGAAAAGAGGTACAGTTATCGTTTTTACTTGCTCAGAATTCATCTCTCCTTTTCATGGTGACAGCATCTTGATTTTCTTTTGGGAAACCACTCATTCCCTATTCCTGCTTCATGTGGCTCCTTCAGGAGAGACTAGCCTACTCTCTGTCCCTGCATGACCACCACCAACTATGGTTTCAGAAGGGGTACCTGGCAATTCTAAGCTCCTGGCTATAGTGCTGTGTGTGGACCTCAAGAAAAGTAAGCTGGGGCTTCTGTGGAACTACCAAAAAGATAAAGAACTCCCTACAAAGGAAACTGAAGCTATGAGAACGTGAGGCTGCCTGTAGCCTGACAAGGAGGCCAACAGAAACAAAGGTAGAGCAGAGACAGAGTCTAGGTACCATCGTTTGAATATTAGATCCAGTCACACCTGAACTAGATTGCCCCTGGACTTTTTAGCGCTAATACTAATTAGTTTCTCCCCTCCTCCTTTTTTTTTGCTTAAGTCAGTTTGAGTAATATCTTAATATTTGTCTCTTGAAACCAGAATGCTCCTGGCAAGTAGAGGAACAACAAGACTGTTCCTTCCTCTAAGATGCCCAAGTCCTTCAGGAAAAGGCAGACACCAGGTAATTAAAGGAGAAGTTACTTTGTGATGGGTGGCACCATGACAAAGTATGTACCTAGTGCTCTGGCAACAGCAGAAAGGCACAGAGAATGAGATAAAACATCTCAGACTTGTAAATGGTGTTAGAGTTTATGGAACTAAACTCGTTCCTCTCATTCAAGTAAAGACTCTGAAGCCCAGACTCATCCAATAGATGCAAAGGAGCTAAGAATGGTTCTGAACTGTACTCTAACCTCTGGTGAAGCCCAGACTCATCCAATAGATGCAAAGGAGCTAAGAATGGTTCTGAACTGTACTCTAACCTCTGGTGAAGCCCAGACTCATCCAATAGATGCAAAGGAGCTAAGAATGGTTCTGAACTGTACTCTAACCTCTGGTGAAGCCCAGACTCATCCAATAGATGCAAAGGAGCTAAGAATGGTTCTGAACTGTACTCTAACCTCTGGTGTAAAAGCAATTATTTTAATAGCACTTTTTTCCTAATAGGTAAAAATTATGCATACTCATAGAAAATTAAGAAAATATAAGAAAAGTCAAAGAATAACATAAAAATCATGCATATTGCTCACTTATACTCACATCATCCATGGGATTGCTAGATCAAAGAATTCACATATCTCAAAATTTCACATTTCAACTGTAAGTCAAATAGGTAAATATTTTACAATGCAAACTTAACCTTTACTAGAAGGGGCAAAAAACTCAAGTGAGTTACACATAAGAAGCTACATGTATTATAATAGTAGAGATTATCAGCCTAAGGAGAGGAGGAGGGAATAATACAATACATTGCAATATATTACTGCATATGTACATGCTAAGTCACTTCAATCATGTCTGACTCTTTTGCAACCCCATGGACTATAGCCTGCCAGGCTCCTCTGTCTATGGAATTCTCCAGGCAAGAATATTGGAGTGGGTTGCCATGCCCTCCTCCAGGGGATCTTCCCAACCCAAAGATCAAACCTAGGTCTCCCGCATTGCAGGCAGGTTCTTTTCCATCTGAACCACCAGGGAAACCCAGTTGTTCCCTACCTGGCTGCAAAGTGGAATCACCCCCAGGTTTAACACAGCCTATTTTGGGCCCCATCCCAGAACTCTGTAGATTTAGAGGGAGAGAGAGAAGTACAGACACCTGAATTTTTTTTTTTTAAGCGTCCAATGTGATTTTAATGATTAGTCAGTGTTGAGAATTTCTGATAAGGTCTTCTTCCTTCCTCATTAATCCTATAAGACATTTTATTCACTGTAGTGGGATAATTTTAAAGAACATTATTCAAGGTTATCTCTCCAACATAGCTATTTCTTCTCTTTCTACTTACTTTTAAAATTTCCTATAAAAAATTAAAACAAGTGGGTGAGTTGTAAGACCCATACCTAAGACAATGATCTGCAGAACGTGGCTCCTGGATTAGCAGCATCAGGATCACCTGGAAATTGATTGGAAATGAAACCTACGCTAGACCAGGTGGGAAACTCTGGGGGTGAGGGAGGGGCAGCAGTTGGTAATTTCACACAAACCCTCTAGATTTTGAGAACCAGTGATTCTCTTAAAGACAAGCTTGGCTACTATTTTTTAAATGGATGACTAGTGAGAACCTACTGTATAGCACAGGGCACTCAGTGCTCTGTGGTGACAGAGGGGACAGATGTGTATGCATAGCTGATTCACTCTGCTGTAAGCAGAAACTAACACAACATTGTGAAGCTACTATACTCCAAAAAAAAAAAAAAAAAAGACAAGCTTTGAAAACTACCAACACCTTTGACCCATCCCCAGATTTTGGTTTAATGAGGTGTGTGGTTTCCTCAGATGGTTATATTAGTAATACACAGTGAACTTTGAGAACCCCTGGGGCTTGAAAAGAGCTTCCCCTATTCAGAACAGAATCTTCTTTCTAAAGTAAAAGTGAGAGGAAAAAAAAAGTTATGTGGTGGGATGGGTGGAGTGGGTTTAATGAAGGAAAGAAGGTGTTTTAAGAATAAGGAGATTTCAAGGTTCAAAACTAAGTTTGTTTCAGTAGTACATATAATAATTTGGGCCAATGTTTATTTTTTATTTTAATGGGACTATTGCCCCATTTTTCTTTAGGAGACTATGATTACCCTTATGATTATAGCTGCATTTTTAGTATTTGATGATTGAAAATATTATATGAAGATAAGGAAATGAATTTGATAACATTGTGTATTTTATTCTTTACTGCAGCACCTAAAGACATTTGAAAAATAGAAATATATACGTAGAACTATTATGGTTTAAGAAAATGCTTAGCATTCATATGAATTTTCTTATAATACTTTCAGGAGGCCTGAGGCTCATAAGTTGGTGACTGTTAAGGATTTTTATACTTTTATATAAAAGAGATGGAAAGAATAGGAGATTATATCGATGTTTTTATTGCTTATCTTCCTATGATGTGAATGCCCAAATTTATAAATCTTTCCAGAAGGTTTGTGACCCACTAATAAATTATGCTTAACATATTATATTCCAATCATTTACAAATTAGCCATCCATTTATAGTATCTATGATATTGCCTAATAATTATAATCTGAATTTACTACATCACCATATTTATCAGTTATGTTGAGAGCATTTACCATGTAACCCCATATAAATTATTACTAAATGGAATATCTTTGTCCCTCTATAATTATAAACATTTTTCTCAAATTATAACTCTAATTTCTTGAAATATGTCATGTTTTATGATATTTTCTCAATTTTAAGCCAAATATCACAATTTCCACTTCTTTCTTTCTTCTTGTTTTTCCTTCTCTCTTTCCTTTCTTCCCTCTTGCCTTCCTTCCTTTAAAATATTGTCGTAAAATCTACTAAGTTTGGGGCTTCCCTGGTGGCTCAGTGGAGAAGAATCCACCCACCAAAGCCAGAGACATGGGCTTGATCCCTGGGCTGGCAAGATCCCACATGCCGTGGAGCAACCGAGTCCATGGCCCACAAGTACTTAGCCTGTGCCCTAGAGCCCAGGAGCCAAAACCACTGAGCCATGTGCCACCACTGCTGAGGCCTGCGGGCTCTGAACCTGTGCTCCGCAATAGAAGCAGCACAATGAGAAACCTGCATACCACAACCAAAGGTAGCCCCCACTCGTCGCCACTAGAGAGAAGCCCAAGAAGCAATGAAGCAGAGCCCAAAATAAAGAAATAATTTTTAAAAGATTTAAAAATTCTACTAAGTTCAGTTGGATATTTTTCTACTATTTTAATGCCTCTAAGTCACATGGATCAAGATATCTTCCACATCCACATGTATACCTGTGGCGGATTCATTTTGATATTTGGCAAAACTAATACAATTATGTAAAATTTAAAAATAAAATAAAATTAAAAAAATAAAAATAAAATAAAAATAAAAATTCCATGCCACAAAAATAGAAAGAAAAAAAAAAAAGAAAGAACCTGTAAGGAGAGATAAAAAAGTCTTCCTCAGTGATCAATGCAAAGAAATAGAGGAAAACAATAGAATGGGAAAGACTAGAGATCTCTTCAAGAAAATTAGAGATACCAAGGGAATATCTCATGTAAAGATGGGCACAATAAAGCATAGAAATGGTATGGACCTAACAGAAGCAGAAGATATTAAGAAGAGGTGGCAAGAATACACAGAAGAACTGTACAAAAAGATCTTCATGACCCAGATAACCACAATAGTGTGATCACTTACCTAGAACCAGACATCGTGGAATTTGAAGTCAAGTAGGCCTTAGGAAGCATCACTATGAACAAAGCTGTGGAGATGATGGAATTCCAGTTGAGCTATTTCAAATCCTAAAAGATGATGTTGTGAAAGTGCTGCACTCAATATGCCAGCAAATTTGGAAAACTCAGCAGTGGCCACAGGACTGGAAAAGGTCAGTTTTCATTCCAATCCCAAAGAAAGGCAATGCCAAAGAATGTTCAAACTACTGCACAATTGCACTCACCACACATGCTACAAAGTAATGCTCAAAATTCTCCAAGCCAGGCTTCAATAGTATATGAACCAAAAACTTCCAGATGTTCAGGCTGGATTTAGAAAAGGCAGAGGAGCCAGAGATCAAATTGCCAACATCTGTTGGATCATTGAAAAGGCAAAAGAGTTCCACAAAAACATCTATTTCTGCTTTATTGACTATGCCAAAGCCTTTGACTGTATGGATCACAACAAACTGTGGAAAATTCTTAAAGAGATGGGAATTCCAGACCACCTTGTCTGCCTCCTGAGAAATCTGTATGCTGGTCAGGAAGCAACAGTTGGAACTGAACATGGAATAACAGACTGGTTCCAAATCGGGAAAGGAGTACATCAAGACTGTATATTGTCACCCTGCTTATTTAACTTCTATGCAGAGTACATCATGTGAAATGCTGGGCTGGATGAGGAACAAGCTGGACTCAAGATTGCCAGGAGAAATATCAATAACCTCAGATATGCAGATGACACCACCCTTATGGCAGAAAGCAAAAAAGAACTAAAGAGGCTCTTGTTGTAAGTGAAAGAGGAGAGTGAAAAAGTTGGCTTAAACCTCAACATTCAGAAAACTAATATCATGGCATCTGGTCCTATCACTTCATGGCTAATATATGGGGAAACAATGGAAACAGTGACAGACTTTATTTTCTTGGGCTCCCAAATCACTGCAGATGGTGACTGCAGTCATGAAATTAAAAGATGCTTGCTCCTTGGAAGAAAAGCTATGACCAACCTAGAGAGCATATTAAAAAGCAGAGACATTACTTTGCCAACAAAGGTCCATCTAGTCAAACCTATGGTTTTTCCAGTAGTCATGTATGGATGTAACATTTAGACTATAAAGAAAGCTGAGCACTGAAGAATTGCTGCTTTTGAACTGTGGTGTTGGAGAAGACTCTTGAGAGTCCCTTGGACTGCAAGGAGATCCAACCAGTCCATCCTAAAGGAGATCAGTCCTGAGTGTTCATTGGAAGGACTGATGTTGAGGCTGAAACACCAATCCTTTGGACACCTGATTGATGCAAAGAACTGACTCACTGGAAGAGACCCTGATGCCTGGAAAGACTGAAGGCAGGAGTAGAAAGGGATGACAGAGGATGAGATGGTTGGATGGTATCACCGACTCAATGAACAAGAGTTTGAGCAAGCTCCGGGAATTGGTGATGGACAGGGAAGCCTGGTGTGCTGCAGCTCATGGGGTTGCAGAGAGTCGGACATGACTGAGTGAACTGAACTGTACTGATTGAAGACAGAAAATGCAGCTAGTTAATAGACTCAAACCATTAAACAAATACAACTTGTTTTCACTGAGGTTTGTTGAATTTTGGATTGAATTTCCCTAAATACCCTAAATGTTTCTAGTTTCTAAAATGTGTATATATATTAATAAACATTTAGAAAGATGGTAACAATAACCCTGTGTACGAGACAGCAAAAGAGACACTGATGTATAGAACAGTCTTATGGACTCCGTGAGAGAGGGAGAGGGTGGGAAGATTTGGGAGAATGGCATTGAAACATGTAAAATATCATGTATGAAATGAGTTGCCAGTCCAGGTTCGATGCATGATACTGGATGCTTGGGGCTGGTGCACTGGGATGACCCAGAGGGATGGAATGGGGAGGGAGGAGGGAGGAGGGTTCAGGATGGGGAACACATGTATACCTGTGGCGGATTCATTTTGATATTTGGCAAAACTAATACAGTTATGTAAAGTTTAAAAATAAAATAAAATTAAAAAAATAATAATAATACAAAGAGGAGACAAAAATCTGTGTCCTAGATTCCACCCAGGAAATGGCCGAAGAGCTCTACTTCTGCCTGGAAGCGTGTGGGCTTTTCCTTTGGTGCTTAAGTTCCGTGAGCAGCCTTTTGGTGACTGGGTCATAGTGGTTGTGCAGTCTGGGTGTCAGTGGCTTTTCTCTACTCTACCTGGGTCATCAGTGACAGGCTGGGGCACTTGAAGGAGGCATAGGGTATAGCAGGCTAGGAAGTGAGAGCTTCATGCAGCTGGGGACATCAGCCCAGGCAGCCTGGACCATTGGTGGGGTGACAGATCACTCTCCTATCTGGCTTTCTCTTAGCCTTGAAATGCAGGTTAAATTACCACGAGCCACTGATCTCTTCATAGGCATCACCTTTGTCTCGTGTGTGTGTGTGTGTGTGTGTATGTATGCACACAGTTTCCCCCTAACTTCAGTTCAGTTACTGAACTTATATCTTATATACTCTACATATAAGATAAAAAATAGCGTGACAATATAGGCCTTGACGTACTCCTTTCCCAATTTGGTACCAGTCTTTTGTTCCATGTCCAGTTCTAACTGTTGCTTCTTGATCTTTCTTCAGGCATTCCCTTGGAATTATTTGTGTACATATCCATCTCCTTCACCTCCTTCTCATCCTTGGGCACAGCAAGTGTCTCTGTGACTAATGAATAGATACATGGCTAATGCACCCTGATGGGCATAAAGAGAACATGCGAAGTTGCTCCCTGATTGTACATGGCACGTCCTCTATTACAGCCTTCCGCCCTTCCACCAGCTCCTCTACTGTTTCTCCTAAAGTCAGCGATACAGATACTTATAATTTCCTGAACACACCATGTTATTTCATGCAGCTCTCTGCCTTTAAATTTTCAAATTTACACATGCTCCTACTTTGGGGAGGGGAGGGCTTTCTAGTCTCAGTTTATGTATCATTTTTGCCAAGTAAAAACCTAGCATCTCTCTCCACTCTCCCTCCTTTCAAAGTTGAACTGGATATCCCCTCCTCTGTGCCCCCACAATATCCTTCCTTTTCATTTACTGGCCAGTTTAATCTGTGCTCTCCGTTTCTTCAGGGAAAGATAACGACGGATGCCCACAGCACACTCAGTGTTCTTTGACAATGGGACACCCACACACTTCAGCACTTGCACTCCCTAGGAGCTGGGTGCTTTCTGAGATCCACTGTGTTTGTTCTCAAACTCATTTATGCCACTTGTACCTGTTAGTGTAACTAAGTAATTCACTTAGATGCGACTTAAGTGAATAGTATATGAGTGGGGAACAAAGAGATGTGTTTTCCATGAGCACAGATGGATGCTTTGGAAAGACGAGCTGCTAAAAATGTGTACAGCTGAATTAGGGACAGGCAAGAGAACAGATAAAGATGGGGGAGGAGTATATAGACATCTTGAAGAAATCTTCTCTCAAATTGTTTCCTCCCTTAGTATTTATAAAATTCCAAACTGGAAATTGTTGAAGATGCCTTTGGAGAGTGGTTTTGGGAATTCCCATCAGTATACCCACACCACAATATAAGCCTTTAGCCCTACCTCAAAGATTAGTGAAGTGCATGTGTTTTTAAGTTAAAATGTCTAAGTTATCCATGTATCATTGTACCTGTCCCAGTAATATACTGTGGGCTTCCCAGGTGGCACTAGTGATAAAGAACACACCTGCCAATGCAGGAGATGTAAGAAACATGAGCTCACTCTCTGGGTCAGGAAGATCCCCTGGAGGAAGGCATGGCAACCCACTCCAGTATTCTTGCCTGGAGAATCCCATGGACAGAGGAACCTGGAGGGCTACTGTCCATAGGGTCCCAAAGAGTCAGACAAGATTGAAGTGACTTAGCATGTACCTATGCAGTAATATATTGCAGTGTATCGGGGTGGAGTTGGGAGGCAGAGACTGTCTCCTTTTGATTGTTTCTTGAAGACAGGGACCATGTCTTGCTTGTCTTGGTATTATCTGTGCCTAAGACTGGGAAGAATATTTGAATCCTAAAGAACTTTCTGTAAGGATTTCTTGACCCAAGGGGATTGCTGTTCTTATTATTGTACAGGTACTTGTGTGTGCTCAGTTGTGCCCAGCTCTTGATGACCCCATGGTCTGCTGCATACCAGGCTCCTATGTCCATGGAATTTTCCAGGCAACAATACTGGAGTGGGTTGCCATTTCCTTCTGCAGGGAATCTTCCCAACCCAGAGATCGAACCCAGGTCTCCTGCATTGCAGGCAGATTCTCTACCATCTATACCTCTCCAGAAGGCTTAGGAAGTGCTTAGTCGCTCAGCCATGTCCGACTCTTTGCAACCCAAGGACTGTGGCCTGCCAGGCTCCTCTGTCATGGGATTCCCCAGGAAAGAATACTGGAGTAGGTTGTCATTTCCTTCTCCAGGGGATCTTCCCCACCCAGGGATGGAACATGGGTTTCCTGCAGGCAGATTCTTTTACTATCTGATCCACCAGGGACGTTTCAACAATTAGGTTTCTTTTATGCATTACAGCCGGAGAAGGCAATGGCACCCTACTCCAGTACTCTAGCCTGGAAAATCCCACGGACGGAGGAGACTGGTAGGCTTCAGTCCATGGGGTCGCGAAGAGTCAGACACGACTGAGCAACTTCACTTTCACTTTTCACTTTCATGCATTGGAGGAGGAAATGGCAGCCCACTCCAGTGTTCTTGCCTGGAGAATCCCAGGGACTGGGGAGCCTGGTGGGCTGCCGTCTATGGGGTCGCACAGAGTCGGACACGACTGAAGCAACTTGGCAGCAGCAGCAGCAGCAGCATGCATTACAGCCACTAGGCGGCAGTGCAGCTGCATTCCTTTGGAAAGGCCAACCCAGGGAAGATGCCTCCAAGCTAGACCCCCCAAAATGTGATGAGCTTCCCTAACGTGTATTGGTGGACAAGGCAATGGCACCCCACTCCAGTATTCTTGCCTGGAAAATCCCATGGACAAAGGAGCCTGGTGGGCTGCAGTCCATGGGGTCGCTAGGAGTCAGAGATGACTGAGCAATTTCACTTTCACTTTTGACTTTCATGTATTGGAGAAGGAAATGGCAACCCACTCCAGTGTTCTTGCCTGGAGAATCCCGGGGACGGGGGAGCCTGGTGGGCTGCCGTCTATGGAGTCGCACAGAGTTGGACACGACGGGTGACTTAGCAGCAGCCAAGTGTATTGGAGAATCTGTGGCATAAACATCTCACTTTGTATATGTGTTTCCCTTGTTTATTTGGGGAAGTTGACTCCATTGTTTCTAAACAATGAAAAGCCCAAGTAGTAATCACAACCTCATTAAGTTAGTTATTAAAGCCAAGCCAAGTCCTGGAAGGGAAAAAAGAAAATAGGAAGAAAAGCTT
This sequence comes from Bubalus bubalis, assembly GCF_019923935.1. Taxonomy (NCBI): domain Eukaryota; kingdom Metazoa; phylum Chordata; class Mammalia; order Artiodactyla; family Bovidae; genus Bubalus; species Bubalus bubalis. Next base: position 9,605,234 of record NC_059179.1, read on the forward strand.
ACTATCCTCGTGCAAATGTCACGACCAGCATCAAGGATTTTAAATTGATACCAGCAGGCCACAGTGTCTTCCAGTGGAGTCTCACAGGCAACACTACTGAGAAAGTTACGGAGACTGTGTCCAGATGACTAGACAGATCTCAACCCTGCCTTCCTTCCCTGAATGAGTCTTCTCCAGTTCTGATGTGCTAGAGTCACAGATTTCAAAACTTAAGTGCTAGTTGCTCATATCTTTGTGAAGCAGTGTCCTCTCCCAGAAGAAAGAGCATAGTAAGATGAAAGAGAATTCCAAACATCACCATTAAAAGAAAGACCTTGGAAAAATAAAAAAGAATGATTATTTTACTTTTCAATGGGTTGTCAGGCTGAATTACAACTACACTAATGATCTATGAAGTTAAAGGATCTTAATGCAGTTCGGGTCCAAGGGAGCTGAGGCATCCTATTTCCACAAGTCTTTGGAAGCAATGAAAGAATATCTGTTCCGAAGTACTCTGAGAATTAAATAAATCTGAAACAAGATAAAACAGTCCAGTTTATAATTATCATGGGGGCTTTGAAATAACTGATCTAGAGGCTGAGTGATTGACTGCATCTGGGGAGCCAAATGACCCGGGTTTGAGACTGAGCACGGCCCCTGATGGTGACCAGACAATTTACCTTTCCTCTCTCAGCACCACATGGCCCATCTGTGAAATACATGGAGAGGGAAACTGGACAAATGATCTCAAAACCTCCCCCAGGTCTAAACAATCATATATTCCTTTTCCAGGAAGTTACCCTTACAGTTACACTTGACTTCCTTCTGTTTCAGCTTTAAAAAAAATTTTTTTATTTATTTATTGGCTGTGCTGGGTTTTCGCTGCTGTCCAGGCTTTCTCTAGCTGTAGCGAGCAGGAGTTATTCCCTAGTTGTGGTGCCAGGGCTTCTCAATGCAGCGGCATCTCTTGTTGCAGAACACAGGCTCTAGAGCCCATGGGCTTTAGCTCTAGAGAGTGGGCTCAGTAGTCATGGTGCACAGGCTTAGTTGCCCCTCAGGACATGGAATCTTCCCAGACTATGGACTGAACCTGTGTCTCCCGCATTGGCAGGTGGATTCTTAACCACTGGACCACCATGGAAGTGCTGTTTCAGCTTTTAAAGACATAATATGAAATAAACCAAACATAAAAATTGCTATTTCTCTATCCAAATTTAGTTTTCTCTTAGGTCAGGATCTGGCAGAGTTCAAAATACGGTTGCAACTGATACCAAAGGATTTTTTCAATAAAATTAGAATGAGATGTTACAGTTTAAACCCCATAAAATCAAAACATGCTAGTTCGTGTGCAGAACAGAAACTCAAACCCAGCATGTGCCCTCCAGTTGCTCACAGTTGAAGGGAGTGGTGGCAGCTTACTCTAAATAAGTAAGAAAATAAATATACTGATATTTCAAGACTGGACAAACATACGAGTTCCCATTTAGGTTTCTGACTCCTGATTTATTTTCCCACTTCCCCATGGAGAAGGGCAGTCAATGAATGAATACTCAGATCTTCAGTGTCTGTCTGGAAAGCTGGCAGTCTTCCAGAACTACAATTGGATATGAAAGCAAAGTTCCAGTCCTCACCTCCTTAAGCCACCACTTCAACCTTTTCACAGAAGGAAGACCAAAGTTGGAATGGGCAGCGTGGCCCTCATTGATCTGTTTGTCACGCTGTGCACAGACTTAAGGTACAAAGCGTTGGCCTTGGGACTGCCCTCAAGGTGTTGTCCCTAATCGTAGCTTCTCCTTCCTTCCTTTTGATTGTCCCAGATATTTGAGTTAAAAGAGATGCCCTCTGATAAAACTTTAAAGCCCTAGGATGTAGTCCATAAGCCAAGACAACTGGGCCTTCTCTTACTTTTCCTCCTCAGGGCCCTTCCTGGTTGCTGACCACAGGGAAGTACTATAAGAAAAGGTTTGGAACAGGGATTGAAACAAGCCGCTGGGCTACTATTTACCATTTTCAGGGGCTGGGCTTGCTTACTCAACTTGGTGAATAGGCGCAGCGCTTCAGCCCGCCCATCTGCAGCAGGAGGAAAATATTGTGGGCTCCAAAGGAGTGATTGCATGTAGACCCCTCAGTCCCAGGCCTGGCGCGGAAGATGCAGGCCGGCCTTGCCCATCGACATTTCTTCATCAGCGTCATCGATGATGATGCTGGTGCAGAAAGACTTAACAGTGGAGGCCGACCTGGGCCTGGGCGTGAATCCCCTCACTTGGAATATCATCTTGAGAAAGCCTGAAAGCCTCCACTGCTTCACGGGAGAAGGCAGGAGTCGATGCCTGGGGGGAGGGGTGCAGGGGGCTTAAGGCAAAGGTCAGCGGAGCGCAAAGTGAGGACCAGAAAATGTTAACCCTCGCTGTGATTACTGCCCAGGAAGACGAGCTGGGGCAGCGGTGCCCACGGAGGACCCTGACGACCAGCTTGGCGGTTTCAAGCAGGTCCCAGAGGCAGGAAGCCTTCCTTGAGAGGCGCACGGGTGGGGTGAGAGGTGAGGGGACGCTCAGGCACCCGCTGGGAGTGGGAACTGGGAGAAGCGAACTTGACCTCCGACTACGCGCGGGGCGTGTCTGTCCGCGCCTTGGGCTGCAAGGTCCTGCCTCCAACCTCGGCGGGCCCAGCGGAGCCGCTCCCGGGAGTCGGGGGCTGGGCCCGGGACCCCGCCCAGGCGGCGGCAGGGTACCCTGGGCTGGGCGCTGCTGGCCCAGCCGACGGGGCGGAGAGGAGCGCGGCGGGAGGAGGAGGAGGAGGGGGCTGGTCAAGGGAAGTGCGACGTGTCTGTGGAGCCTTTTTATACCTCCTTCCCCCGGAGTCCGGCAGCCGCCGCCGCCGCCGCCGCCACCCGAGCGTCCTAGAACCTCCGCTCCAGGGGCTGGGCTCCGAGTTCCAGCGCGCCGGGCACCGCCGTAGCCAGTCAGCATGTCCGAGGTTAAGAAGCAGAAGACGGTAGGCTGCCAGTCGCCTGCCTTCCTCCTCCGCTCTCGGCCCCGGACGCTCGGATCCCATCCTCCCCGGGAGGAGGCGAGCAGCCCGGGCGCGGAGGCTGGGGCGCGGGGAGGAGGAAGGGGTGGAGGGAAACAGGAGGGAGAGGCAGAGCCGGGATTCCCGGGGCAGCCCTCGCGGGGCAGTCCCTCCCCGCCCCGCGCCGCGTGGAACCTGCGCCCGGTGGGGTCGTCACGAGGGCTAGACCTCCGGAGCCGGAGACATGGGTCCCCATCCAGAGAAAGGTCCAGAGAAAGGTCCAGAGTTGGGAAATTTCCTTTCTTCCCCCGAGAACTTTTTCTAGACCCGTCTTTTCTTTTGAATGAACTCCGCACGGGTCCAAGCGGTGGGGTTTGAGGGACTGAGGGGACCCCGGTCCTGCCAGGTCTGGACGCTGGTGACACGTCAGGGACAGTCATTGGGGTTTTGTCCACGGAACCTCCTTGGAGTGGACTTGAGTGACAGACGTTCATAAAGGGAGAAGGCAATGGCACCCCACTCCAGTACTCTTGCCTGGAAAATCCCATGGGCGGAGGAACCTGGTGAGCTGCAGTCCACGGGGTCGCTGAGGGTCGGACACGACTGAGCAACTTCACTTTCACCTTTCACTTTCATGCATTGGAGAAGGAAATGGCAACCCACTCCAGTATTCTTGCCTGGAGAATCCCAGGGACGGGGGAGCCTAGTGGGCTGCCGTCTATGGGGTCGCACAGAGTCGGACACGACTGAAGCGATTTAGCAGTAGCAGCAGCAGTACGGCTATCTAGACGAGGGAGGGAAATTGCCTTTCTACACACTGGCAGGGTTCTAGCTCCTTGTTGGGATCGGATGGCACCTTAAGTTCAGCCATGGGGGGTGGGGTGGCGCAGGGGACTCCTCAGCTTGGGGGAGTGAAATGAGCGGACTGTTATGAGGAGGTTCAGTTTTATCCACAATGAATCTGGGCCATCCCCATTTGCAGGAAATAGAAGGTTGTTGAAAAGTGCCATTCCCACTTAGTGATAGGGGCTCCTGTAAATTCTGCATCCTTAAAAATGGCAGCGATGATCACAGACTCTTTTAAAGTTGGAAAGAGCCTCGTATAGACAGCATTGGGGCCACACCAGGGGTGGTGTGCAAGCCAGCCTCTGATGGCTGAACACTCATCTTTTTTTAACTACCAGACTGAAAGCCTCAGGTGATTATGGAGGTCAGGGAAGGGGCTGACCTCTCTCAAACAGATTTGTGCTTGGCACATAGTAGGTGGTCAATAAATGTTTTATTACTATTATGTAATACTTAATCACTGAAATCTCTTTGAGGTGTTTTTGTGTCAGAAGAGATGAAAAAACGTAAATTGGGGAAGGGGAGTGGAGGGGCACACACGGGCTAGGAGTGTGGGCTTGAGTGCAAGGGAAAGGGGGGCTCTGTGGTTTCAGGGACCACACAGCCCTCAGGAAGGTCCAGGAGGAAGGAGGCATCTATTTGAGAAGGGAGAATGGTCAGGGGGTTGCCCTTTATAGGAGCAATTTTAAAGTGGGGAGTCTCTTGGTATTATATTTGAAAACACTTAAGTGCAAATCACTTGTGTTTTATTCCTATTTAATTTCTGTAACATTCTAAATGGTGTCTTCTAAGCGACAAGCTGCTGAGGCACTTTAAAGTGAAGTGAAGTGAAGTGGCTCAGTTTGTCCGACGCTGCGACCCCATGGACTTAGCCTACCAGGCTTCTCAGTCTATGGGATTTTCCACAGGAGTACTGGAGTGGGGTGCCATTTCCTTCTCCAGGGGATCTTCCTGACCCAGGGATCGAACCCCCGTCTCCCGCATTGCGGGCAGACGCTTTACCCTCTGAGCCACCAGGGAAGCCCTTCTATCAGTAAGGTTTCAATTCTTACCTCCGGCTAGCATCAAGAATTCCTTCCAAATGAGATTGCTTTCTCAAGCATCAGTAATGAAAGGGCAGGTGATCTCTCCCTTTCTTGCCTCCAGTCGGCAAGAGCCTGTGAAGTGAAAGGCTTGAAAACAGGGACTTTACATACAAATCACTGCAACTGCACAGAGAGAGTGATAAACTTGAGAACCAGAGGATTTGGTTTTTGTACTTAGGCATTTAGAACCCTCTGTTTTTTTTTTTTTTTTTTTTTATTTGAGGTGTGTTTGTGTGTTCTGCATAGGATTAAATTAACCCCTAAAACAGCTAGGACAGCTTGGGAACTTTTATATAGCTGACATGATTATAACCCAGGGGACCAGTACAAGTCCCCCAAAGCGCCAGATAGATTCTATTGGGTAAAACGAGGCAACTGTAAATGCATCTGAAATCTCTCAAGCTTTAAATGTTAACACAAACTGTGTTTTGGAATTTTGCAGGCCAAAACAAAATCTGCCCACATGTGCGACCTCTGAACTAATCAATTATTTGAGAAATGAGTCTTGCTGATCTAGGAAGCTTTCCTGGAAGTGAGTCTGTGATCTGAGTTTCTGATCTTTTTCAGAAACTCACAGAAATCATTGCCTTATTTTCTGTATTGTCAACTGAGGATGTCAATTCACACCCCAGTGACTGCAGTCACTCTAAATATTTGTTGAGCCCCTACTGTGTGCCAGACAGTCTACTAGGGTGAACACATTGTCACCAGATTTTTTTTTTTTTTTTTTTTTTGCCTCACTCTCTGGATGAATATAGCCTTTCAGTTCAGACCACTCTAAGAAGAGTAAGTAGTTCTGGTTTAAATGTGAGAATGTAAGATGATTTTCTCACAAACTTGAAAAAACAAAAAAGGAAAAGTTCTGTTATGAGGGAAGGTAGTACATTCCTGCTGTGTTAGGCATCTTTACCATGGAAACCAAAGACAGCTAGGTGTCAAGCCCTCCCTGCTACCCTTGACTTCCCTCCAAACTTGGCCACCTCCCATCCCCTTGACACACACATCGATCCCAGGAGAAGGAAGGAGGCAGACAGCAGCCAGAGGATGGAAAGAGATGCAAAGGCCTGGTCCTTTCTTCTTGAATCATTTCCTGGATTAGCATTTTTCAAGGTCCACAGACAATGTTATTATGTCCTGGAGACAACCAATCTGAAAATTCTGAGAAAGTCAACTGAGATATTAAAGTATTTCCCGAAGGGTCAAAGAAGCCAGTGTTTGGGAGGGAGTGAAGAGCTATTGAAAAGTTAAAACTCCCCATAAATGTAAGCCATTGTTCATCTTTTATTATTTTAAAGATTCTGTACAATATCACAGTATTTTCCTGGAAGTGGCTACTTTTAAAACTATTTGAAGATACTGTGTGAGGCAAGACATGAATTTCCAACTGGAAGGAAGGAGAAACAAGTACTTCCCAGAGGCCAGGCCCTTTGCCTCATCCTTACAGCAGCCTTTACCCAGAAAATGGAGCCTCACCTCTAGGAGAGGAGAAATGCCAGCAGCAGCTTAGGATTTAAATTCAAGTTTGTCCACGGACTTCAACAGTGGTCCAGTTGTTAAGACTCCATGCTTCCATTGCAAGGGGCACATACATGTTCGATCCCTGGTTGGGGAACTAAATTCCAGTTTGTCCAACTTTGAAGTTCCTGCTCCTTTTAGTCCCTCTATTTCTCAGGCCCATAAATTTTCTCATCCATAATGACTTCCCCCTTACAGTTGCTGTGAGGAATAAATAGCTCCTAAACACTGTCTCGCTCAGTCTAGACCCATATGCAGTCACTCCTGTTACTATTTTTTATTACACCATATTGTCTTGGTGTGCCCAGCAAGGAGAAGAATGTACAGGTCAGACCATTCCAAAGGCTCAGTAAATGACAACCGTCAGAACATCTAATGACAGCAAACAAATACAGAAGTAGAGAGGTGATGACTTGAATTCTAATTGTAAAAAGCTGAATAGAAGATAAAGGTTAATAATCAATGCAGACTTACCAGAGAAACCCAAATAATCAGCAAGATTTTGTCAACAACCTTGGCCAAGAAAGGCAATCTTTATATAAGTAAATATTAGACCAACTCCTCTCTACCCTTCCTGCACCTTCAGCTATTTCCAGATTTATCTTAAAATTAATGTTGTCCGATTCATGCTGTTATTCCACGATCATCTCTTTGGACTTTTGCCGTTAAAGATAAATGTGGCTAACTATGAATTTTATGTCTCTGAGATAGTTATCTTTATCTTTCAGCCCTTTGTCTTCCTGTTCGTGTGCGTGGTTATCTGGTTTGCCTAGGGGATAATTAGACTGAACTCAAGCCTGGAAACCTGAGGGAATGAGAGTCTGAGAAAGGAATCAGTGATGTCAATCTTGGCCTTAGATTACTGTTTATTTCAAAACCTGTCACTAAATAATAATGGGCACTGTCTTCGTGTTTGGAAGTCTTCAGAAAACACAGAGAGTGAAAGTAAATATACATATAATACCATTGCAACTAACCTTTCATCACTTGGGTGCTTTGCTCATGACAAGTGAAATGACATGTTATCTCGGCAATCCTCCATACAGCCTGGCACAGAGTAGGTGCTCGATAAATATTTTTTCCATATTAGGCTATAAAATTGATTCGTGGTTGAATGTGTTTTTGGACATCTCTATTGTTAGATTTCTCCCAGCCCCTCTTATCTGTCTGCTCTCATGTGCTGGCTCATTTTCGCCTGGAAATCCATCATTACCACTGAAAACTCACCTGTAGGGATTCTTGAGGCTGAGAGTGAATTACCTCCCCACCCCACCCCAGAGGAGTTACTCTTGTTTCTGCCAGATGCCTGGTAACACTACTACTCTGGCACCACTTTGGGGATTCTCCGGGAAAGAATGCTGGAGTGGGTTGCCCTGCCCTTCTCCAGGAGATCTGGTGCATCAAATCCGCGTCCCCTGTATCTCCTGCAATGCAGGCAGATTCTTTACCCACTGAGCCACCTGGGAAGCCCCCTTTAACCTAAAGGTACCATTTAAAGTTTTTTAGACCACCCAGGTGATGACCATTTGAGTTGCACTTTTACGCACAGGGACCAACTTGTGCAGGCAAGTTCTCATGGACCACCTACCCCCCACCCCTCCCCTTCTGTAGCCTTTCAGTGTCAAGGCAGCTGTCCCTGCAGTCTCTTGGAGTGGGAAGTGACTTAATTCTGGCTCAATCTTATTTTAGGGGGTGACTCTTAGGAACCTCAGCTTAGGGTAGACAAAAGCCTTTTTATTCTCCCCCCTTGGGTGTGTTCGAGGCTTTGTTGTCTCTTTCACCTCCCCTGTGAGGTTGTCAAAATCAGTGCAGAAACCCCTTGTGCTGGCTTACATCTGAGGTTCTTGCTTTCCTGCAGATTTTGGCCAGGTGGTTCCTTACTATCTTATTGGCTATTTGATGTTTCTAATTAGGTTATTTTATATCATAACCTGAATTTTATTTTTTAATTTTTATGAAGCCTTTATTGAATTTGTAACAATATTGCCTCTGTTTTATGTGTTGGTTTTTTTGCCACAAGGTATATGAGATATTACCTCTCTAACCAGGGATTGAACTCACAGCCCCTGCATTGGAAGGGGAAGTTTTAACCACTGGACTATTAGGGAAGTCCCCACAACCTGCATTTTAAATTTGTTTTTATGGAAAGTTTGGATGGTTTAAGCTAAAACCAGCATTGGTGGAAACAAAAATCTCTGCCTTTTCTCAATTCCTGATTATCATTAACGTATGATGTGTATATGGAGAAGGTGATGGCACCCCACTCCAGTACTCTTGCCTGGCAAATCCCATGGACAGAGGAGCCTGGTAGGCTGCAGTCCATGGGGTCACTAGGAGTTGGAGACGACTGAGCAACTTCACTTTCATGCATTGAAGAAGGAAATAGCAACTCACTCCAGTATTCTTGCCTGGAGGATCCCAGGGATGGGGGAGCCTGGTGAGCTGCCATCTGTGGGGTGGCACAGAGTCAGACACGACTGAAGTGACTTAGCAGCAGCATGATGTGTATAGCATACCTTTCCCTTATACCTATAACACTTACAAAAGGAGTACTTTCAGAACAAGTAAACTTAAGTTGGGTTGCTAGTCAGAAATATTTAATTGAATCCTTTCTTCCCCTACAAAGTGCTAAAGTCTGGGCTAGGGAGAGAGGGGGGTTGGTGCTCACCTTATCTTAAAGTTTCTGCCTATATGGACATCCTTAGAGCTGTGCATTGTCCTGTCTCATCCTCAGTTGTTGGTCCAGGTCAAGTGCATTCCTGTCTGAAGCCCCTTCAGTTCAACACCTCTCTTTGCTTCTCCCATGCTCTTGTGGGTACCCTGAGGTCACTACACTGCAACTCTTGGGGTAACTCGGTGAGGCTATCTAAGATATTTGTTGTTGTCCCCTGACTTCCAGAAGGGTGAGAGCTGTGCCCCTACTCTGGTGTGACCATGCTGGGACTTCGAGCAGCTCTAGGGGCTGCTCGAGTCTATCCCTGCTTCCTCTCCCTGGGGGTCTGTCGAAGATCAGAAGCACAACCAGTGCCCCCTCCTTTCAGAGTCCCCAAAGCTAGTTGATTCCTCTTACCCCAAGCCCAGCACCGGGCCCAGAACACCACTCCCCTTCTCAGACTCACATCTGAGCTCCTTCTGCTTCTAATAGATATTAAATAGAGCTTTTCCAGAAAGGTTATTTAACATTAACATTGGGTTCCTTACAAATGTGGTCTTCTTGTTCCTCTTTCCTGCCTTTTGATCATTAAATATTTCTTTTCAATTTAGAATAAACTGGCACACAAGATGGAAATATCTTTTTCTATCTGCAAAAGAACCATTGTATTAAAACCTGACCTCTTGCCTCTGATAACACATGGTGTGTAAACTGACTTTCATCAGTTGGCTGATGTGACTTCCTTTAAAATCTAATCAGAAGCTCTTTCTGCACTTTACTTTTACTCCTAAAGTGGATTTTGCTATTACTGGTATTGTGAAAACATGACTGCAGCATAAACATGGCAAGCTCAATCTGTCTAGCACCAAAAAATTTTGGTAAAAAAAAAAAAAAAAAGGTTACCTGTTATAAAACTTCCCCAAATTATATCAAATGCTAATCATGAAAAGTGATCATTTCTATGCTAGGTTAGTATTTGTTTTAAATATATAGTTAACATCTTTGTATGTTTTATTAAAAAAATACGGATTTTTATCTACCAAGCATCTATGTCCAGTCTAATAGTACAATTACTTTTTCTTTTCTTTTTAATGTGTGCCAACTGTGGGCTTGAAAATTATTTGCAGACTTTGTTTGGAGACTTAAACCACCTACAGTGAAGATTCTGTCTCTATTACCTCATCCATCTATACCTTCCCCAAACATTTATTTGTGGGTAATTCGTGCTTTCTCAACTTTTAGCAAAATAAGCAACTAAGATGTTGGTGATGACTTTTATTTTTATATATTTCTTACTGTTAAAAAGCTGAATTAACTTTTTGGTCCTCTACTATGATCCCATTTTGTTTTCCTTCAAGGGCTCTGAAAACCTTTCTTTTTATTTCCTGTCTGATCCTCACTTATGAATTTGTTCACTTCATTTACTCAACAGATATTTTTTAAATGACCCAACCAGGACCTGTGCTTGCCATAATTCACCAGAGCTACCAAAGCCTTATATTCGTTAATTATAGTTTTTTAGATCGTTCCAATACTGTCTTTAAACTACTTTAAACATAGCATTTACTTTTTTCTAATTGCAACACCCCACCCACAAACTTTATATTCTTCCAACCTTCTGCCCAGTCAGTATTACAGTGGCCTGGAGCCAAAGCAATAAAATTCTCAACTGATTTTTCATACATTTTAAAAAATCTTTTTCTCCCCCAAATTAAAATTTTAAATTATTTACTTTTTATTCAAGTTGTTCCTACTTTAAAAATGTATTTTTTTCCTCAAGACTCCTAGCATTTTCCTTCTGGGAGGAAAATGAAGAGCTCATCTCCAAGCCGTACAGGTTGAGACACAGAGCTTTGCTGAGGCACATGACCATCTTCCTGGCCAGCTGGTGGTGATACCACCGCTGAGCTGGAACTCTCCTCATATAACTACAGGCCTAGCACTTTTCTCTTTTTGGCATGCCCTTCAAAAGAGGCCTTGCCCATTTTCTGTAGCTCTGCCTTTTCTTTTACATACTGGGAACTATTTTCCATAAATTAAAAAAAAAAAGAACTTCCAAGTTGGTTATCAGTGAATCACAGTTATACTTTAATTTAGCTTTAGCATCTTGCTCTGATAATCTGAAGATAGAAAGCATGGACCAGAGAGAAGTGTTTGAAAAATGAAGAACTACCCTGTTGGTCCAGTGGTTAAGATTCCATGCTTCCACTGCAGGGGACACAGGTTTGATCCCTAGTCAGGGAACCTAAGATCTCACATGCTGTGAGGCATGGCCAAAATGAATGAATAAATAAATTTTTAAAAAAGAGAAAAAAATGTAATTGACCATTTTGGAATATGTTTAATGGTCCAGTCCGTTTCTCTTTAGAAAATTCAACTTATACCCTCTTAAGCTCCTCAACCTCATTCACTCTTTCTTAAGCCTTCTCAAATAGTTTAACCATTTTATCAAAAAAGAGAAAAAAAGATAGTAATGATTGCATAGTGTGCAATACAGATCAATTTATATTAGGCAAAATTTCAGGCAAATTCAGTTGTACATTGAATCCTCAGTTCTTGCTGTAGAATTTCCAGTTTTATCTCTTAATCCATTCATTTCCATTGTTTTCTAAGTTCATGAAGTGCCGTGAAGTTGGTCACACCTAACTGTGTGGTTCAGCCAACTAAATCTACCTAAATTGCTGAGTTCCAATATTCTTTTCCTAAACAGTATGAATAAATACAGCTGTTGGGCCATTGTGTCACTAATACAACAATGCTTTAAGTAGTTGCTGCTGCTGCTACTGCTGCTAAGTCACTTCAGTCGTGTCCAACTCTGTGCAACCCCATAGACGGCAGCCCACCAGGCTCCCCCATCCCTGGGAGTCTCCAGGCAAGAACACTGGAGCGGGTTGCCATTTCCGTCTCCAATGCATGAAAGTGAAAAGTGAAAGTGAAGTCACTCAGCTGTGTCCGACTCTTCGCAACCCCGTGGACTGCAGCCCACCAGGCTCCTCCTCCATGGGATTTTCCAGGCAAGAGTACTGGAGTGGGGTGCCATTGCCTTCTCCGAAGTATTTACTAAAAATAAAAAAAAACAAAAACAAAATAAAATAAAAAACTTGCATTCATCTATTGTGTTTAAATTCACCATGTGACTGAGAACTAATAAACATAGATATTAAAATTCTCTCTATGGGATTTGCATATTTACCAGGAGTTTCGATTTTTAGAACATGTTTTGTTAGAAAATTCCTACTGTGTTGTGATTTGTTTATCATCTGAATTGAGCCCTTATGATGTGGCAGGCACTGTTTCACAGCTTGGCCTGTGCATTAACTCATGTAGTCTTCACAGTCTCCTGAAGGAAGTTGGTGAGCAAATAGTCAGGAGGGAACTCATTTAACCGAAATAAGGCTTTAGAGAGTTCCCCACAGGAGAAGCTAAAATCTTATTAGCTGCTCTGTAGTTAATAAGTTGTTTATTTCATAGAGGGAATGAGACAAACGCCAAGAAGCTAACGCAGTAGGATTAGGCAACTAGTAATATACTACTGTTTCATTTGTGAAATGTTTTGGCAGCTGCCTACTGCTAATATCTCAAGATAGTAATAATGAATTCTATTAAGAGACATGCCCCAGCACTTTTGTAAAAAGAGGAAATGGCACATATTTGCAAACGCATGTTACCCTTGCGGTCACACACATTTCTTTCCTTATGGTGACATAAAGTGAATAATTGGAAAGTAAATTTTCTTTGTGCTCAGACTCAACAAGGAGGGGTAATAGTTTTTATTGCCTAGTTTTACCACTGGGTCAGTATTCAACAAATGTGAACGGAATGATTTGTTTCCACTAAAGCTCCTAATACCTGAGCCAAGTTGTAACTGTGATTTGTCGATGATAAAAGGAAACCAGGCCACCCGTGTGTTTTTCACAAAATAAAAATTTGACCTAGCTGGAAGTCAAGGCTTAAGGATGTTGGCAAACCAGATAATGCTTCCATTTTCACTGGGGACCAATGAGGAGTGCCTGGAAATTGTGAGAGCGTGAATGACAGTTTCCAAGATGTTTGGAAGGAATGTTTGGGGGAATTTGTCTCATTCTGTCATCATAAGTTGGAAAAGTTTAAGATTTCAGCAATCCTGAGCCATAGCCTCAGTGACCACTTCTAGGAGGGCCTGGATTCAGACTGTCAGAAGACCATGGTGTTAAGAGGGCCAGAGCCCATGCTCACAGGGAAGGGAGCAGCATTGGCTGCACGTGATTGTAGGGGCTGAAATGGAAGTCTTTTAACAGAGAGGTTACCTCATTTAAAGGAGAAGGAAATGGCAACCCACTCTAGTATCCTTGCCTGGAGAATTCTATCGACAGAGGAGCCTAGTGGGCTATTGTCCTTGAGATTGCGAAAGAGACACGACTTAGTGACTTCATTTAAAGGGGACTCCCAGGTGGTTCAGTGGTAAAGAAACCGCCTGCCAAGCAGGAGACTCGGGTTCGATCCCTGCCTTGGGAAGATCCCCTGGAGAAGGAAATGGTAACCCATTCCAGTATTCTTGCCTGGGAAATCCCATGGACAGAGGGGCCCATTGGGCTTACAGTCCATGGGGTCTCAAAAGAGTTGGAGGCAACTTAGTGATTAAACAACCTTATTTAAATAACAGGAGTGGTAGTGACAACATAGAAATTAAACCACAAAATCCATTGTTTCACAGTATGAGACACCTTGGATACAAAATTCTGTCTGAAGGATGTGTTGTCTCTGCTTAGCTATTCAGTGAATGGAAAAATCCCGTCATAATAAACACCGGGTTTCTTTTATTTTCTTCTCAGTGTTGAGGCTCTGGTTTAATAAGTCCTTTACACTTCACGCTATGATATGTATTCCTTTTATTTTTTTTTCACTCAAATCTCCATTTTATTGACAACAACATGAACATGCTAAAAAGATAAAACTTCAGAGATTTCCCTTTATACAAGTATTTTTCTTAGCTCTCAAATACACCAAACATTTTAAAGTCTCTTTGAAGAAAGAATACAGAATATGTGTTATCTCCCCCTTTCTTTTCATTTTTGACATTATTTTCTTCAAAGATAAAAATTTTAAAGTATCTTATTTTGGAATATAGCCAATTAACAATATCATGATAGTTTCAGGTGGACAGCAAGGAGACTCAGCCATACATATACATGTATCCATTCTCCCCCAAACTCTCCTCCCATCCAGGCTGCCACATAACGTTGAGCAGAGTTCCCTGTGCTATACAGTAAGACCTTTTTGGTTATCCGTTTAAATATAGCAGTATGTACATGTCCATCCCAAATTCCCTAACTATCCCTTCCTCCCACCCTTTCTTCCAGCAACCATAAATTCATTCTCTAAGTCTGTGAGTCTGTTTTGTAGAGATGTTCATTTGTATCGTTTCTTTTTAGATTCTGTATATAGGGGATGTCATAACGATATTTCTTATTCTCTGTCTGACTTATTTCACTCAACATGACAATCTCTAGGTCCATCCATGTTGCTGCAAATGGCATTATTTCACCCTTTTTAATAGCTGAATAATATTCCATTGTATATGTGCACCACATCTTCTTTATCCATTCCTCTGTCTATGGGCGTTCAGGTTGCTTCCATGTCTTGGCTATTGTAAACAGTGCTGCAATGGACATTGGGCCGCACGTATCCTTTCAGATCATGCTTTTCTCTGGGCATATGCCTGGGAGTGGGATTGCAGGGTCATATGGTAGCTAGATCCCTCAAGGTTGAGGAAGGAAACTTGTTGGTCCAGCTAGGTGTCTAAGTAGGAGGAGGGAATAAGCATTTATTCAGGAACTTTCGATGCAGTCCCTCATGTCCTCCTCATAGTAACCTATGGAGTAGTTAATGTTCTTATCCACATTTTATAGTTGAGAGCAGTACAGCTTAGTAAGTCTGCTAAGTCACTTCAGTCGTGTCCAGCTCTGTGTGACCCCATAGATGGCAGCCCACCAGGCTTCCCTGTCCCTGGGATTCTCCAGGCAAGAACACTGGAGCGGGTTGCCATTTCCGTCTCCAATGCATGAAAGTGAAAAGTGAAAGTTAAGATGCTCAGTCATGTCCGACTCTTAGCGACCCCATGGACTGCAGCCCACCAGGCTCCTCTGTCCATGGGATTTTGCAGGCAAGAGGACTGGAGTGGCTGCCACTGCCTTCTCTGGCAGTAAAGCTTACTGATATGAAATAACTTGCCTTAGGAAGTGCCAGTGCAAATGGCAGGGCTGATTCCCTCCTAATTCTAAGGCCCTGTTTTCAATCATTCTTATCTCTTTCATCTGTTAATGTAACAGATGTCATGTACACTACAATTGTCAAAATGAAGATTATTCTGATGATTGAAACATACATGTAAACTGTCTTTGTGGATGCAGATGAATGCAGTGAAGAAACCGAGAAGATGAGGTGGTCGCTTCAAAAGTGATTTTCCTCAGGGGCTTTTTGGAATGTTGTGTGTAATCTTTAAAAGATGTGGATTTGAGCAAATGCTGTTAAAAGGCAATAAATGTTAGTCTGGAGGAGGCTCTGCAGCCATTTTTAGAATGGTAGTGTTTGGAACTGAACCCAGCATTTCACCTCAATAATACAAAGCTTCAGTGTTCTAGTGGGTGAATGCATATACTCAGGAATAAGTGTCCTTAGAAATAATCACAGTGACTTACATGTAACTCGACCTGGCCTTGTTCATTATGTGGGAGCTGCACAGTTGAGCATTCATGAGTTGCAAGTTCCCAAAGCCCCACAAGCTACGGGCCTGTTCTCTAGACGTACTAGAGGTTTCACTGACATTTCCCCAGCTCAGCACAGAATTTTCATCTTTCATGGTTCAAAGAGCCTGTGTCGTATACACAGGCTCATTACCAGAACAAATTGCAAAAGAATATGAAGAAAATACACTGAGGTAATGAAACACAGCCTTCAGCGGAACATTTACAGGGCTGGTGTTTAGAAGGGCAGCTAAGACCTGTGCTGAACACTATACTTGTGTGGTTCAGAGCATCTTCTGAAGGTAGTTACACATTTCTAGGGGACTCCATTTGGTATGTGTTGTGTTTCCATGAGGGTAATTGCCACCTCCCAGAATTACAGCAAGGTTCCTCTGGGTATTCACGATACCTTTCTTTCATCATGCTCATCAAGGCTTTTTCATAAATTCTTCTTAATTATCCTAGCAACTCTCTGGAATAGGTGGGTATAAGTATTATAAATCTTTACTAAAATAAAGCGATGTTAAAAATTCCCTAAGACCTTCTTGTGAGCCCATATGATAATAGAGACAACCCAAGTTTGCCGAGTTTAGTTGGCCTAGTACTTCATTTAGTCTCAGAACAGAGAGAAGCTCAGGGACACCTGAATGATATTTGGAATGAAGTCTTTCTTATTGTGGTCACACAAGATGATTGTGTGCTGTGAAACACCATACAGCCTCATTTTCATTTTGAGAGCTGGTGCTGTGAACACTATAATAGATGAATTAAGTGATTCAGCTCATTAGACCCATTTTTTTTTTACATTCACCTACAAAACTAGCATGTGATCCCTGAAATAGAGAAGGTTATACGTTAAAACTTTTCTACCTTTATTTTGATGTGGTATATATGTTTATTTTAATGAAAGTGGAAACTAAACCATGTCTTTGCAGCTAATTCATGCTGGATTACCTTCTTATTTCCATGAGACATAAAAATTTTGAAGTATGTCTACATGATGGCACCCTGCTTGGATCTGTGTATAGTTGTTATAAAGTACAGAAAGAGTTATTACCTTAAAAAGCTGATACAGACAGGGGCTTGAGGAAAGTGAAGGATACAAGAGTCAAGGAGATATCTAACTTGATCCTGTAGACCAGGAGTTAAGAAATTCAGTCCTGTGGCCAAATCCAGCCCTCACAATTTTGGTATAACCTGTAAGCCAAGAATGATTTTTAAAAAGTTCTGGGGAACTCATTGTTATGTCTCCATTAATGATACCATTGAAAATATTGTTCATTAATTACAACACATGATATACTCTTTATAAAGATCTGTGGAAGAAATTTCTATTCAGTCTTAGTATCAATAGCGGAAAGGTTGTATTTTTTCTGAGGATTTTTTTTTTTTGTATAATCGTTTGGGACTTGTACATTCCATGACTGTCCAGGTCAGTCCGCCTGCCAGAAAGCTCGGAAGTGGGTTTGTGGCTCATTTTCTATTTTTGTGCCAGTTTCATGCTTGGTGTCACTCACTTTATGCCCCTGTTTTGCTTTTTCTTTTCTTTTCCACGTCCACTCAGAAGTGAGGCTTTGCTATGCTTTATGGATCTAGTAAGTCATGAACATATATTAAACATGACACATATATTAAGAACATTAAAATATATATTAAAGGGACTTACCTAGCAGTCCAGTGGTTAAGACTTTGCCTTCCAATATAGTGGGTATGGTTTCGATCTCTGGTCAGGGAGCTAAGATCATCTATGCCTCATGGACAAAAAATCCAAAACATAAAGCAGAAGCAATATTGTCACAAATTCAATAAAGACTGTAAAAAAATCTTTTAAAAATATATGTATATTAAATTAAAAATAAGATGTACTGAAACTTTAGCTCCAGAAACTCACAGAGCATTCCTTTTGGTCTCATCTCAGAGAACTCTTCACCTTTTCCCTACTGTTCTATGACTTTCCAGGGCTCTGTGTCTGTAGGACCTTATGGAAACCAATCCTGAAAATGCTTATTAAGTGCTTTGTGGCCTAATGATCTGTCCTTGCTGCAGGCTTATCAGCAACCCCCCTGAAGTTGGATAAAGACATAGATCAGATGTTCTTCATCTAGAGTCCAGAGGACTTAGGAGGGTTGTGAACTTGGATGGAGAAATTATTTTTATAACCTATAATAGAAATTTATCACTTCCTTCAGTGATGATCACAGACAACAAATCATCACATTATTAATAGTGCTTGTGATTATGTCAGCAATAGAAGGCACAGATATTTTCAGATTCCATAGATTGTTGCTCATGTTTCTGATGTCATGAAAATTTCTGTGTTCTTTATTTCTCTGAAAATAAGATAATTATTATAGCTGCCCATCTAAACATCAGGATCTTTTTATTTAATATCCTGATAAAGACATATATTTATTACCGCCCTGTAATTTTTTAATTGATAACTGTAATTCAGTTTTTCCTTTGCAATCCTTTGTGTTTTATTTTATGCATTTAAAAACGTTTTTCTGAGAAGGGTCAGTAGACCACCAAAGGAATTCTTCTAAAAGGATAAGAAAGTTCTGTACATGGGTACACCCATGTAGGCCCACACACAGTTTTTACAAGCCGTTCCAGAGGGTTCACAGAAGTCCAGACAAGGTTCATGTCTAATAAGCAGTTTAGAAACTCAGGCCCTTATTAGCTAAAATCCATGATAGAAGATCCACATGAGGGAAGGGGTTTATTTTATTTTTTATTTTTTTGAGGCTCAGTTCAAATGAATCACTTCTAGGAATCAACCTGCAGTGCTTAGTCATAATCTTAGACTTAGTATTGATTCTGGCTGTCATCATTTAGAATTATCTCTTTCATCAATTAAGCAAGGAATGTACAAATCTTCATAAAAATAATCTCTTGGCTTTTGCCACATCAACTCTTGACATTTTTCAGTGAGGAATTACAAATTTGCTACTTCGGGGACTTCCCTGGCGGTCTAGAGGTTAAGAATTCGCCTTCCAGTGCAGAGGACTGAAGTTTGATCCCTGGTTGGGAAATTAAGATCCCACATGCCAAGGGGCAGCTAAGCCTGCATGCCACACGCAAAGATCCCACATATCACAACCAAGACCTGATACAGCCAAATAAATAAATAAGTATTAAAAAAAAATCTACCACTTCACACTCTTTGATTTTTAGTTTGTATTGGAAAGAGCTTTGAGTCTTTGAATGGTCAGAGGTGGACATGTTCATATTTCATAAATTTGGAATTGGATAAAAAATACAAATGCCACTAGATGTTAAGTACATAATACTTTTCCTATTGTTCTATTCTGAATGTTTTTGTTGATGGTGTCTGTACTAATCAAGCATATTTTTTTGTTCATGAAGCCACAGTTCATTTGAAAGTATCATTCTGTGCTAATATTTGTGTGTTGTACATCCCTGGTTAGGAGTTGCTTTACAATGCATGACTTTTATGTTTTTTTCTGTTCCTTTTATTGTACTGGAATTCTGAATTCTCTCCTTATTTTATTGAGATCTGAGGAGGACCTTAGAGATTATCTAGTCTGGTGTTTCTCAACTCTGCTAAACTTTACAAAATATTGATGCCTAGACACCACTCCCAGAGAACTGGATTGAATTGGTCTGCGTGGGGTTCTTCAAAACTTGGGTAAGAGGTTCCTTGGTCTGGCCTGGCTAGAGAACGATCACCTAGCTTACTTCCTACCCCATACAAATGTGGAGCATGGAGACATGCCTGAGGTCCTCCAGCTAGCTAGTAACAGATGGGTTTTTCCCTACTTCAGAATGCTATTTGCTCTTTAAAGATTTTTTTTTTCCCCAAAAAATGCTAGGCCATTTACAAGCTAACTCGGACTTCTGTGATGGCCACATTCCTCATGGAATATTTAAAATTAAATAGTACAGCTGCAATATTTAAAAACTTGCCATCCTTGTCCTATTTTAACATTACCTAATGAACAGACAGCTTTCTGGAAAAACCTGGAGATCTTTCTTTCTTAGTCAGTTGTTCCTGGCTGTGGTTACAATTTATCCCTGGACATTTGCCCCATTCCTGAATCACAATTAAGAGAGTGGCTTATTTTAGTAAGTAGCTTATAATTCTTAGTAATACAAGTCTCTAGACCTTACTGTTGAACCTAATGTGTCCCAATGGGAATAAATCTAAAAACAGTCCCTTGTCACATTTGATGGCTTTGAATATTAAAGATCCATGTTGGAAGAACTCTCCAAAAATAAGCCTGCCTTTCCATGTGATTTGCCAGCATAAATCCAACATTTCTGGGATATACATATAAGGACCTCATCAGCAGAAATGCTGTTCATTTATATATTTCATGCCTATCATCTGAACTTACTAAAGAAAGAAAGTGAAGTCACTCAGTCGTGTCCGACTCTTGGCAACCCCATGGACTGTAGCCCACCAGGCTCCTCCATCCATGGGATTTTCCAGGCAAGAGTACTAGAGTGGGTTGCCATTTCCTTCTCCAGGAGGTCTTCCCTACCCAGGGATTGAACCTGGGTCTCCTGCATTGTAAGCAGATGCTTTACCATCTGAGCCACCAGGGAAGTTACTAAATGAATCAACTTACTAAAATGAATCAAATTAATTTATAACCATTCTGACTTTTTCACCCACACTAATAAACTTCTTGCCTTGTTTTGTCTGATCAAGGATTTTGATCAACTTTATATATCTTGGAGAAGGCAATGGCACCCCACTCCAGCACTCTTGCCTGGAAAATCCCATGGACGGAGGAGCCTGGTAAGCTGCAGGCCCTGGGGTCGCGAAGAGTCGGACACAACTGAGCAACTTCACTTTCACTTTTCACTTTCATGCATTGGAGAAGGAAATGGCAACCCACTCCAGTGTTCTTGCCTGGAGAATCCAAGGGATGGCAGTCTATGGGGTCGCACAGAGTCGGACACAAGTGAAGCGACTTAGCAGCAGCAGCAGCATATATCTCATTGAGCTTAAAAATTAATAATGCTTTGCTTTATATAACACATCTTCACAGAGATTATTCATTCTTAATGCAGTAAATGAGAGGGGAAAAAAACAGATTTAATATAGATAATAGGTTTAAAAGGATTATATGACTCAAGCTAGTGCAATTCT
Organism: Bubalus bubalis; assembly: GCF_019923935.1. NCBI lineage: Eukaryota > Metazoa > Chordata > Mammalia > Artiodactyla > Bovidae > Bubalus > Bubalus bubalis. The sequence goes on from NC_059179.1 coordinate 9,626,162, forward strand.
TTTTTTCTAATTTATTTTTTATTGCAGTATAGTTGATTGACAATGTGTTAGTTTCAAGTGTGCAGCAAAGTGATTCAGTTTTATGTGTATATATATATATATATATATATATATATATATATACACACACAGTGGAGGGGAGAGAGAGAGAGCCACCAGGGAAGCATATATATATATATTCTTTTTTAGGTTCTTTTCCCATATAGATTACTACAAAATATTGAGTATAGTTCCCTGTGCTATACAGTAGGTTCTTGTTGGTTATTTATTTTATATATGGCAGTGTATATATTCTAATACTATCACTGAGTCATGTTTGACTCTTTGCGACCCCATGGACTGTAGCCCACCAGGATTCTCTGTCCATGGGATTGTCCAGGAAAGATTACTGGAGTGAGTTGCCATTTCCTCCTCCAAGGGATCTTCTTGACCCAGGGATTGAACCCATATCTCCTGGGTCTCCTGCATCATACGTGAATTCTTTACCCGCTGAGCCATAGAGGAAGTATATATTTTAATCCCAAATTCTTAATTTATCCCTTCCCCTGCTAATGACAATTCTTCAATCAATGGCAGGTTTTCTGATCTACAGTTGGTTTCTTTATGACAGTAGCTTCCATTTACCTTCTTTTTCCTTCTGTCTCATTTTGAAATGAGTTTGGTTATAACTATTTTGAAAAAGACCCTGATACTGGGAAAGATTGAGGGCAGCAGAAGAGGGTGACAGAGGATTAGATGGTTGGATGGCATTACCAACTGAGTTAGAGCAAACTCCAGGAGATAGTGAGGGACAGGGCAGCCTGGCGTGCTGCAGTCCATGGGGGTACAAAGAGTTGGACACAGCTTAGCAACTGAACAACAATTTTGAAAACAATGTGTCCATATATATTAAACATAACAAAATTCAAATTCTCCTTTTCCTATAATTCTCTTTAAAACTATCAGAACAGAAAATAAACTTCACCTATAGCAGGTCAGAATATCTTAGAATCAAAAATGACATAGATTAACTGGCTTGGCCTCTAGTAACCAGGATAGAGAAGAAAAGGGAATTCTACACTAAGCCCTCTCACCATCCCTGTGTAGAATCAGCATGGAGAATTGCCTCCCCAAGAAAGAGCCGTGTTTCCCTTCTAGATCATCTTCATTTTTGCAGGCAATATAATTTCAAAGTTTTGTAGAGTATAATCCCTTTATCAAGTTACTCTGGGAGAGCTATCTGCTATCTGTTTATGGGACAACATTATCTATGCAGTGTATAAGGTTTATGTTATACACATGCATGAGGATTGCACTTTGAACCAGTCCATATCTAGGGCTGATTCTAGATCTGTACCTGCCAAAGGATGAGCGTTTTAAAAATGTGATCACAGAGATGAGAAAACAGTCTTTTTTTTGACCCAGAGGGATGGTATGGGGAGGGAGGTGTGAGGGGAGTTCAGGATGGGGAACACGTGTACACCCATGGATGTATGGCAAAACTAATACAATATTGTAAAGTAATAAGCCTCCAATTAAAATAAATACATTTATATTAAAAAAAATTAAAATAAATTAAAAAAAAAATAAATGCTATGCTTAGCCTTACGAATATAGATAAGCATTTTAATGAATTAATTTTGAAAAGACTTGATGGAGCAAAGGTTTAAGCATAAAAAATAAAACCAAAAAGCTACAAGAAAAAAATATGAATCTTATGATCTCAGCTGGGAAGATGTTTCTAAGTGTGACACAAATTCAGATACCACACACACAAATACACATACAAAATTTTTTTTTAATTAAAATAAAATCAAAAGACAAACAACAACCTGTGGGAAATTTTATAACTCAGAGAAGACATAGTTCTGTTTTTCAAAATATACAGCATTCCTACAATTCAATATTTTAAATTATCAACAATCTAATAAGGAAAAAATTGTGGGAAAAGAATATGAAGTTCACAGAAGGGGAAATGCAAATGATTCTTAAATATGTGATAAGATGCTGAGTCTCATTTATTATAATAAGAAATACAAATTAAAAGTATGAGATTGAATTTTTCACCTATCAGACTGGCACAGGTAAAAACTTAACATGTTATATTGGCAAATGTGTGAGAGAAAAAAACATTCTTATACATTGCTGCTGCTGCTGCTGCTGCTACTAAGTCGCTTCAGTCGTGTCTGACTCTGTGCGACCCCATAGATGGCAGCCCACCAGGCTCCCCCGTCCCGGGATTCTCCAGGCAAGAACACTGGAGTGGGTTGCCATTTCCTTCTCCAATGCGTGAAAGTCAAAAGTGAAAGTGAAGTTGCTCAGTCGTGTCTGACTCTTCGCGACCCCATGGACTGCAGCCTACCAGGCTCCTCCGCCCATGGGATTTTCCAGGCAAGAGTACTGGAGTGGGGTGCCATTGCCTTCTCCAAATAAAGGGTTGGAAATAGCCTAAATATCAATCAATAGGAGGATTGTTTAAGTACATACTATGTACTCTTCTGTTATTACTACAATATATACATAGTACAAATTAATTTGCCACTGTTTAAAAAGAATGAGGTATCCCTGAATTATACCAATCTGGAAATATTTCCAAGCATTTTACTAAGTAAAAAGGGCCTGATACAAAAGAGTGTCTGGTTATATTTGGGAGAAAAAGGAAAAAAGACCTATATAGTTATAAGCACATAGAATATCCCTGGAAGGATACATAGTAAATTAATAGTATTACTGCCTTCAGCAAAGATAACTGAGTGTCTGGGTAGGAAATTTACTTTTCAAAAGGAGAAAGCTGTATTTATCTATCTTTCTAGATAATGTATATATAGTCAGGAACTGTGAAGGGTCTGTGATTTTATCCCACTTGCAGTCTACTTACCTTGCCATAATTTCATGGATAGTGGCAGAAAACAGCTCCTGAGTCAGAGACAAAGGGCTTTATTACTTACAGCACAGCAATCATGAACATCAGCTTTTGTGTTGGTTTCTCTTGCCCCCATCTCCCAAAAGGGGCATGCATCTAGATGGATACCTGCACAAGCAGTGAGTTGTATTACAGGAAAGAAACTGTAAGTGAAGGGAACCTGAATCTTTTTTATGATGGGCAGTAAGGAGGCTGGGCTTCCCTGGTGGCTCAGTGGTAAAGAATATGCCTGCTGATGCCGGAGACACAAGAACTTCAGTTCAATCCCTGGGTTGGGAAGATCCCCTGAAGTAGGAAGTGGCAACCCACTCCAGTATTCTTGCCATGAGATCATGGACAGGGGAGCCTCGCTGGCTACAGTCCATGGGCCGCAAAGAGTTGGAATGACTGAGCACACACACACACAACACTCGCCCTTTGTTCTGGAGGGGATGTTATCTCTCTCAACCAAGACTATTCACTATACAAACATCATTGAAAAGATAATCTGAAATAAAAAGCAATTAACACTCTGCACAGCAAAAGATGGGCAGAGACACAAGAGAACAATGGAGAATTATCTGAATCTCTTATTTATTTGTAATATTGTGCATTCATATACATTTATGGGCTTTTTGGGGGGGTTAGATATTTTATATATTTTATAAATGTATATATATACACATACATTTGGCCACTCGGTGTGGCATGCAGAATATTAGTTCCTTAACCAGGAATGGAACCTGTGCCATTAAGTCTTAACCACTGGACCACCAGGGAAGTTCCCATATATGAGGTTTGAAGACTAACAGTAACTCTTGATCATTTGAGCCTCTCAAATAAATTGTGTGGAGTGTGAACTCGTTAGTCATTGGTCACATTACTAGGCCCAGATCTGGTGTCATTTAACTACCTCGATCAAAGAATGCAATGGCCACAAACTGCACTCTGCACCTGGTCCCCTACTCTAAGGGTAAGTTACTGGTCAGGAGGAGCCCCAACCAAGAGTAAGAGCGTGCATGAATCCCAACTGCTTCTCCCCACGGCAACAGACGACAGGAGCTGACACTTTGGGCATTTGTAGTACTCTCAGTTTGGGGGATTAGACCCATTATTTTCTTTAGCACTGGAGTGAATGCTAAAGAAAGTGCTTCCTTTATTTGGCTTCATTTAGCTCAATTTCACACTGAAATCAGTTTTAGGCCTTTCCTTTGCAAAGTATGAATTGAAAATGGGTGATGAGGAGGGAGAGACTTTCTTGGCTTTGGCACCTGGATAACAAAGTAGCCCAGGAACAAGCTTTCATTCATCTGCGGAACACACTGGACTTGTGTCTTAGAGGTCAGGGTGGGCCCAGAGGGGTCACGGATGGTGGGTCTGTGAAGGGATGAATTAGCGTCCTGTTAGAAAGGTGCCGAGCCCCTTCTCAGTCACCTTGAATGCCCTCTTTTTTGCAGCAGCCACAGCAGTGGCCCATATTTTTAAACTTTTTATTGAAGTATAGTATATGTATATGAAAATATATAAATCTTAAGTGTTCTGCCCGATAAGTTTTCATAAAGTGAATATACTTGTGTATCTTAATCCAGCACCTGGATTAGGAAACAGAATACTATCCAAATCCCAGAAGCCCCTTTCAATTGCTAACTCTTCCTCCACAGGTAATCATCTGATTATTTGTACTAGTACAAAATAGAGTACAAGTAGAATGGTATACCATACACTCTGTATATGGCTTCTTTTGCCCCAAGTTATGTTTCTGAGAGTCCTCCATATCGCTGTCCTGTTTGTGTGGGGTTGGAATTTGTTCATCCTTATTGCTGCATAGCAGTCATTCTCAGTCGGGGTGATTTTCTCCTCGGGATATTTGGCATTGTTTGGAGACATTTTCTCGAGGTTACAACCAGGGAAGGAGGGAAGTTACTGCTAACCATCTTATAATGCGCAAGACAGCCCTCCTGCAGCAAAAGCCCAAACGCCAGTAGTGCTGAGGTTGTAAAACCCTGCTGTATAATAATAATATCCCATCGTGTGAATACACCACAGTTTCTTTACTCACATATTTCTTAGGGCCTCAACTACAGCTTTCATGAACATTATACAACTCAGGCCTGGCTTCAAAGTTCTTGAAACCATGCTTACCACAGTCTCATCAAAATAAAAAATTACCAAATAAGATATGCTTTTTATACTTAGAGTAAGTGTTAAAGTCAAAATGAATTCCTATGTACAGTCTTAAGTCATAGATAAAAATTGTGCATTTTGGAATCACTATAAGAATTTGAAGAGATTCTGAATGAGAGGACGAGATGTGCCAAATCCAGGTTTTTACCAAAGAATAAAGATCTGAAGGACCGTGATTAAAAACATCTTTACTGAAATAAATTTACATATCATAAAATTCATATAATTTATTAAATAAGTATACAAGGCAAAGATTCTGAGTAGATTTACAGAATTGTGCAACCCTCACCACAATCCAATTTTGGAACATTTTCATCACACCCAAAAGATCCCCTGTGCCCATTTGCAGTCACTGCTGTTTCTACCCTGACATCATTACTTCATTCTTTTTTATGGCTGCATAGTATTCCATTGCATGGATATGTCACATTTTGTTTATCTTGTCACCAGGTGATGGACAGCCGGGCTGTTTCCAGTTGTGGCTATTATAAAAAATGAACATGATGGTTTTTTAAATTGAATTATACTTGATCTACAAAGCTGTGTTAATTACTCCTGTACAGAAAAGTGATTCAGTTACACTATATATATTCTTTTATATTGTTTTCCATTATGGTTTATCATAGGATATTGAATATAGCTCTCTGTGTTATACAGCAGGACCTTGTTGTGTATCCATTCTATATGTTAAAGCTTGCCTCAGCTGACCCCAACCTCCCTCTCCATCCTTTCCCTAATGCCCTCCCCTTGGCAACCACCACTCTGTTCTCTCTGTTTGTGATTCTGTCTCTGTTTCATAGATAAGTTCACTTGTGTCATATTTTAGATTCCACATATAAGTGATGGCATATGGTATCTGTCTTTCTCTTTCTGACTTACTTGACTTAGTATGATAATTTCTAGGTGCGTCCATGTTGCTTCAAATGGTATTATTTTGTTCTTTTTCTTATGGGTGATTAGCACTCTATCGTATAAATGTACCACATCTTCTTTATCCGCTCATCTGTTGATGGATATTTAGGTTGTTTGCATGTCTTGGCTATTGCGACTAGTGCTGCTATGAACATAGGAATACATGTATCTTTTTGAATTATAGTTTTGTTCTGATATGAGCCCAAGAGTGGGATTGCTGGATCATATGGTAATTCTAATTTTAGTTTTATGAGGAACCTCCTTATTGCTTTCCACAGTTCCAATACTTTCCACAGTGTTGTTTCCACTTGGCTATACCGAGTTACATTCTCACCGACAGTGTAGGAAGGTTCCCTTTAACATGAAGAATTTTAAAGCATAGTTAGGTAATTGGCAAACACAAGTAGGCTTTTGAAGGAAAGACATGATTCTGGGTCAGATAATCTGTATCGTTTTCAAGGATAATTTGACTAATTAAAAGAAAATAGGAAGGAAAAAAAAAGACAGGAGAATGGCATAAGGAGTATTAGACTTAAAGGAAAAGGAAATATCTGACATTTAACCATACAGACTGTAGCATTTTTGGAGGATATTATAAACAAATAGGCTAAACTACAGGGCAGCGAAGCTCTGCCTTAAAAAGAAAGATAAGAATAATTGGTTGTATTCAGAGAAGTCATTAAACATGCCTCATTTTAGTATCCTGTGATAAAATAAATCATAGCTTCAAAGGATAGACTATATCCATCTACAGAATGGATATGCAAGGGACCACTGTATCCATTAATAAAAAATGATGTAGAGAAAGAGCACTCAGATCAAGTCAGGCTTATACTTCATAGAATTGTGAAGATCACAGACAAAAGCAGAAAGAAATTATTCTTTAAATCATAAGGCTATCTTTAACAGATATTAAGGCTTGTGTGTTAGTTGCTCAGTCATGTCCAACTCTTTGAGACCCCATGGACTGTAGTCTGCCAGGCTCCTCTGTCCCTGGGATTTCCCAGTCAAGAATACTAGAGGGTAGCCATTTCCTTCTCCAGCAGATCTTCCCCGTCGAGGGATCAAACATGGGTTTCCTGCATTGTAGACAGATTCTTGATCATCTGAGCCACCAGGGAAGCCCAGTAAGGCTTACCCCTTACTAAAGAATCCACCTGCAGTGTGGGAGACCTGGGTTCGATCTCTGGGTTGGGAAGATCCCCTGGAGAAGGGAAAGACTACCTACTCCAGTATTCTAGCCTGGAGAATTCCATGGACTGTTTAGTCCATGGGTTCGCAAAGAGTTGGACACGACTGAGTGAACTTCACTCACTTACTAAACACAGTAAGACTCCTGAGGCCAAACATAGGGAAATTGGTCATTGAGAGTCAAAGGGATTTCCTGGAGGTAGAATTGCCTCCCAAACACCAATGGAATGGAGAGCTCCCGGAGTAATGAACCTGCAGCCTAACCCCATCACCTTCACTGCTGCTGCTGCTGCTGCTGCTGCTAAGTCACTTCAGTCGTGCCGACTCTGTGCGACCCCATAGACAGCAGCCCTACAGGCTCCCCCATCCCTGGGATTCTCCAGGCAGGAACACTGGAGAGGGTTGCCATTTCCTTCTCCATCACCTTCACTGAAGGTGTTCAAACAGTAGGAACCTATTCTCCAGGCACATGGGATCATGTGGCTTCATGGAATGAAAGTTGTTCATTTTATTAGACCTGCACAATTACCCAGTAGCTGTGCTTGTGAGGTGTCAGGTGAGAATGAAGAGGGTCAGAACACTTGCTGATGGGTTCCCTCTCCTTTCCTCCCCTTCTCCTCCCTCATTCCTTCCAGGGGATAACTTTAAAAAAATAATACACAAAATTCTTAACATAGCAACTCAATCTCTTTTTGCAATAGAATAAACAAGATAAGGGACTTTTCACATTACAAAAAGACATCCTTTTCAAGGATTTGTTTATACAGCGTACATATGCAGCATTATATATTCCAAAAGGCAAAATGAAGCTGAACTGTTTAAAAAACTAAGATAAAACAAATCTTATAAGTTTTTTCCCCTCATTTTACTAGAAAGGTAGTTAAGCTATATCGCAAATTCAAGCTCATATTTTTGGTGAACCTGTTTAGTGTTTTCCAAGTTTATTTGGCCAATGCCCACTTTTTTATTCCCACAGACGACATAGTATCCCAAGGGACAAGCTGAAGACTGCAGTTTGTGAAATGTTAATGGGGCCAGACTTCATCATTTATGGCTAGTGCCTTATTTACATTACAGATTGAACTCGCAAATGAATCTAGTTTAGATGAGAAATTGAGTAGTCCTTCATCCCCATTCAACAAACTACCAGATTTTTCTAGTGCCTCCAATGAGGTGGATTGGCTCTACTTTTCCTGACCATAGATAATATGATATCCAGCACCACTCATCAGTCCACTGCATTGCTGCACCCAAATGAATTATTTGCCATGAAATCTTATCCTCAAGGTTCTAATCAACCAATCTAAGCTGAATAAATATTTGTTGTCTTTAGTATGTTTACATTCAGGCTTAGTATGGGTATACTCTGGCTGCCACAAAGCATGCAACCTTTGTAAATAACAGAGAAAACAAAATTAAAGTCTAATATTGGAAATTGTAAATGACATTCATGCTTTTTAAATCATGTTTTTATCATGTCAATTTGAAGAAATTCAAGTGTACATTTCTATCCAGGTAAAACAAATGTCTTAAACAAGAAAGAACGGAAAGAGAGAGGGGGATGGGGCAGAGAGAAGGAAGAAAGGGAGGGAGTGAAGGAGCAGAGGCAAGGGGTGGGGAAGGAAAGGAAATGCAAAACTGTAACTTTGCTTACCTGACCCAGGTTCCCATCTTGATAGTTATGTCCATAAAAGCTCTGTGTTTGCTTAAGTTTTGCTGAGTTAGTTTGTTCCTGTGGGTCTTGCAGAAGAGCAAAGCTTAACACCTAGCACCCCACCCCCAGTCTTGCTGGCACCAATCAACAGAGGGGCAGCTTGTAAGGTAAGTACACAGAGTCCAGTTGGAACAGCCTCGGGGCTGATTTTCCCCAGTGGAACCAAGAAGACCCTTGTTTCTGTGGCAGATTTAATAACTAGTATTCAAACAGGGCATCTTTATAATTTACATTCTGAGAGGATTTCCCTAGGCTATAAAACCACCTTAACTCAATGAAAGTTGTTCTCTATTCTTGCACTGGAGTTTTAAGATGAAGTCCTTAAGATGGAAAGTTACGTACACGATAATCACTCAGAATATTTATAATAGACAAAAGTTATAAAACATGGCATTAAAAAATATGTTGGGAAAAGAAAGAAAATACCTAGAAAAACAAGCATGAAATGATAAAAAAAATAGTCCCACCATCAACATGAAGCCATCTGCCCCAAATGAAGCTATGTGGACAGTGTTGCTATGGAAGATGTGCAGGGTGTGTAAGTGGGGGTAGCTACAGGGCTCCCTTTTAGCCTGGGCAACATAGGTAAATGCAGGGAACTGAGTGAGTCAGAAGGAGGAGAAGCATAGAGGAAAAACACAGTCAGGCTGAGAGGTTGAGCTGAGCCAATTGACCGAGCCCAGTGTGAGGACAAAGCATCTGGACGCCTCACTCATCCATCCAAGGAGTGGGGTTAGAGGGTAAGGAGGTTTTTGAGCCCTGAGACACACTTTGTGCTTCTTCCACAGATTCTGAGGGTAGTGCGGATTATTCCTAATTGTGTAGTTCCTACATGCAAACTAGGCCCAGAAGCATGGAAGTTCAACAGTGTGGGTCTTGTGTCTGTCTAAGGGAATAATGCCTTCAGCCTTACATCTGCTCTGTTTCCATCACCTGACAGGAACCAAACAGAACTCTGTGGTGTGAATTTGCGTTAGTGTGCAAAGTTCCTGTGTGTATCCTGCAGAACTTTGGTTGGAAATATTTTGTCTTGGTGTGGATTCATGAAGGTTTAAAGACATGGTCAGGCATAGAGAATACGGGAGAGGGATTGGGAGTTTGGGATTAGCAGTGAACTAGTATAGATAGGATGGATAAACAACAAGGTCCTACTGTATAGAATATACTGTATATTCGAGATCACGTGGTAAACCATAGTGGAAAAAAAAAAAAAGACTGGGTTAGGCAACCCAGCTGCAGTTAAGAGCCACTTTTCACTTCTACTTATTCAGAAACATCTTGCTTGTACTACATAGTAGCAAAAAAGTAACAGTTGATATGCTGCCTGCCTAGCCAATTTGAATCCATTTATAGCTATACTGTATTCATATGGTCTAAAAAATGCAGCAAAATAGAGTTGTGGGGTGATCTTAATGCATGATCAATGAAGACTGAAACCCACCCATCAAGTTAATCCTGTGTTAAAAAAAAAAAAAATCTTAGTCTTTCCCCTCCAGACCTAGATTTTTGCCTTGACTTAGCTGGATCATTGTTGCAAGAGTCTTTTTCTGTCTACTTGTGTGAAAGCAGCCATGGGGAATATAGTTGCATGTGGATCGTTTGTCATTCAGGTTGTAGTTGCAAAGGTAAGCCATGCTCTGTGTGAGTCCTCAAGCAACAGCTCAGCTGTGCTCATCACAGGTCTGATTCATGGCATGACATGTCAGTTGCAGAGTCGGCTGTCTCAGGAGGTCTGCCTTGTCTTTGAACACTACAGATTATTTGTTTTGCCTGTCTTTGAGCTCTAGATAAATGAAATCACTCAGCATGTACGTCTTGGGTGTCTGATTTCTTTCAGCGTTGTGTTTGCAAGACCCTTCCTCATTGTTGTGTGTCATTGTACATTGTTCATTCTCATTGTTGTGTAGTGTTCCATTTTAGTGAAACGCCACGATTTACTTACCAGGCTGCTGCTGAATGGCAATTGGGTGTCTTTCAATATTTATAACAACTTGTGAGGTAGGTGCTTTATTCTGTCCATTTGGGGGAGGGGGAAACTAAGGCTTTGAGCAGCTTTGGAATTCATTTATCTCAGGTTACATAGGCCTCTGTGGTCGAGCCAGACCTTGAGGCCAGGTCACTTGACCTGTTGTCTCCCCTCTCATTCTGTTTCTTGAGTGAAGTGCTTCTTTGATCTGCTTTTTGGCTTTCTTCTGTCCTTTAAACTGATTCGATCGTGAACCTGTAGGACCAGTTGGTGTTTAGTCCCTAAATCATGTCTTTTTTGCAACCCCATGGACTGTAGCCCTCCAGCCTCCTCTCTCCATGGGATTTCCCAGGCAAGAATACAGGAATATGTTGCCATGATGTACTCCAGAGGATCTTCCAGACCCAGGGATCAAACCTTCATCTCCTGCATTAGCGCACAGATTTTTTATCACTGGTGTCGCCTGGGAACTGCCTGTAGGCCTGGAGCAGGAGACAAATCCCTGTCACCAAGCTACATATGGACGCATCCCTTCCCCTGCTGCTGCTGCTCCTGCTGCTAAGTCGCTTCAGTCGTGTCCGACTCTGTGCGACCCCATAGACAGCAGCCCACCAGGCTCCCCCGTCCCTGGGATTCTCCAGGCAAGAACACTGGAGTGGGTTGCCATTTCCTTCTCCAATGCATGAAAGTGAAAAGGGAAAGTGAAGTCGCTCAGTCGTGTCCGACCCTCAGTGACCCCATGGACTGCAGCCCACCAGGCTCCTCCATCCATGTGATTTTCCAGGCAGGAGTACTGGAGTGGGGTGCCATTGCCTTCTCCGATCCCTTCCCCTAAGACTAAATAAAGCTTTGTTCCTGGGTCTACTTTACTGAGCTTAGAGTAAAGGCTCTCCCAGGTGGTTCCAGTAGTTCACCCGATGTGTCCAAATCCCTATAAATCCCGTATGTGGACTCAAGCTGGGCTCCCCACTTCAAAAATATATTTAAAAGCTAAATCGACTCTGGAGATGAGAGTTTAGCACATCTATTTTGTTTGTATATCTCTGGCTTTAACTGTTTTGATTCTATGATATATGAAGAAGCCTGAGGACTGTTTGGGGGGTTTTATTTGTATTTTTCTATATTGAGGATTTTTCCCCCCTGTATTGAGCCTTCTCTGGATATTTGTAGGGAAACAAATGTCAGTTCATGTTTTATTTTTTTTAGAAACATTTCACAAATACGTTTTTCTTCCTGTTGCTTCCTGGGAGACATTCAAGGGAAGGCTACAGATTAACACTGGAAAAAAAGACCAATTTTCTAGCCCTGAGATCAGGAATCCAGTATGTTTATAGGGTGGAAATGAGAGGCATAGGCAGGACTCCTCACTCCCAAATTCCATCATGCATCTCTTCCCTACCATCTTAGAACAATGCAGAAGTTTGCTACATCTTTGCTGTGATGACAGGATAGAGTCAGAGGAAGCCTGCATCTCCTCGTAGGGGACAGATAATCCCACCCAGAAATGCAGCTCATTCATTTTGTTTCCTACTCTGGAATGGAAGGGGTAATTTTGACAGCCTTCAAATCTTGATGGAAGTTTTGTCTTTAAATAACAAAGTTAATTGTGCATGTATGTATAGATAGGTTTTAGAAAAACTTGTAAAGGCCTTTAATAAAAGTTAAATGTGCAGTCCATCCTTTGTAGAATTTCATCATTTTCTTCCAGACCCTTCTTTCCACTGTGGAATCTGTGAGCTGTGCTAGCCAGAAGAGCAGCAGGTTTTTGTTTTTTGGTTTTTTTTTTTTTTTTTTTTTTAAGGGTAATTTAACTGATTGGTGGATAGAGGGGGAGGGGAAAGCTCTTTAAGTGTGTCTGAACTCAGTCTTTCTCCACTTGTGAAACTGCATTCTCTTCTCCCCAGTGTCTTCATGTAGTCATCCTCTTGCCCTACCACACACTCCCTTGCCACACCAGGATTCTGTATTCCATCTCAACCACCTTCTTAGCCAATGAACCTACTCACAACTAATTTAAGGCAATGTGGAAAGCTGTTATTTCTTAATATAGGGTATTAGGTCTTGCTGGAAAAAATTATCTAAACTTTGAAAAATATTATGTCTGACATTTCAGAACTGGTTGTAAAACTCTAGTCTCTTAAGACAAAACAAACTGTTCACCTATAATGTAGTTGTCTTTAGCAGCTAACAGTTTGGAACCCAGACTTTTAAGCCATCCTTTCCCCCTGGTTGACACCAAAGAAGAAGGGCATTCCTTTGGAAATACTTTATAAAGAGAGAACTTTTAAATGAAGTATTGAAAAAAGAATGAGGCACAAAGATAAATATCTTCAGTGTTCAAATGGCTTATGTATATAATAAAGGCAAGGCTAGAACTTTTTTTTCTGAGATGTAAACTGCTAGTAGTGTGGTAGATAAAATACAAGATGTCCAGTTAAATTTGAACTTTAGATAAACAACACATAATTTTTAGTACAGCCATAGCCAAACTATTGCATACTATATTTTTATTTGTCAAATATGGCAACTCACAGACAGTTCAATATGGTTTCAGCACAATTTCAATCAATTAATATTTTTTGAGCGCTTTCTGCATGATGGTTAAGCTCAGAGGTAGCCTTAGGCAGGTCTTGTGTGTGTCTTTTACCATTGTACCCACAGCTCCTAGCACAGCTTTTGGCATATAGCTGGTGCTCAATGAACATGTTTTTAAAAAAATTAATCAAAAGGATAACATAAACTCTAGAATATGATGAATTTATGATGCACATAACCTAGGTAGGAATACAAGCTCACACCTATAACAAGATAATATGACTTTGTTGTTGCAGGTCAGTCACTAAGACTTATCCAACTCCTTGCAACCCCATGAACTGCAGCACTCCAGGCTCCATCCAGATTCTGAATATATAAAGGTTTAATCCTACTTCAAAAAGAAGTGATAACTGAACAGGATATTGAACAATAGTCTTATCTGAATTTGATGCAATCTTAATTATCTGATTTAAAGCCACTCTACTGGCATATTACTGAAACAACCCTTTGTTTTTCTCCCTTGCTTGAAATTATACTTACATTCAATCATTGCACCAATTGCATCCAAAGAGTTAAATGGGAGAAACATTGAAGTTCCAATTGAAAGACTGAGAAATTTAACTGCACTAAAAAAAAAAAAAAGTATGACAAGCAACACCATAAACAAAGATATAAGTAACATGATTTATAAAGTCAAAGTACAAAAAACCAATGGGAAGATTACCTAATATATAAAGAGTTTCTATAAACCAATGAGCAAAAGACCAACAATGCAATAGAAAAATGGAGAAAGGGTATAAATTTGAAGAATAAATAAAGAAAATACAAAAAGTCCTAAACATAGTAAAAGGTCTACAATCACTTGTAATAATAGAAATTCAAACTAAAATCATATTGAAAAAAAATAAAATCATATTGAAATACCATCTTTGTCTATCAAATTGGAAGAAATCCTAAAGTTTTGATAATGCACTCTGTGGCAATGCCATGGGGAACCTGAAACTCCCATGTATTGCTGGTGAAAGTACTGGTAAAATCTTCTGTTGATAGCAATTTGATTATGTGGATCAATATCAAAAATGCCCATACTGATTGACCTCGTAATCTCACTTCTAAGAATTAATCTCATAGACATATGTTCACATGTGAGAAATCAAGGTAATTAATTGTTGCATTGTTTGCAGTAGTAAAAGTTTGGAAGCCTTTGAAATGTCTGTCAAAAGGGAACTAGTTAAATAAATTACGGTATATCCATACAGTAAAACCCCCACTCCAGTGTTCTTGCCTGGAGAATCCCAGGGACAGCAGAGCCTGGTGGGCTGCCATCTATGGGGTTGCATAGAGTCGGACACGACTGAAGCGACTTAGCAGCAGCAGCAGCATACAGTAAAACAATTTCCAGGAATAAAATGAATAAGAAATCTCTCTGTATTGATGTGGAAAGATTTGCCAACATAGACCAGCAAGGTGTGTCATAGTGTGGAAAAGTGGATTAAACAAATAGTATATACACATTTTAAAATTTACTTCTTCTTGCATACAGAAACCAACAGGAGGACTTTCCTGGTGGTCCAGTTGAGATTTTGAGCTTTCACTGCAAGGGGTGCAGGTTTGATCCCTGGTCATGGAAATAAGATCCTGCATGTGGTGTGATGTAGTAAAAAAAAAAAAGATTCAAGAAACCAACAGGATATAGAAGAAACTAATAAAAGTGGATACCTGTTTGCAGAGGTAGGGAAAGTGGAGATGGGGCACATGAGTGATGGGAGTGAAAGCAAGACTCTTCCATGTATCTTTTGTATATACCTATATATTAATATTTAAGGTTTGTGAGTCATATAGATATTACTTATTCAACAACTAAATAATAAAAAAAGAGAATGGCTTGTGTATCAGCCCAGGAGCAGAATACAGCTTAAACTCTGAGGGGAACTTCAGGGATTCAGACTGACAGGTGTGTAGAATATGAAAGTAGAGTGTGAGAGATGAGAGGAAACCCGGGAGCTGGCCTGGCGCTGAACTAGGTCAGAGCTGGCAGGAGGCAAGGAGTCCAACCAGGCTAGTAAAGGTGATTTCTGGGTAGTTTTAGAACAAATAGACTCCCTTCAGAGGAGGGAGCCCAGGAATGGATTTGGGAAAGGGCCCAGGTGATCTCTAGGAGCCAGATTAAGTAGAAAGGACTCAGCGTTGGGAAAGTATGTCATGAGATAAGCAAGATACACATTGTCTACAGTCCAGACTATACACTCTAGGGTATGTGTGTGTGTGTGTGTGTGTGTAGGGGCAGGGAAGGCTTCTGTTAGGCAGCATTTGTGTGTTTTAGTGCTTTGTTGGTCAGCCCCAAACACATCTTTATCAAGAAGCTGTGGTAACTTCTGACAGCTTATTTGCCTGCTATGGTCTTATTTCTAAACTGAGCTTTTACGATCCCCAAAGACCACTCAATTTGGAGTAAGAAGACAGATTTGAGACCCTAAGCGACCAGCTGTATGACCTTGGGTAAAACACTTAAAGTCTTTGAACCTCAGTTTTTCTGTCTGTGAAATAGACATGAAACAAACCATAGCCTGCTGTGTTTTGTGAAGCTCACATGCAGCTTTAGAAATTCTGAAGTTGCTAGGACAGGTGAGGGAGTGAGCACTGGTGCTGTTTTTGTCTCTGCTTTAGTTAGTAGACGCAGCTGCTCGTTCTGCACCTAAATGGAATGGCCACACACTGTTTGCTCAGTGCTGAGTTAGAAATAGCAGGGTACAAGGAGCTTTCACAGCTGGACAATAAAGGAGAATGCCTTTAACAATATTGCTTAACTCCTTTAAACAATAAAGGAGCGTTGCGGGAAGTCAGATTTCCTTCTACACTACATGTTTCAGGGAAGACTGAACAGAGGGAAGCAGTCTTCATAATTTTAACTATCATCATCCCCTTAATTATTATTATTGTCATTATTCATTACCATGAGTTAACAACTATTTGTCTCATTTTAGCTAACATTTAGTGAGGCCTTGACAACTGGCCAGGCCCCCGTGCTGTTTTATGTACATTTCCTTTTTTCATCCTCATATGACTTCCCTATGGCAACAACTGTTACGAAAACTATTCTACAAAAGAAGGAATGGCGAGTTTAAGGAATTTGCTCAAGGGCACACAGCTGGGAGCCGTAAGAATCAGGATGCAGTACCAGTCACTCTGATGTGGAGCCCATGCTCTTAACCTTTACACCATCTGTTTCTTTAAGACAATGCAGTGGAGGCAGGTGCGGTGGGGGCAAGAGCATCCATCTTTCTGCATGGTGAGTTTTAATTCATGTTGTTAATTTCATCAGACAGTACTAGCAGGTTTGGCTGCCTCCAAATCTGTAACTCAGCCAAGATTTTGAAAAAATGTGTGACATCTTTATCGCCCAATCCTACCACCTGGGCATGCATGTTCTTCCAAGACTATCACAGCCCCTGGCCCTCTACCTTTGCCCATGATAGAATCTGAATAATGAATCAAATTTTATCAAATATCATGAGAATGAAAAATTAGTTTACATAAAAATACTAAACATTCCTTCAGTAAATTCTAAACTTCTCCATGGGCAGAGCAGACTATCGAGTTCCTGGTAGAGCAGACTATTGACTTCCCAATCAGTGAAGTAGATGGACATGGCAGCAAAGAATCTGCTTATTTGCCACCCCCCTCATCTGCTGTTTCCCTTTCTGCAGTTTTAGTTTCCTGAAGTGAAGCATAGTCTGAAAATATTAAATGAAAAATCCCAGAAATAAACAAGTTATAAGTTTTAAATTGTGTACTGTTCTGAGTACAGCCTTCCCTGGTGGCTCAGACAATAAAGAATCTGCCTGCAATGCAGGAGACTCAGGTTCAATCCCTAGGTTGGGAAAATCCCCTGAAAAAGGAAATGGCAACCCACTTCAGTATTCTTGCCTGGAAAATTCTATAGACAGAGGACCCTGGTGGGCTATAGTGCATGGGCTCACAAAGAGTCAGATACAAGTGAGTGACTACAGTATTGTAGAGTAACATGGTGAAATCTCACATTGTCCTGTTCCATCCCATATGGGACATGAATCATTCCTTCGTCCAGCATGTCCATGCTGTATATAAGCTACCTGCCTGGCACTCCACTCCAGTACTCTTGCCTGGGAAAATCCCATGGATGGAGGAGCCTGGAAGGCTGCAGTCCACGGGGTCATGAAGAGTCGGGCATGAGTGAACGACTTCACTTTCACTTTTCACTTTCATGCATTGGAGAAGGAAATGGCAACCCACTCCAGTGTTCTTGCCTGGAGAATCCCAGGGATGGGGGAGCCTGGTGGGCTGCCGTCTCTGGGGTCACACAGAGTCGGACACGACTGAAGCGACTTGGCAACAGCAGCCTGTTAAGAGGAAAAAGCATAGTCTATACAGGGCTCAGTATCATGTGCTGTTTCAGGCATCTGCTGGGGGTCTTGGAATGTATTCCCCGCAGATAAGGGGAAACTACCATGACCACAATTAACATGAGTTCTCTAATATCACTAGTGTTTCCTAGGTATGCCTGAGCATTAAAATCACCCGAGGCACTTTAAAAACAAACTACAGGTTCCTGGGTCCTAACCCAGACAAAATGAATCAGAATCTCTTGGAGAGGGTCCTGAGATTTGTTTTTTAAAAATCCTGTGCTTTTAACAAATACCCTCTGAGTCTTATGTCAGAGTCTTGAGTAAGTTTGGGAAATGAGCTATCAGTAGAAACAGGATACTGTGGGGTCAGAGGAAGAAGCTAAGTCTGTCTGTGGGTGGGGAGATTAGTCAAAGCCTCAGAGCAATGTTTATGCCACACCTTCATGAGTGAGTAAGCAGACATGAGAGACGGGCACTCAAAGGGCACTCCAAACATGGAGAATATGGGTGAAAGCGCAGAAGCACAGGGAAAAAAAATGGTTGTTCTGGGGTTTGTGTGACTGGAGTTCATGGAGTTCAAGGCCACAGAGGGCAGTAGGTAAAAAGCAAGTCATGGCCCAAAGTGAGGCCTATGTACTTTACCATAGAAGCCAAAGGATTTAAGCAAAAGAATTTTACTGTGGAGGCAAAGGAGAGGATAACTTGATGAGGAAAGAGGTGAGGGGTCCAATTTGAAGGCTGTCACAAAGGTTCTCATGAGTGATTAGCTAATAACAGGTGGTAAGTGCTTTGGAGAAGGCAATGGCACCCCACTCCAGTACTCTTGCCTGGAAAATCCCATGGATGGAGAAGCCTGGTGGGCTACAGTCCATGGGGTCGCGAAGAGTCGGACAGGACTGAGCGACTTCACTTTGACTTTTCACTTTCATGCATTGGAGAAGGAAATGGCAACCCACTCCAGTGTTCTTGCCTGGAGAATCCCAGGGACAGGGGAGCCTGGTGGGCTGCCGTCTATGGGGTCGCACAGAGTCAGACATGACTGAAGCGACTTAGCAGCAGCAGCAGTAGCAGAAGTGTTTAGTCACTCAGTCGTGTCCAACTCTTTGAGACCTGTCAGGCTCCTCTGTCAATGGGATTCTCCAGGCAAGAATACTGAAGTGGTTACCCATTCCCTTCTCCAGGGCAGGAATCAAACCTGGATCTCCTGCACTGCAGGTAGATTCTTTACTGTCTTTGCCACCAGGGAAGCCCAACAATAGTGAGGTGATTTCTTAGTTAAAGTTGACAGGACTGAGTGATATATTGATTGTTTTTTAAATGAGGGAGGGAGCAGTAGGATTTCTCCTAGCTTAAATAATAGAAGTGTGGGCCATTACAAGTGATGAGAAATATGGGAAAAGGAGTAAGGGGCAATGACAAGAAAATGAATTATTGATGATGCTGAGTTTCAGTGGCTCTGGGGGACCATACCTGCTAAGCATTTAATACTTGAAGATAGAGATTTTGCATAGCATTTTGATAGTAAACAAAGCCTTGGGAACAGATGAGAGTCACTGAAGAATGTACAGGGGAAGAGCAGAACCCCAACATTTAAAGGGACATGAGGATCGTGTGAAGGAGCCTATGGAGGAAAAGAGAGAAGGCAGAAAGGCACAGGAATAGAATGATATCCTGAAAGCTAAGGAAAGAGAGAATTTTCCAGAAAAGAGTGGTCATAGGGATAAAATGAGAGGGAAACATTGTTTTAGGAATTCTTGGCTGCTCCGTGTCTCTTCCCAATGCCTTGAGTTGGCAGCTTTTGTACAGGTTCTACATGGATCTCTAATCTAAGAAGTGCGTATGTAACTGGCTGGGTGTTTTGTATAGCTGCTTGAAGAATAGGCAGTGTATTGAGGGTATGGAGAGAGTGTTCCAGGTAGGATGGGCTGAATGAGAAAAGTTGCAGAGCCAGAACGAGCTGTATTCAGGAAAGCTTGAGACCTGCTCAGAGCAGAAGTTCTGCAGCTCAGAGTAGCAACCGTGATTGAAAAGGTCACTGAAGCCTGCCAGTGGGGGACCTAAATTCCAATCTAAGAGTCAGGACTTTATTCTGTGGACAGACTTTATTCAATGGGGAGCCATTGAAAGCTTTGAATATAAAAGTAACATGATTAAAAGATACTTTAGAAAATTCATCTGATTGTCTGTTGGAAGAGGATTGGAAGAGGAAGTGAGAACTAAAAACTATTAAGGGAGTTCTGAGCCAAGGGGTGGATATGATGGATGCTTTACAACTCTGGGGAGATCAGAAAGAGCAAGATTCACAGGCAGCTGTGGCAAGGAGTAAGGTCTGAAAAGCAGGGCCATTTATTCACAGAGATATTTATTCACAGCAGTGGAGGGTAATCCAGCCTTAAAGAGGGGACTCCAGATCACGGTCAAGAAGACAAGCAAAGGTCAGATCTGGAGAAGGAGGTCATAGCATCCGGAGATCTGGGGACTGAAAGGTGATTATATTTGAGCAGCGAGCCAGGAGGACCCAGAACAAGTTCTATTGGAGAGAATGACACCAATGAGGCCATTCGTTCTGGACCAAAACTGAAGACCATATGGAGGCCTGCTCACCACATAATGTGGAAATAGGCCTGAGCATTAAAGTGGCCATGCTGAGTCATGCTAAGAGTCTAAGTCAGGGTGTTAACAATAGAAACTGGAAGCAATATCCTTATATGAGAGATACTATGAAGAAAAACAGGACTTGAGGATGGATGATGCTTAATTAGAGAGGAATGAGAGCAATGGCTCCTTTAAGTCTTGAGTCATTTTAAGAACAAGTCACCTTCCAAAGATTAACTTGGAGATGAGTTATGTAGGCCTTAGGAAAGTTTCATCCTTAAGAACCTTTCTCCATCATGAAATGGTTTTTTTTTTTAAATGTCAGTCTAATGTACTAGTCTAATACTGCCGCTGCTGCTAAGTCACTTCAGTCGTGTCCGACTCTGTGCGACTCCATAGACGGCAGCCCACCAGGCTCCCCCATCCCTGGGATTCTCCAGGCAAGAACACTGGAATGGGTTGCCATTTCCTTCTCCAATGCATGAAAGTGAAAAGTCAAAGTGAAGTCGCACAGCCGTGTCCGACTCTTAGCGACCCCATGGACTGCCCCCTACCAGGCTCCTCCGTCCATGGGATTTTCTAATACTGCTACCCACAGTATAACCATGGGATCTAAACTTCCCCTGGCCTCACGTACCACCTTTCAACTGGCTTCTCAGTGCCGGTGTGAGCTGACCCCCTCCAACTAGCTGAAGGAGGCTTTTTGGTCCACATGTGAAAATTTGTGAGCATCTGTGGGTGTGGGACTCCCCTCCCTTGGAGGTTCTGGAAAGGAACTCTACACACATACATCCCCAAATTTCAGCCACATATTTTTCCAACCTGGGTACACTCTAGGACTATAAGCAATTTCAGGATTCTTCGATCCAAAAATATTAACTCTTACCTTGCAATAAACTTCATCTAATAGCTTCTCTTCCACTTTCCTGTTTCTGAAGCAAAAAACATAGCCTTTTGAAGGTTTTGTGGTTTTTTTTTCTCCTCCCCTAAGGAGTTTCAGATCTCCTTTTTTCTCCTGCTTTTTCTTTATTTATTCTCCTCCCTCCATATGGAAAATTAAGGGCTATGTGTGTCATAACAGGAGGTTTGGAGACATAAAGAGGGCTGGAAGAAAATTAATTCGCCTTCATTTTAGAGGGACAAAAGGAGTTCAGAAGAGAGAGAACATTGCTAGATTTCATCATTTTCCTCTAAAACCAAAATCTTACTTGTAATATTTTAGAATGTCCCCATAAACCATGTGGGTATGTCACAACTTGTTATCTATGTATTTAACTCATCAATGTCTTATCTATTTTTCTTTCTGTCCTTCCTCTTTACTCCTCAATATGCTTATAAAAGGATTTCTCAAAAACGCCAAGTAATTTTAATACTTAAATTAGAAGTAAAATAATAAGAGTTGGTGATTTTTAAGAAATATGATCAGGACAGATAAAGAATCCAGCAATGCAGAGGCTAAGGTGATTATGAAATGTACAGGTTTTCACAGATTTTTTATTGCCAAATCTTGTAAAAATGCACTCTTTTAAGAAATAGATTTCTTTTTTTAAGAACAGTTTTAGATTTACAGAAAAAATTGAGAAGATGATAGAGTTCCCAAATACCCTGCCATTAGGTTACCCTATTATTAACTTTTGCCTTAGAGTGGTACATTTGTTACAGTTAAGGGACTGAAAACACATTATCATTAACTGAAGTCCATGCTTTTTTTCTTTTTTCAGATTTCCTTAATTTTTACCAAATAATTTTTCTGTTCCAGGATCCCACCCACATTAAATTTAGTTGTGATGTCTCCATAAGCTCCCCTTGACAGGGATAGCTTCTCAAACTGTCCATGATTCTGATAACCATCACACTCTTCAGGAGTGCTGCTCAGGTATTGGTAGAATGCTTGGAGTTTGCCTAGTGTTTTTCTCATGTGAATGGGAAGTGACCCCACCTGGTTGTTCTGTCAAACGTGAATGTCAGGCCATGGCAGGGATCCTGCTGGTCTGCCTAGTGTGCACCCTGCCCCATTGGCTACTTCTAACAATTGGACCCAGGACTTCCCAGATGGGGAAGTGAGAAAAGAATCCGCCTGCCAATGCAGAAGACACGGGTTCAATCCCTGGTCGGGAAGATCCCCTGGTGAAGGGAACGGCAACCCACTCCAGTATTCTTGCCCGGGGAAATCCCAAGGACAGAGGGCCACAGTGGCGGGCTATAGTCCATAGGATCACAAAGAGTCGGACACGACTGAGCACACACGCAAGCAGTTGCACCCATAGTGGCTCAGGCCGGGCCTCGCGGCGTCGAGGGGGCGTGGAGAGGCCGGCAAGGGGACAGAGCTGGCATCCTGGCACGTGGGTTCACTGGGTCCCGTATTGCATCGCGGTGGGCGCGCAGCCAGCTCTGGGGCTCCAGAGGAGCCCCTCTTCCCCTCGTGGGTGGTGAAGTCCAGTCCCGCCAGCATGGACCCCGGATGCAGACGGCGCCAGGGAGCTGAGCGCGCTGGTGCCTCCCGAGCTGCAGGAGAGGCTGGGACCGAGTGTGACGCAGGGAGTCGGGTGCAGACCAGAACCTGAGGAAGAGCCAGATGGCTTTGCAAGCGAGTGCCACGAGGGGCTACAGTCAAAGGAAAATCAGGCTGACTCAGGGGCACATGAGCAGAAGACAGACCTAAAGCACAGAGCATGTTACGTTCTTGCAGTCACTGGTGTATTAGACGAGTGGAAAGATTCTGTGACTATACTAAGAGAGCTGCAAAACGTGGAAGATGGTGTCAGAGTTCTCCAGTGTCATAAACTTGTGCCTGCAGAGTATCTGCTGCTGCTGCTAAGTCGCTTCAGTTATGTCCGACTCTGTGCTACCCCATAGACGGCAGCCCACTAGGCTCCCCCGTCCCTGGGATTCTCCAGGCAAGAACGCTGGAGTGGGTTGCCATTTCCTTCTCCAGTGCATGAAAGTGAACAGCAAAAGTGAAGTCACTCTGTCCTGTCGGACTCTTCGCAACCTCATGGACTGCAGCCTACCAGGCTCCTCCTCCATGGGATTTTCCAGGCAAGAGTACTGGAGTGGGGTGCCATTGCCTTCTCCAAGCAGAGTATCTAGAAAAGCCGAAGCTGAGCTGTTCCCCAACCAATGGACGCTCATAGTCTCTTTCCTTCCCTTCCAGAGGAGACGCCACCTCTTGACTGCTGCACAGACTCTAGGTTGCTATCTAGCTGTAGCCTTCCAGGCTTCTCTGTTCATGGGATTTCCCAGGCAAGCATACCTGAATGGGTTGCCATTCCCTTCTCCAGGGGATCTTCCCCATCCAGGGATGGAACCCGAATCTCTTGCATTGCAGGCAGATTCTTTACCGCAGGAGCTGCTAGGGATGCCCATCTAGCTGTTAGATGCCCTGAATTGAGAGGACCTCTATCTTCACCCTACCATCTCCTCAGGGGAGGGGCTTCTTTATTTTCTTTTACAAACATCTGAATGATGCTTGCAGATTGTGTGAACTTGCCATCCAGAATTTCCAAAAAATAGCAAGTTTCTCAGATGCTTTGAAAAAATTATGTAAAATATTTTAATAAGCAAAGCCATGTGGTTTTTTTGTTTTGTTTTTTTTTTGTTTTTTTTTTAAGAAACTTGAACTATACCCTCTCCTTGTACTTTTCCGGTTGTCTTTTTTTTTTTTTTTTTTGCATACAAATTCTTGTCATTTGACCTCAGTCTGTGGTTTTATTTCATAGTGCTGGCTTCTAAAAGTCAAACCAACCTAATTGCAGGTTTATTTTCCCCTTAAGTTGTTTTCTCATTCACAGCATTAGCTTATTCAATAAATCCTTCAGTAGTGGGAACTGGTGAAAAGTGATCATTTTGGATTTTAAAGAAATTTAATATACATTCTTCTTTTATGGGGCCAAATTTTAATTTATAAATTTCAAATTTGGATCATTTCTATATTGCCCAGTGACTGTTTTTGACAAATGCTTTAGTTTGGTCTTTTCAGAAATTTGCCAACTCATTTGCTTCCTTTTTCACAACTGGTTGTTTGTCACTGGCTACATGATATGGATATTTCCCTTGTAATTCAAGAGTAGTTTAACACCAAGTATAACCCTATGGAGTTAGTGATTTCATACCATCTCAGGATGGTATGAAGCAAATACATCTTACTGTGGAAACTGTATTCCTAGAATTGGAATTTTTAATGTGCTCAGATGTCTAATCCTATCATCCACGATCTCTCTTTATACACAATAATTTAGAACAATATTATCTTCAGTATTGGAGAAGGAAATGGCAACCCACTCCAGTATGCTTGCCTGGGAAATCCTATGGACGGAGGAGCCTGGCAGGGCTACAGTCTATGGGGTCACAAAAGAGTTGGGCACAACTGAGTGACTTAACAACTTAACAACAGTCTTTAATATAAATTCCTCTTGAAAACATATTTTCAGTTTTGAATTTAGTGACACTTTTTCAGTTAAAACTTCCTTATCTACCAATAACCACAGGACTGGAGCTGAATCTTAAATGTCATATGGGTAGAGATTGCACTGAAGTTGAGTTAGATGGCCTTAATGATTTTCAGCTGTTTACAGATCTTAGCCCAAGATCGTTGAGGCACCTTTTTCTGGGAGCTTCCCACAAGGGAGTCAGCTGACCTAGACTCTGCCTTGTAAATAGAATGCATAGAAGAGTGAACAGAGATTCCCACTTGTGATATCAACTTCCAAAAGCCACAGTTATCTTCTCTATGGGCATTTTTCCTCTGCATGAAATAATGGTATGCCAAAAACAACCATCACTTCTGATCACGTGAAATAAATTGTACTTTAAAGTTTATCTGTTAGAGTGCAGTGTACTTTATTACGTATTTTAGGGAGACTTGTCTCAAATATTTAGTTTATTAATTTGATTTTGTCTGGTTATTGTTGGTTGTAATGTACCTTGTAACTCAGGTACACGGGTCTGTTAGTCTTCGAGCATCAAACCATTTAGTTTTACCATTTTCTGGTTGAGAAATCCTTTATATTTAAAAATATTTTAATTTCAGAGTTCAATGTAGAAAAATCAGAATGTAGAGATAAGAAGAAATATAATTGCTTAGAATTACCTGACCCTCAATGAAAGAGACAGAAAAGACATGAGTTCAATCCCTAGATTGGGTAGATCCCCTGGAGTAGGAACCGGCAACCCACTCCAATATTTTTGCCTGGAAAAATTCCACGGACAGAGGAGCTTTGCAGGCTATAGACCATGGAGTCACAAAGAGTTAGACATGACTGAGCACAACAGAATTTGACAATTACTCTTAGCATGTCCAGATATTTTTCTTTGTAGCCCTCTACATATAGATACATATATTTTATTTTTTTCCTTAAAATGTTCATATTTATTTTTAAAAAATTTTTATGCAAAAGAGACAAACACACAAATATGATAAGTAACTTACAATGTGAAAAAAATACATATTCTTACTAGTAACTAAATAGGTACAAAGTAATCTGGGGGGGGGGAAGTATTAAAATGCAAACATAACAAATCAGTTGGAATATTTAAAAACAAGTATACCATGTAGCCTGGCAACTTGACTTTATCTTACTAAAAAATGAACTAGCAGTACATAATGACACTTATGAAATAGTTCACAACTCTTCATACTCAGTTGTTTCCCTTTGGGTTATAGACCCAAAGGAAATACTCTGAAAGGAAAGAAACATAAATAAATATCTGTGATTGTAAAACATTTGAAGCTACTCAGGTTAAGTAATGAAAATAGTGTAAGAATAATCTTTTGATTGTTTACATTTTTTATGTAGTATCAAAAGCCATAATGGACATTATCTCATTTAGTCCTCATTGAGGAAGCTGTGCAGAGAAGGAAATGGCAACCCACCCCAGTATTCTTGACCGGGGAATCCCATGGAGAGAGGATCCTGGTGGGCTGCAGTCCATAGGGTCGCACAGAGTCGGACATGACTGAAGCGACTTAGCATGCATGCATGCATGCATTGCAGAAGGAAATGGCAGCCCACTCCAGTATTCTTGCCTGGAGAATCCCAGGGACAGAGGAGCCTGGTGGGCTGCCGTCTATGGGGTCGCACAGAGTCGGACACGACTGAAACGACTTGGCAGCAGCAGCAGCAGCAGAGGAAGCTGTGACACGGAGGTCACACAGCTGGGACCTGGAAACTAGGGAGTTCTGTCTGGGCAGAGTAAGACCTACACTGAGAGTTGGAAAGCCTGGCGGTGCCTCCTGTGCCTTCCAGGTGCAGGACTTCAGTTAGTAGTTTGATGATCTGTAAATGGGTCACAACG
Source organism: Bubalus bubalis (assembly GCF_019923935.1). Taxonomy (NCBI): domain Eukaryota; kingdom Metazoa; phylum Chordata; class Mammalia; order Artiodactyla; family Bovidae; genus Bubalus; species Bubalus bubalis. Next base: position 9,652,819 of record NC_059179.1, read on the forward strand.
CACAGCCTCCACAGCTCCCAGGCTTTGAGCAATGAGTGAGATAATGCCTAGGAATGCTCCTACCATGAGCCTGAGAGGACACTTACTGAGATCACTGCTTTCTGCACCTGAATCTTTAAATGAATCTTCAGACTGCACATTGAAGTCAGAGAGGTTTGGAGCACTTTTAATCAGCACGAGAGCAATGAAACTATAGCCCAATAGCTGTGAGGCCCAAGTTCAAAGGCAACAGTGGTATTGTCTTCAGAGAAGTAAAGTGGATTTGTGTGAGCTGTGTGGGAGGCAGGAGGGAGTAGAGGGAATTCAAATCCAGTTACTTGTTTTTGACTGAAAACATTAGGCACATGCCAAAAAACCTTTGAGCATTGAGAAACTCACAACCTGGCCTGCGGTTTCCAGCTTCCTCATTCCTCCAGCGTCCTCTCTTGCATAATCCTGGTCACTGTGGCACAAGCTGGAACTTGGCTCCCAGGATGCCCTGCCCCTCCATCAATCATCTGAAGTTCTTTCCCCGTGTAGCTACTTTTCTTCCAGTCACGAAAAACCAGGGCTGAGGCAGTCTGCCATGACCCAGAACCCCGAATTCCAGACACTCCCTACATATTTCCCTTTCAGCATTGCCAATGGGAGTGAGGGGTGGACCTGGCAGAGACACAGTCTGCAACCCTGGGCTGGGAGATAAAGTCCCAACTCGATAGCTCATGAGGCTGACTGGGGCAAAGGCCATTTTCGTGCTGATGACGAAGGTTTCATGACTGAGACAGTCAACAGAAGAGCAGTCAGTCTGGGGGAGAATGAGGAGGCATCAAACTGATGCATGTCAGAGTGGCATATTACTGGCTGGGCTTTGGGTCAGAGAAAAGGGTAACTGGAATAGCAGCAGCATCCTCATGTGTGTGTGTGTGTGAGTGATGTTTCAGCCCCACAAAGTGTTCTCCTAGCCATTGTCTGACTTGATCAAGAGCCCCACAATCCCTAGACTTCACTTAGAGTGGACATAAGCCTTAGAACACTCCTAAATCTGGTAACTTCAGCCTCAAACTACCATGCTGTGTCCATAGTAGATTAATGCCACCTTTGCTTCACCAGCCTCAACATCTCATCGTGTCCTATGCTTTCTTTGGTACTTTATGTAGACAATTATTTAATCCTTTCAGCAGCCCTACAAGTAAACTATTCTTGGCCCCATTTTATAGTACAGGAAATGGAGGTTCAACAACGTTCATCACTTGCCCAGGTTCTGGGCAAGTAGGTTATGAAGAGGGTTTCAAACCCATATTTGCTTGACTCCAAAATCCATTCTCTGTGACTCCTGTGCATGCTGGAGGGTATTTTTCTGTGTCAGTGACCTGGAAGAAGGTAGGGATTTTTGCCTTTTTTTCCCCCCCCTTAGGGATCCAGAATAGAAGTATGTCACCAACTTTGTGGTTTCTGGACCACTTCCTGCTAAGTGACAGTGTTAGACGAGTTGCGGGGCAGAGGGAAGCAAGCATTTTTTTCTTTAACATGTGCTTTGCTTTCCGTAAACAGAATCCTTTTTCTGGCAGCCACTTTCTTTCCAAAGCTTAGAACACCATATGCTTTCAAGAAGGGAGGAAACGTTTCATTCAAGGAAAAATTTTCAGCTGCCCTGCCCCTCTGCAGTTCAAATAGTCTTCAAAACATCTGTTTCTATTTTATTTGTTTGCCTTTTGGAGAAAATGAAGAGTAAATTTGAGGTTAATAAGAAGCAAGATATCTTCCTCTTGAAACAAACGACCCCCCACCCTACCCGCCACTGCCCCCGCTCCCAGTACCTGGCAATCTGAAAAGATTTTGTTTGTTTGAAACATTGTTGGAGTAATAGAAAATCTAGACAAACACCCATGATTCAAATGCAGTTAATAAGAACCATAAATTCAGAGATTAACTATTATATACCATAAGAGAACAGGTCCCTTCCAATGGACTCTGATGTTTTTGAAAACCAAGCACTTGTTGGGGAAGCAATTAACAAGATCATAACAAAGTTTCCACAGAAAACTAACATAGCCTGGAGTTTATTCTGGATCTCAGCCTGTAGGGAGAGGGAACCACTAAAAGACAGAAATTAAAAAAAAAAACTCTGTGGGCAAACTAAGCTCTGGTGGGCATTCACGTGCCTAGGTGGACAGGAGCCCTTTAGGTCAAACATATCGTGATGGGATCAGAGCCCTTTTCTACAAATGCAGCAGAGTTCAACAATATTATTCCACCATCTGACTCTCTGACTCTCATTAGGTATTTTCTTATTTGGTTACTTGGAAAAAAAAAAAAAAAAGGCTCTTTTTTTGGACATCCCTGGCAGTCCAGTGGTGAGACTCCATCTTCCGGTACAGGGGGTGTGGGTTTGACAGCTGGACTGGGAGCTAGGACCCATGCGTCATGGCCAAATAACCAAAACAGAAAAAGAAAAAACAAGCAATACTGTAGCAAATTCAATAAAGGCTTTAAAAAAGGTCCACATTTAAAAAAAAATCTTTAAAATGGCTCATTTTTGCATGTGGTAAAATTTACATGTAACGAAATAACCATCTTAAGAGTACATTCTGTGAGTTCTGGTAAATGCGAACACCTGTGTACCTCAAACCCTTATCAAGATGTACATCATGGCCTTCACTCAGAGACAACTCTTGTTCAGATTTGACACATTAGTTTTCCCTGATGGGGGATGTCATATAAATAGAATCACATGTAGTATTGTTGTGTGAGGTTTCTTTGACTCAGCAAAATGTTTTCATTTATTATCATCTTTTTATTGCTGACTAGTGTTCCATTAGAAGAGTATTCTACAATTTGGGAGTTTTGTTTTGTTGTTACCTATTTTCCTGCAGATGGACATTAGGTTATTTCCAGTTTTTGTCCCAAAAAATCTAATCATATTCTTTGTATAAGTCTTTTTGTGGATAGAAGTTTTCATTTCTCTTGAGTTAATAGCTGTGAATGCAACTGCTGAGTTATAGGGGATGGTAAATGTTTAATTTTATAAGGAACTTACAAGTTTTTTTTCTTTTTTCCAAGATGGTTGGATCACTTTACACCTCCACTACCAACATATGACAACATACCCTTGCTAACATTAGATGTTATCAGTAGCATCTCATTTTTATTTTAATTTGCATTTCTCTCATGACTAATAGCATTGAGCACCTTTTCATGTGCTTATGGTTCATCTGTGTATCTTCCTTTGTGAAGAGACTGTTCAAATCTTTTGCCCATTTTCCAAAAAGTGGGTTGTCTCTTTATTATTGAGTTGCAAATATTCTTTATATATCCTCACATCAGGGGATGGAGGGAACATGAAGTGACCACTGAACTGAGAAGTCATCCTGAGACCAAAAGAATGAGGCAGGCAACTCCAAATAAACAATGGATCACTTTATTATACGGCAACTTACAGGGTAGGATCAGGATTGAGTCAACAGTGATCCAGAGGCATTCACAGCTGTACTTTGTGCCACTGAGGGGCCATTGGGTCAATTTTATAGTTAACCTAGAATGTGGGGGTGGGCACTTGGAAATAGGATATGCATTTCTATGGTAAGATTTATGAATGGGTAACTTTGTGGACATCAGGAATACGTCAGTGCAGGTTTTCATCATTGTTTGGGGACTAATAAAGCATAGAGGTCACCTGAGTCTAGCGATTCTTAAACAATATCTGTTAACTAAAAGCCCTGAGGATAAAGAATTCATTCACTACAGTACGGTTCTGGGCAGGGTCAGCAGAAGAACAGGAAATACCATAAGGGCCCAAGATGGCTGTGGTTACGCTAACTGTCATACACTTCATATAGTAGAAAAATATATATGTCTCAGACCACCCCTCCTCCTCTGATAGGCCCAGGTACATGAATTTTTTTGTCTGTGTCTGTGTGCATGCTAAGTCGCATCAGTCGTGTCAGACTCTTCGGCCCTATGGACTGTAGCCCACCAGACTGTCTGTCCGTGGGATTCTCCAGGCAAGAATACTGGAGTGGGTACCCATTCCCTTCTCCAGGGGATCTTCCGGATTCAGGGATCGAACCCACATCTCTGTGTCTCCTGCATTTGTCAGGCAGGTTCTTTACCAGTAGCACCACCAGGGAAGCCCAATGTTGCCAGAAATTCTGCTTGGTTTTTTTACTGTATTCCCAGTATGGCCTCTGGCACTTAGTAGGAGCGCATTTACACAAACATTTACTGAAAAAAAAAAGTCAACGAATGAACAGATGAATGGACTTTTGGGCCTGATATCCAGACACAGTGTTCTTAAATTTAATGACAGTGATTAACAAGGAAATGGAGAGAGAGAAAATCTTAATGTTATCCTTGAGTCATAAAGTGTACTTGACACAAAAGACTCAGGGTACCTTCAGGGGGTTTGTTCACCCAGGGGGAAGATGGCTAGAATATCTCACGGAGAAGGCTCATTTGTCCCCGTTTCTGAAGCCTCTTGTGCAAGCCAACCCTGCTGACTAGTGTGCTGCATTCTGTGACTGTGTCCCAACCCTTCCAAGTCTTGGATTCCAACTGGGCTTGTGCGATGGATGATTAGAGCCTCTCCCCTTGGAGAGTTTTAGGTAACTTAACCCAGCTGATCCTGGCTTCAGCACCTTCCCCTTGGCTGCTGATGACACTGATAATGCCGTTTCCTGCCAACTGTTCCTCTGCTGGGCCCTGTGCCTCACTAGCATGCCCACCTCTATGGGTGTGCACTGTCTTTCTGGGCTCCCAAGGGCCAGCGGGGGGCTCCTTCCTCCTTGGTCTTGAAGTGGTTTTCCTGATCCTAATCCACCTGTCTCCAGACTCTCCTGCTGGGGCTATCCACTGAATGATCATGTCAGAATCCACATCTGTAGGGAACTTGGCCATTTACAAAGTATGTTCCTGTCCACTATCTATGTGTGTGTGCATTAGTTGCTCAGTCATGTCTGACTCTGTGTGACCCCATGGTCTGTAACCTGTTGGACTCATCAGTCAATAAAATTCTCCAGGCAAGAACACTGGAGTGGGTTGCCATTCTCTTCAGCAGGGGATCTTCCTGACCCAGGGATCAAATCTGGGTTTCATGAACTGTAGGCAGATTCTTTACCATCTGAGCCACCAGGGAAACCTATTATCTATGCTGCTGCTGCTGCTAAGTCGCTTCAGTCGTGTCCGACTCTGTGCGACCCCATAGACAGCAGCCAACCAGGCTCCTGCGTCCCTGGGATTCTCCAGAAAAGAACACTGGAGTGGGTTGCCATTTCCTGCTCCAATGCGTGAAAGTGAAAAGTGAAAGTCAAGTCGCTCGGTCGTGTCCGACTCTTCGCGACCCCATGGACTGCAGCCCACCAGGCTCCTCTGCCCATGGGATTTTCCAGGCAAGAGTACTGGAGTGGGGTGCCATTGCCTTCAGGAGCCTCCAAATAGCCCCATTTATATTTTCCTTGATTCCCTACCCCCCAAACCCAAGGAAAACCATAAAGAGGTGATTTAATTTGCTCCAGAATATAAAAGTTGCTCATGTGACCCAGAGTTTTCTAAGACTCTCTGGGTCTTGCTCAAAGAATATTGGAGCTTTTTTTTTTTTTTTTTAGCTCTGATGGGTGTACATGTTCAATGTTTAAAAGGCTTCATAGATTTTACAATTTGGCAACTTGGCTTACATCTATCATTGTTGTTTAGTCATTAAGTTGTGCCCAGCTCTGTGAGTCAATGGACTACAACTACAGCGTGCTAGCCTTCACTGTCCTTGGATAGCCTCCACCATCTCCTGGACTTTGCTCGATTCACAGCCATTGAGTTGGTGGTGCTATCTAACCATCTCATCCTCTGCCACCCCCTTCTCCTTTTGCCTTCAATCTTTCCCAGCATTGGATCTTTTCCAATGTCATTAGAAATGTAATTACCATATCAAGAACACATATGGGTGGTTCTCAACTTTTAAATTTTTATATGAGCATCATTATGAATTTCCCTGGCCCACCTCCTTTTCCCTCCTTGGATCACATATTCACATATTACTTTTTTAAATGTCCACTACAAACTGTATTTACTGACTCCTTTTACCTTTTTTATTCATCAGACATGTATACCTTCCAGAGTTTAGGGTCAGGATCAGATAATCTGTGCCCTCAAGCTGATTTTATTACAGCCAGAATAAAGACATCTGAGATTTGAGTTAGCCTCCAAGACTAATAAGTGGTACATTTCCATTTCTACAGGGCTTTTTGTAGATTAAAAAGTTCATGCACTGACCCATGGGAAAGTGGAAGCAGATTTTAGTGCTTGTGAAAAACGAGTCCTATTTCAGGGAGAAACTCTCTAGTCACTGATGTCTATGTCTGGGTGGCAGAGGAAGCGGTATAAGGGTCTTTAACACTTCTCTGTGGCTCTCTAGACAGTGAAGCTCAGCCAACCTCACGCTAGTACTTCCTCAGCAGCTGGAGTATTTGGGCTGTTCATGCCTGGGACTTGGGAAGAACCTGCATTTATAGAAACAAAGACATTCTGCTAACCACTGGCTAAAGGTAGACATTTTAAAATGATCCTGGGACCAGAAGTTTTACATTGTATCAATAGTTGTCTCTTTCAAATTTTACCTTCCAAGGGCTGTGATGGTTCTTCTAAAGGCAGTGTCTGTTTCTAAGTGAGTACAATTAATTAATGTCGCTCTGTATGCCTGTTGAGGTCCTTTAATGGACTGGAACCTGATGGTCCGGAGTCGATGATAAGAAAGTAAAAAAGAGAAAGAGGCTGATATTCCTTGGTTTACACAGAAAACCAATAAAACCCTTGACACGGGGCTTGCACTGCTTCATGTAGGCACCGGGCACCCTCTTGAGGGGGTGAAGGCACTGTGCGCCTTCTCGAGAGGGTCTTAGAAGCCCAGGCAAGAAAGTGAGCTCAGCGGGCTTCTGCGCTCCAAAGAATTAGCCTGAGACAGAGAGAGAGAGAAAGAGAGAAAAAGAGAGAGAGAGAGACACAGAGAGAAAGACAGAGAGAGAGAGAGAGAGAGAGAGAGAGAGAGAAAGAGAAAAACATAGAAAGAAAGATAAAGAAAGAAAGAAAAGACACAGAGACCTGAGAGAGAAAGAAAGAAAGAAAACACACGGGGACCCAAGCTCTGATGGAGCAAAGGTGTTTTATTCAACATAGTGTGGGTATATATACTGTCTTACAAGGTAACTATTTTCAGCAAAGATAAAAATCAAAAGTCCAGACTTACAAATTATCAAGGAAACATAAGGCAATCCATATCAAAGAGAGAGGGTTGTAAATAATCACTTTTACCATACGGTTCATAAAAAGGAAGAGGGTCCTAAATAGTTACTTATCACCAAATGGAAAAACTAACGAAGGAAATGCATGCATTCCTCAGCCCCGGGAGCGGTTTGCCAACTCCTCTTAATTCCTGAATATTCAGGAATTGATAAAGGTCAGAGGATTTATGACAGATCCAATACAGCACACAGGAAACCTCCTGTTAAATACTTCCTGACAATTCCCCCCATTTTATTATATTTGTAAAAAAGGTCCTGACCAATTGAGTTTGTTTAGTATGGCAACGATAGACAACAAATATAGTTACCAAGACAATCACCAATTACACTTCCAGACCCATGCGGTAGGTAATACTTTGAAACCATCCTCGTGGGTCTAGCCCAGATAATTGATCAGCTAGTTGTTTAGCTAAAGTTTCCAAGACCTAGAGCCAGACATCCTGGAATGTGAAGTCAAGTGGGCCTTAGAAACCATCACTACGAACAAAGCTAGTGGAAGTGATAGAATTCCAGTTGAGCTATTCCAAATCCTGAAAGATGATGCTGTGAAAGTGCTGCACTCAATATGCCAGCAAATTTGGAAAACTCAGCAGTGGCCACAGGACTGGAAAAGGTCAGTTTTCATTCCAATGCCAAAGAAAGGCAATGCCAAAGAATGCTCAAACTACCACACAATTGCACTCATCTCACACGCTAATAAAGTAATGCTTAAAATTCTCCAAGCCAGGCTTCAGCAATATGTGAACCGTGAACTTCCTGATGTTCAAGCTGGTTTTAGAAAAGGCAGAGGAACCAGAGATCAAATTGCCAACATCTGCTGGATCATCAAAAAAGCAAGAGAGTTCCAGAAAAACATCTATTTCTGCTTTATTGACTATGCCAAAGCCTTTGACTGTGTGGATCACATAAACTGTGGAAAATTCTGAAAGAGATGGGAATACCAGACCACCTGACCTGCCTCTTGAGAAACCTGTATGCAGGTCAGGAAACAACAGTTAGAACTGGACATGGAACAACAGACTGGTTCCAAATAGGAAAAGGAGATCGTCGAGGCTGTATATTGTCACCCTGTTTATTTAACTTATATGCAGAGTACATCATGAGAAACACTGGGCTGGAAGAAGCACAAGCTGGAATCAAGATTGCCGGGAGAGATATCAGTAACCTCAGCTATGCAGATGACACCACCCTTATGGCAGAAAGTGAAGAGGAACTCAAAAGCCTCTTGATGAAGGTGAAAGTGGAGAGTGAAAAAGTTGGCTTAAAGCTCAACATTCAGAAAATGAAGATCATGGCATCCGGTCCCATCACTTCATGGGAAATAGATGGGGAAACAGTGGAAACAGTGTCAGACTTTATTTTTTTGGGCTCCAAAATCACTGCAGATGGTGACTGCAGCCATGAAATTAAAAGATGCTTACTCCTTGGAAGAAAAGTTATGACCAACCTAGATAACATATTCAAAAGCAGAGACATTACTTTGCCGACAAAGGTTCGTCTAGTCAAGGCTATGGTTTTTCCTGTGGTCATGTATGGATGTGAGAGTTGGACTGTGAAGAAGGCTGAGTGCCGAAGAATTGATGCTTTTGAACTGTGGTGTTGGAGAAGACTCTTGAGAGTCCCTTGGACTGCAAGGAGATCCAACCAGTCCATTCTGAAGGAGATCAGCCCTGGGATTTCTTTGGAAGGAATGATGCTAAAGCTGAAACTCCAGTACTTTGGCCACCTCATGTGAAGAGTTGACTCATTGGAAAAGACTCTGATGCTGGGAGGGATTGGGGGCAGGAGGAGAAGGGGACGACAGAGGATGAGATGGCTGGATAGCATCACTGACTCGATGGACGTGAGTCTGAGTGAACTCAGGGAGTTGGTGATGGACAGGGAGGCATGGCGTGCTGCGATTCATGGGGTGGCAAAGAGTCGTACACAACTGAGCGACTGATCTGAGCTGATCTGAAAGTTTCCAAATTAGTGGAAGAGGGCAGAAGTTTAGAAAAAGTTTCAAAGCTTTCCTTTTGCAGTAACTGAACATTCAGAGAGGCATTATCATGTATATTTTGTAAATGAAATTTGACTTGTTCCCAGTTGTAGCACTATGATTGAAATGAACATGAGTAACACAAAATTGAGTAGAATTCCATTCGCATTTTAGTATTATTTGTTTTTGCAAATCTATTAATTGATCTCTGACCCATTTGCTGGCTGTTTTTAGTTCCTATATTTCCTCTTGAATATCATCATCTACCTGAGCCTGAGTAGCCCACATATTATGAGCATCTTCAGTCCAATTTTGGATAAAATTATGTGTTTGAATCGAGGTATGTAAAGCAGCGCCGGCAACAGCAGCCGTGGTGCAAATAGCTATTAACCCTAAAATGCCAAGGATCAGCCATCCAACAAACCGTTTAGATCGTAGGAGCAGTTTAGTAAGTAATCTGGAAGCAAGTCCAGCCATGGGACCTTCTTCCCAGGGTCGTTGGAGATGTATTGGTAACCACAAATTACATTGAGATCGAAGAATCAAAAGGGAATCATTTCTTAAAGAAATAGAGGAGTTAAGACAAGTATATAGTTTGCAATTAGCACAAGTTACAGAACATAAAGTCTTATTAAATTGTAAATTTCTTATGGGTATAACAAAAGGAAGTGGGACACAGGCCTGTATAAAATATGATTGCTTATAGCAAAAGAAAAAGTTACTGTGACTACGACTGGTCCCTGTGAAATGTATGGTCCAAGTTCCAAGTTCTTCGGTGCTCACAGCAAGTTTCCAAACGTCCCATTGTTCAGGCCCACTCTGTTTATCGAGGACGATCCTAGGACGAGGTGGGGCTAATCCACCGTCAAGCCACCCAAGAAGTCCTTTGTCATGGTAATGCTCCATTGTAGTGTCATTAATTTTCCATTCCATGAGTAGCATAGTCACACACAGTGCTGTTAACATCTTCTGAGCACTTGGATAACCACATACCATGGGGTCCCCAATCAACAATTGTATTGGCCACAAACATTTGGCTTGACACTTGTCCCAATGAACAGGAGTATATGGAAAGTTCTTATAAGTAAACCCTTTGCATAATGTTCTTTGTTCTTTCCCTAACTCTTTCCCTAAAGTCTCAGTAGTATAAACATGGTTCACAGACAAGGAAAGGGCAGTAAATAATCCAAGCAACGTCCGAAAATCCTTTCTGGGAGGCAGGGCGAAAGCCCGTTTGTCGGCTAATATTTATGCATAATTCTGCTGGGCCCATGCACAAAGGAAGGACCTCATAACCTAGAGAAATATTAATTAGTTTTCCTTCTTCTTCAGCCTGTGAGGGCCCTTTAATGCTCCAGGGAGAAGGCATATGTATAGAGTCATTAGTTGAAACGATTGGTCCTCTCTCCGTCCATTCGACCACCTGTTGTAGAGGGGGGTTAGGTATGTAAGCCCCGTAAGTGTGATTAGTTAGAGCTCGAACAGGGGAGGTACAGGCCAGGAGACTGAGCATGGCCAGGAGAATGTATTCAGGACTCTGAGGCATCCCCTGTTGAGAGACCAAATTTTCAGCTCGATTAGTAAGGGTTTTTATTTGTCCCCAAGTGGAGAGATCATAGGGTTGATGCTGTCGAGGGTGGTGCTTCCTAGAGATCTTTAGAGCCGCCATGGCCCATATTGGAATTTCTTCCTCCTGGGATATTTGTTGTTTCACCTCTATTTTGAAGGCTGGGGGCCCCCTTGGGTCGAATCTTCCAAAGAGGAAGCCATGCGAGTTTGGTGGATCCATCTGGGGAAATACAAGCATACCCCTTTCCCTGTAAGATTAGTTTCCCATATTTCCATTGTTTCTTTAACCCATCCTGGTTCCAAATGGGCAGAGGAAGAGAAGTGTCCTTCAATTCCTCAAAATGCTTTTCTGCTCTTGTTAAGATTTCTCCCTGTGGTAAGTTAAAAAACTTTAAAACAAATAAAGTTGTATTAACAATAGTTATAGGTTTAGAAAATATCTTATGTTGGAATCTAGTAAAGTCTGCTTTAGATAAGGAAGACAGTAGTGTTTCTGTGTATTCCCCTTCTTTAAATTTTTTTATTTGCAACTCAGTGTGTGATGTGCTCGTTCAACTATGCCTTGTTCCTGTGGATATAAGGAATACCTGTAATATGTTTAATAGAAAAATATCGTAAAAATTGCTTAAAGTGTCTAGAAATACAGGCGGGCCCATTGTCTGTTTTTATAGAACTAGGAGTTCCCATTACAGCAAACAAGGTAATAAGTGAGTTATAACGTGTTGTGTAGCCTCACCGTGAAGAGGTGGGGCCCAAACAAAAGAACTAGTGTCAACACAGACATGCAAGAAAGAAGAGGGAGAAAGTTCAGGGCAATGTTTTACATCCATTTGCCATAGTTCATTAGGTTGCAAACCATGAGGATTAATACCTTGTGCCATGGGTCAAAGATGAATGGGTCTACAAGTAGAGCAATTACTGATAATTTCTTTAGCCTGGCGGTATGGGATTATCCATAGCTGGTGTAGGGAGCCAGAATTGTTACACAACAGAGCATGCTGTTCCTCTGGAATAGCAAAGGAAACCAGTTTATCAGCCTGCTCATTACCATGAGTCTTGGGGCCGAGAAGGCAAGAATGTGCTCGAATACGTGTAATATAAATGGGAGAATTGCGGTTTCTAACAGCAGATTGTAGTTCGAAAAAAAGTTGTTGAATAATAGGTTGATTGGAATTTATGGTGGAGGTTTCTATATTTTTGAATATAAAAATTGAATATATTGAATCAGAGACTATTAATGGGGTAAGGATGTAGGCAAATAACTTGAATGCTGCTGCTGCTACTGCTAAGTTGCTTCAGTCGTGTCCGATTCTGTGCAACCCCATAGAGGCAGCCCACCAGGCTCCCTCATCCCTGGGATTCTCCAGGCGAGAACACTGGAGTGGGTTGCCATTTCCTTCTCCAATGCATAACAGCATGTAATTCATTTTGTTGAGCAGAATGAAATTTGGTATAAAAGACTTTATATTCCTTAAGAGAGCAGAATGAAGCTTTGGCGTTTTTAGTCCCATCTATATAAAAAAAAAAAAAAAAAAAAAATGGAGAAGGCAATGGCACCCCACTCCAGTACTCTTGCCTGGAAAATCCCATGGACAGAGGAGCCTAGTAGGCTGCAGTCTATGGGGTCGCGAAGAGTTGTATACGACTGAGGGACTTCACTTTCTCTTTTCACTTTCATGCGTTGGAGAAGGAAATGGCAACCCACTCCGTGTTCTTGCCTGGAGAATCCCAGGGACGGGGGAGCCTGGTGAGCTGCCGTCTATGGGGTCGCACAGAGTCGGACACGACTGAAGTGACTTAGCAGCAGCAGCAGCATAAAAAAAACCTCAGCTTGTGGTATAGGTTGTGAGCTGATAATCCGAGAAATAATAAATTCAGTATTTCTGAAGCAATTCCACAGCTTACCAGAAGGATAGTGAAATGAAATTTCTCGAAAATATTCCAGAAACGCTATTTGGAAATCGGTAGAAGTTTGCAATGCTTTCTCAAATTGAGATTTATGGATAGGTATTACAATTTTATGAGGATCAGAACCATTAGCGTTTTAGTCCTATTTCTTCCATTGATGATGATTAGAGCAATTAAATCAAGGTAGGGTGTAAGTGACTTTATTTCCCTAAAACAGGTATAGATCCATTCTACTGGGTGTTCTTTTGGGGAAGAAGTCCTGTGGGAGAATGAAGAGAGGGGAGTATAAATAATTCTAGAGGCAAATCTAGTTTGATGCGAGTAAGAAATTGTTTTTGTAATTTATTTTGCACTAAGTAGAGTTCCCCTCGTGCCTCTTGAGAAAGTGAACGAGGGCTATTTAAATCAGGATCTCCTTTTAAAGTATTAAATAGGTTATTCAGTTGATAATTAGCAATGCCTAAAGAAGGTCTAATCCAATTTATAATGCCTAAGAGCTTTTGAAAATCCTTTAAGGTTGATAATTTATCAGTACGGATCTGAGTTAGTTGGGGAGTAATACGTTGTCTATTAACAACGAACCCCAAGTAATGGTAAGGTGTAGAGGTTTGAATTTTTTCAGGGGCAATGATTAATCCAGTTTTCTAAGCATAGTTGAGCTATATCAAACATGTGTTGAGTTTCTAAGATAAATGGAGCTGAAAACTATATATCATCCATATAGTGAATACCAAGAAAGTTAGGAAACTGCTTTCTCACAGGCTCGAGGGCTTTGGCTACGTAGTACTGGCACGTGGTGGGAGAGTTCATCATCCCTTGTGGCAGTACAGTCCACTGGCACCGTTTATGAGGTCCGATACGATTCGGATAAGGGAGAGAGAAAGCGAATCTCTCTCCGTCTAAAGGGTGTAAAGGTATATTTAAAAAGCAATCTTGTAAATCAATAATGATAATATGCCAATTTTGAGGAATAGTGGTAGGTGCTGGGATTCCTGGTTGTAATGCACCCATAGGTTTCACAGATGCATTAACTTTTCTAAGGTCTGTTAGGAGACGCCATTTGTTAGATTTCTTTTTTATAGCAAAAATAGGAGAGTTCCAAGGAGAACAAGATTCCTGAGTATGCTTTAATTCTAGTTGTTTATCTATAAGTTCCTTAGCTGCCCGTAATTTACAAATTATCAAGAAAACATAAGGCAATCCATATCAAAGAGAGAGGGTTGTAAATAATCATTTTACCATATGGTTCATGAAAAGGAGGAGGGTCGTAAATAGTTACTTATCACTGTATGGAAGAACTAACGAAGGAAATGCATGCATTCCTCAGCCCCGGGAGCGGTTTGCCAACTCCTCTTAATTCCTGAATATTCAGGAATTGATAAGGGACAGAGGATTCATGACAGATCCAATACAGCACACAGGAAGCCTCCTATAAATGCTTCCTGACTTATGCCAGCTATAAAGGATGAGTTTTAGTTGGCAAGACTATGTATTCTATTATTTTATTGTATGTATACATATGCCAGCAAATTTGGAAAACTCAGCAGTGGCCACAGGACTGGAAAAGGTCAGTTTTTATTCCAATCCCAAAGAAAGGCAATGCCAAAGAATGCTCAAACTACCGCACAATCGCACTCATCTCACATGCTAGTAAAGTAATGCTCAAAATTCTCCAAGCCAGGCTTCAGCAATACGTGAACCATGAACTTCCTGATATTCAAGCTGGTTTTAGAAAAGGCAGAGGAACCAGAGATCAAATTGCCAACATCCGCTGGATCATCGAAAAAGCAAGAGAGTTCCAGAAAAACATCTATTTCTGCTTTATTGACTATGCCAAAGCCTTTGACTGTGTGGATCACAATAAACTGTGGAAAATTCTTCAAGAGATGGGAATACCAGACCACCTGATCTGCCTCTTGAGATATCTGTACACAGGTCAGGAAGCAACAGTTAGAACTGGACATGGAACAACAGACTGGTTCCAAATAGGGAAAGGAGTACGTCAAGGCTGTATATTGTCACCCTGCTTATTTAACTTATATGCAGAGTACCATGAGAAACGCTGGGCTGGAAGAAACACAAGCTGGAATCAAGATTGCCGGGAGAAATATCAATAACCTCAGATATGCAGATGACACCACCCTTATGGCAGAAAATGAAGAGGAACTAAAAAGCCTCCTGATGAAAGTCAAAGTGGAGAGTGAAAAAGTTGACTTAAAACTCAATATTCAGAAAACAAAGATCATGGCATCCGGTCCCATCACTTCATGGGAAATAGATGGGGAAACAGTGGAAACAGTGTCAAACTTTATTTCTGGGGGGCTCCAAAATCACTGCAGATGGTGACTGCAGCCATGAAATTAAAAGACACTTACGCCTTGGAAGGAAGGTTATGACCAACCTAGATAGCATATTCAAAAGCACGGACATTACTTTGCCAACAAAGGTCCGTCTAGTCAAGGCTATGTTTTTTCCTGTGGTCATGTATGGATGTGAGAGTTGGACTGTGAAGAAGGCTGAGCACTGAAGAATTGATGCTTTTGAACTGTGGTGTTGGAGAAGACTCTTGAGAATCCCTTGGACTGCAAGGAGATCCAACCAGTCCATTTGAAAGAGATCAGCCCTGGGTGTTCTTTGGAAGGAATGATGCTAAAGCTGAAACTCCAGTACTTTGGCCACCTCATGCGAAGAGTTGACTCATTGCAAAAGACTCTGATGCTGGGAGGGATTGGGGGCAGGAGGAGAAGGGGACGACAGAGGATGAGATGGCTGGATGGCATCACTGACTTGATGGACATGAGTCTGAGTGAACTCTGGGAGTTGGTGATGGACAGGGAGGCCTGGCATGCTGCGATTCATGGGGTTGCAAAGAGTCGGACACGACTGAGCGACTAACTGAACTGATACATATGAGATTTATTATTTTATTTTCAAATATTGTTCTTTTTCTTGTTTTGTAGGAGATCCAGCAGAAATCCACCAATGTCGTGTATCAGGCCCATCACGTGAGCAGGAATAAGAGAGGGCAGGTGGTTGGAACACGGGGTGGTTTCCGAGGATGTACCGTATGGCTGACAGGTATGCTGTGCTGAGATTTAAATGTATTTTATTTTGACTAAAAATTGGTGGTAACACACAATTTTAAGGAAAATAATGTGACATATTTTATGTGTCACATATACATATTCCATGTGTATTTTAACATTAGAAGGAGGCTGAGAGCTGTAGTAGAAAGCTTGGGTGTCAGTCCTAATTCTACCCATCTGTGAGAAATAGGGCTTACATCAGGTCATAGAATGTCTCTAGTTCTCTGTTTCCACCTCTTTGACAAGAAAGGATGGACGAGTTGATTATGACATTCCCTTTCAGCTCTAAGGAATTCTGTAATCCTCAATTTCATGCCTAAGCTCATTTCAGTTCAGTTCAGTTGCTCAGTTGTGTCCAACTCTTTGTGACCCCATGAACCACAGCACGCCAGGCCTCCTTTTGTCCATCACCAACTCCCAGAGTCCACCCAAACTCATGTCCATTGAGTCAGTGATGCCATCCAACCATCTCATCCTCTGTCGTCCCTTTCTCCTGCCTTCAATCTTTCCAAGCATCAGGGTCTTTTCAAATGAGTCAGCTCTTTGAATCAGGTAGCCAAAATATTGGAGTTTCAGCTTCAATATCAATCCTTCCAATGAACACCCAGGACTGATTTCCTTTAGGATGGACTGGTTGGATCTCCTTGCAGTCCAAGGGATTCTCAAGAGTCTTCTTCAACACCACAGTTCAAAAGCATCAATTCTTCAGCGCTCAGCTTTCTTTGTAGTCCAACTCTCACATCCATACATGAGTACTGGAAAAACCATAGCCTTGACTAGACAGACCTTTCTTGACAAAGTAATATCTCTTCTTTTTAATATGCTGTCTAGGTTGGTCATAACTTTGCTTCCAAGGAGTAAGCGTTTTTTAATTTTATGGCTGCAATCACCACCTGCAGTGATTTTGGAGCCCAAAAATAAAGTCAGCCACTGTTTCCACTGTTTCCACTGTTTTCCCATCTATTTGCCATGAAGTAATGGAACCAGATGCCATGATCTTAGTTTTCTGAATGTTGAGCTTTAAGCCAACTTTTTTGCTCTCCTCTTTCACTTTCATCAAGAGGCTTTTTAGTTCCTCTTCACTTTCTGCCATAAGGGTGGTATCATCTGCATATCTGAGGTTATTGATACTTCTCCCGGCAATCTTGATTCCAGCTTGTGCTTCTTCCAGCCCAGTGGTTCTCATTATGTACTCTGCATATAAGTTAAATAAGCAGGGTGACAATATACAGCCTTGACGTACTCCTTTTCCTATTTGGAACCAGTCTGTTGTTCCATGTCCACTAGCAGTTAAAAATGAGGCTTTCCTAATTGACATCAAGTTTTGGCTGTCTATTAGAGATGTTCTTTATTCTTTTCAGATGTTTTAACATTCTAGGGAGATATTTTTCTTATTAAAAATATTAAAATCCAGGCAAGAAGAAAAACTCTATGTTTTCTATGTAGCTGAGGATGGTCCCTTTTGTATAATAATAACTCATTCCCACCGAAGTAACCAAATGAATCTTCTTTTACTTGTGCTTCTATAGCCCCAGAATGTCAAAGCTAAGGGTTAGTGACAGAGCTGGAATTAGTCTGGGGCTCTTACCTGTATTTTCTGAGTATAGGTAGAGGAAGCTGATGCCTGGAAATGCAGGTCTGACATAGGCTGGACTCAAAAGGAAAAAAAAACAAAACATGTTCATTTTGTAGACGTAATATTTCACATCAAGATTAGCTTAGATGCAAAGATATTTTTGTCCAGGTTATGAAATCAACTTATGTGTTACTGTCTGTTCACAAATGTGGATTTATTCTAACCTGAAGATAATTCTAAAAAACACAGCAAGCAAGGATCTGCCTTGTGTCTTTTCTTGCTCTCCTGAGTCTTTCCTGTTCCTGTCTAAAGCAGCCTCATTCTTCTTTTTCAAGTTACTTCCTAGTGCCTGCAGCACTTGTCCTTGGTTTCCTGGTTTTGTCCATCCCTGGAACAGCAACTTTTCCCGCTTTCCAGGGTGAGGCTACATGGTGGGCGCAGAGCCTGCTTTGTTCCAGAAGGCAGTTTCACTGGTCTCAATGCCTGGTGTTTCCCCAGGTTCCCTCTAAGAGACGTGTTGTGCAGCCGTGGATAAAATGGCTACACTCCAGACGTTTCCCTCTTGCAATGTGTTTGCCTTCATGTGTTCATTTAAATTTTGAATCAAAACATATACAGGGACTTCCCTGGGGGTCCAGTGGCTAAGACTTGGTGCTCCTAATGCAAGGGGCCTGGGTTCCACTCCTAGTCAGGGAACTAGATCCCACATGCCGCAAGGGAGTCCTCATGCCACATCTAAAGGAAGATTGAAGATTGCACGTGCCACAACTAAGACCTGGCACAGTCACATAAATAATAAATATTTTTTAAAAAACCATATACACAGAGTCCATTTTTCCTAATTTGAAACACCCTTGAAAAGAAAAAAAAAGAACTAGTGGAAGAGAAAAACAAAATCTCAAAAGTATACTTCCCCCATCTTTTCTTAACTTTCAAAAAGTCTTGTCCTCATTTATTTTTTATTCTCAAATTACAGATGTTGGATACTGACCAGGCAAATCAGGAGAAACCAGATTCTTCAAATCTAGGGAACTGAAGTTGGGCCTCAGCTTCACCTACATTAGTTGTGTGATTTTGGATCAAGCTCGCTAAGCCTCTTATTTGTAAAATGAGAATGAAGATAGTACCTCCTCATAGAGATATAGGTAGAACTGAATGAAATAATGGCAACCCACTCCAGTACTCTTGCCTGGAGAATCCCATGGACAGAGGAGCCTGGTAGGCTGCAGTCCATGGGGTTGCTGAGAGTCGGACGTGACTGGGCGACTTCACTTTCACTTTTCACTTTCATGCATTGGAGAAGGAAATGGCAACCCATTCCAGCGTTCTTGCCTGGAGAATCCCAGGCACGGGGGAGCCTGGTGGGCTGCTGTCTATGGGGTCACACAGAGTCGGACACGACTGAAGCGATTTAGCAGCAGCAGAATGAAATAAAACATGTATGTGCTTAGCAGAGGTCCTGGTCCCTAGTAAAGCTTTCAGTAAATATAACTGGTGTTACTTCAATGCATTAAAATAGATATTCCAATGATCTATATTTTCTGTATAGTTAACTGTATTTGGAAATTTCTACTATTTCTCTCATTTTCTGATACAAAAGAATGTACCAGAGACTCAAGAATCTCGTTTCTCCTGTCCTACAACTGGACATGTTTTAAGAGGAATTTATCACATTGCGTGCTAAGTCACTTCAGTCGTGTTGCACTCTTTGCAACCCTATGGATGGTAGCCCACCAGGTTCCTCTGTCCATGGGATTCTCCAGGCGATAATCTGGAGTGAGTTACCATATGCTCCTCCAGGGGAGCGGACAGGAGAGGAGGGGCAGGACAGGCTGGGGGTACGGCTTAGGTGATCAGCTGACCCTCTTAGCAGTGCTGTGTGTGGGGATCATGCCACAGTACCCTGCTTTTGCTCCAAGGCACCTCAGAAATGACACTGGTTTGTGGGGTTTTTGTATCTTTTTGTGTATAATTTGCTCCAACTATGCCAGGGTGTAGTTACTTTGAGTCCCTTTAGTTGCTTTGTATCTGTTGCTCCAGGAGACCTTTGTTCAGGTGCAAGCACTCTAGTAAAGGGTCCCAGGTCCCAGCCAGTCTCAAAAGCAGAATCCCTGGGGACTGTGTGGAGCCTGCCAAGGTCTCCCTATTGACAAACCTCTTCTGCTTTGAAAGGCTATAATCCTAATAAAGGACAAATAGCTATTTCAAGATTTGAAAGAAATGCTAGTACTTAACTTTCAGTAAGTTTCACTTTTTCTAGATTTGAATGGTTTAGATTTGAGGTCAATCAAATGATTGTCATGAGGGTTTTAATTACTCTTGAATTAGGTAAAACTTAGAATCAATCACAATTTTATCATCTTAAACAGAGACATCTCCAGTCTTGTCTTGACTGTTCTCAACAGGTCTCTCTGGTGCTGGAAAAACAACGATCAGTTTTGCTCTGGAAGAGTATCTCGTCTCCCACGCCATCCCTTGCTACTCCCTCGATGGGGACAACATCCGTCATGGCCTCAACAAAAATCTTGGATTCTCTACTTGGGACAGAGAAGAAAATATCCGCCGGATTGCAGAGGTGGCCAAGCTGTTTGCCGACGCTGGTCTGGTCTGCATTACCAGCTTCATTTCTCCTTTTGCAAAGGTAAAATGACTTGGCAACATGCAAGATTCCCACACACAGCACCAGAGCTCTCCAACTGCCAGGATGAGGAGCTTGGCGGAGGGGAACAACAGAGAATATCATACTTTGTATCCCCCACCTTCCCTCACTGCTCACTTGCTCCCTCATTTCCTCTCTTTAATATTGGTTATATAAAGAGAGTCCCTTCATTTCCAGATGCCAGGGCACCAGTTGACATAAACCCTTCCACTTTCACAATGGTAAGTACACTTGGCCAGAGTTGAAAGGAAGAAAAAGTTAAACAAGAAAACTCCTAAAGCTCAGTAATTTTTATTTCTCCAAAAAGTCAGAGGGTTTGCCTGACTAAAGAAAACAGCAGTTCATTGACAAGGCATCAGGTTTTCTGTGTTTAATGTTGAAATCAACAAGGTAGAGTGTCACTCCTCTTGTTTTAAAGCACAGAATTGCTGTGAGCTACAAATAAGACACAATGACTTTGAACATATCCTTCGAATGAAATACTGTCATTATGCCAGCCCTGTCTTTTAGTTGGGATTCTTTTCCATGGGTTTTTTTTTTCTTTTTTCTTTTTAAAGTCCTTGGGAGAGGTGTTTACTAGAGTGAAACTTCTTTAAAGGGCTAATTTCCTGCCACCTATGCAGAGCTCAAACCCTAGTGTTATCTTAAGGCCATGGAAGACCAGAGTACAGTGTTTGTGATGAATTTCTTTGTGAAACCCCGTCTTACTTTCTTTTTTCAATATTCATTTATTTGGCTACGTCAGGTCTTAGTTGTCCTACACAGTATCTTTGTTGTAGCATGTGGACTTCTCTAGTTGTGGTGTGTGGGCTCTCTAGTTGTGGTGTGTGTGCTCTCTAGTTGTGGTGTGTGGACTTCTCTAGTTGTGGTGTGTGGGCTCTCTACTTGTGGTGTGTGGACTTCTCTAGTTGTGTGGTGTGTGGGCTCTCTAGTTGTGGTGTGTGGACTTCTCTAGTTGTGGTGTGTGGGCTCTCTAGTTGTGGTGTGTGGACTTCTCTACTTGTGGTGTGTGGGCTCTCTAGTTGTGGTGTGTGGACTCTCTAGTTGTGGTGTGTGGGCTCTCTAGTTGTGGTGTGTGTGCTCTCTAGTTGTGGTGTGTGGGCTCTTTACTTGTGGTGTGTGGGCTCTCTACTTGTGGTGTGTGGACTTCTCTAGTTGTGTGGTGTGTGGGCTCTCTAGTTGTGGTGTGTGGACTTCTCTAGTTGTGGTGTGTGGACTTCTCTAGTTGTGGTGTGTGGGCCCTCTAGTTGTGGTGTGTGGACTCTCTAGTTGTGGTGTGTGGACTTCTCTAGTTGTGGTGTGTGGACTTCTCTAGTTGTGTGGTGTGTGGGCTCTCTAGTTGTGGTGTGTGGACTTCTCTAGTTGTGGTGTGTGGACTTCTCTAGTTGTGGTGTGTGGGCTCTCTAGTTGTGGTGTGTGGACTCTCTAGTTGTGGTGTGTGGACTTCTCTAGTTGTGGTGTGTGGACTTCTCTAGTTGTGTGGTGTGTGGGCTCTCTAGTTGTGGTGTGTGGACTTCTCTAGTTGTGGTGTGTGGACTTCTCTACTTGTGGTGTGTGGGCTCTCTAGTTGTGGTGTGTGGGCTCTTTACTTGTGGTGTGTGGGCTCTCTACTTGTGGTGTGTGGACTTCTCTAGTTGTGTGGTGTGTGGGCTCTCTAGTTGTGGTGTGTGGACTTCTCTAGTTGTGGTGTGTGGGCTCTCTAGTTGTGGTGTGTGGACTTCTCTACTTGTGGTGTGTGGGCTCTCTAGTTGTGGTGTGTGGACTCTCTAGTTGTGGTGTGTGGGCTCTCTAGTTGTGGTGTGTGTGCTCTCTAGTTGTGGTGTGTGGGCTCTTTACTTGTGGTGTGTGGGCTCTCTACTTGTGGTGTGTGGACTTCTCTAGTTGTGTGGTGTGTGGGCTCTCTAGTTGTGGTGTGTGGACTTCTCTAGTTGTGGTGTTTGGACTTCTCTAGTTGTGGTGTGTGGGCTCTCTAGTTGTGGTGTGTGGACTTCTCTAGTTGTGGTGTGTGGACTTCTCTAGTTGTGGTGTGTGGGCTCTCTAGTTGTGGCGCTTAGTAGTTGCGGCATATGGGATCTTAGTTCCCCAGCCAGGGGTCAAACCTGTGTCCCCTGCATTGGAATGCAAATTCTTAGCCTTTGGAACACCAGGGAAGTCCCTCTTCTCACATTCTTACACGTAATTTTTTCCCAGGATCGTGAGAACGCCCGCAAAATCCATGAAACCGCAGGACTGCCCTTCTTTGAGATATTTGTAGATGCTCCTCTAAACATTTGTGAAAGGAGAGATGTAAAAGGCCTCTACAAAAGGGCCCGAGCTGGGGAGATCAAAGGTAAGACGGCCAGCTCAGTAGCCCTTTTGCCACTTACGCCACGGATTCGTATGTCTGTCCCCTGAAATCTGTCTGAAGTTTCAAAGACTGTTTTTCAAAACTACATATAGCACACACAACTGTTTATCAAACCGTAATATCTTCAGTGTCTCCATGGGCTTATGAAAATGTGGCCTTGTATTTCTCAAGAACTGTCACCCCTGCTGCTGCTGCTGCCAAGTCGCTTCAGTCGTGTCCGACTCTGTGCGACCCCTGAGACGGCAGCCCACCAGGCTCCCCCGTCCCTGGGAGTCTCCAGACAAGAACACTGGAGTGGGTTGCCATTTCCTTCTCCAATGCATGAAAGTGAAAAGTGAAAGTGAAGTCGCTCAGTCGTGTCCCACTCTTCGCGACCCCATGGACTGCAGCCCACCAGGCTCCTCCATCCATGGGATTTTCCAGGCAAGAGTACTGGAGTGGGGTGCCATTGCCTTCTCCTACTGTCACCCCAGCCAAAAGCAATCAAGTTCAGAGAACTAAAACAAATATATGTATGTGACTGTGTGTGTAGGAGGAATCTTTCAGAGTTTTCCTCCCTCTTGTCTTCCTTTTCCATTCTAATTAACTACAGAGGGCTTGGACACAGGTTTTATTGAAAACACAGATGTAAATGTTCTTACCCATGGCTGGAGGTCAAGGAAGGCTGTTTGACCTTTTCTGTTTTAATCTGAGTACAATGGTTGAAAACATTTATTCCAACATGTGCTATGTCTTATTGAGTCAAAACATTGTTCTGTTGGTGCAGACGTTACTTTCAGCCTTCTGCTTTGCAGGGTTTACAGGTATTGATTCTGATTATGAAAAACCTGAATCTCCTGAGCTCGTGCTTAAAACCAATTTGTCCTCTGTGAGGGACTGTATGCAGCAGGTGGTAGAGCTTCTACAGGAGCAGGTGGGTGGACTGAACTTTTTTAAAAAAAATAATTTTACAAAGTCATGAGAGATCATCTATTTACTGAAGTGTCCTTTATATAGTTTTCATTCCAAATGGTTACCAAGTCTGCTTCCTTTCAGAACATTGTACCCCACACTGTAATCAAAGGCATCCATGAACTCTTTGTGCCAGAAAACAAACTCGACCAAGTCCGAGCTGAGGCCGAAGCACTCCCTTCATTATCAATTACCAAGGTAAGAGGATGCAAACTGGCTGATGGAAAATTTGGCTAAATATCAGTTATTATAATCCATTTACAGTTACTCTCAACAATAAGGTAGGTATGCATAAGGAAAATTCAATTCCTATAAAGAAAAACAGTTGCTTTCGCCAACCTTTTTTTTTTTTTTTTTTTTTTTACTGCTTTTCCAAGAATATCTCTCACCAAGAGTTGCTACAAAGCAGCTCATCAATTTTATGTTCAGGAAGATAACTTCTATACTTGCAGAGGACAGTTTTATATAGTTGTTGTTATACTTTCAGTTATGCCAACATACAGGCATTGTGTGCTAAGTTGCTTGTTGTGTCCAACTCTTTGTGACCCTTGGGACTGTAGCCCGCCAGGCTCCTCTGTCCATGGGATTCTCCAGGCAAGAATACGCGTGGGTTGCCATTTTTTACTCCCAGGGATCTTTCTGACCCAGGGATTGAACCAGTGTCTCTTGTGTCTCCTGAATAGCAGGTGAGTTCTTTACCACCAGCATCACATGGTAAGCACTGGGCAGTAATTATTTGTTGACAGTTGCCAAGAAAATAGTTTGTCCAGAACATAAGTGTTTCTTGGACCACTGAAAAGTTTTACTAAAATAAAAAGCAACCCTGATCTAAAGTGATATGAATGCCTTGATCTTTTTCTACACTGCACATCCCACTTTTCCTTTATCAGGGAGAGTCCAGTCTAAGTAGAGGAAGTTTTAGTTACATGGATTTACCACCTGGATGATATTAAGATGCAATTCCAGCAAACAGCCCTGCAAATACCTTGGCCTCTTTAGGGCTTCCCGAGGCTAGTGGTAAAGAACCCACCTTAAAGAACCTGCCTGCCAGTGCAGGAGACAGAAGGGATGTGGGTTTGATCCTTGGGTTGGGAAGATGCCCTGGAAGAGGAAATGGCAACCCAGCTCAGTATTCTTGCCTGGAGAATCCCATGGACAGAGGAGCCTGATGGGCTACAGTCCATAGGGTTGCAAAGAGTTGGATATGACTGAAGCAACTTAGCATGCACGCTTTGTAGATTAGGGTTAGTTGGTTCATACAAGGTGATCAAGTTTTCATTGGTAACCTCTTGGTATCCATTAAAACCCTGGACATTTCTATGAGGCAGAGTACATTGGGAATGTGCTTCAGCTCATGAACACCCCAGGCTGTAGTAAGTCATGACAAATTTATAAACAGAGCTCCCTGACTCTACACAATAAATTTTGAGTTCTGCAATGCTTCAGGCAGATGAGAAACACATAATTATAATTGTGGAATTTGAGTTCCAATAACAGAATGGTCTGCAAGGTACAGAGGAACTTCAGAGAATCTAATGATTAATTTTTTTGATCCTAGGGATGACAGGGAAGATTTCAAAGCAATGGTCCACAAGCTGGATTTTTTTTTTTTTTAATTTTTGAGATGGATTTTAAATGATGAATAGGGTTTTCAGGTAAAGCGGGGGATGGGCTTGAAACCATGTGTGTGTTCAGACTACACATGGGCTGGCACTGCTGTTGACTAGGCTCCTGGGTGGGGAGTTGTGGCAGGTGAACATTCCTACAGGAGCCCCTAGGGCCAGAGCTAATATCATGCTAAGAAGTTTGGACATTTATCTTAGAGTCAATGGTTTGCCCAGTTCAATCAAATAGCTAGCATATTGGTGAAAACAGTGTAGCTAAACCATAATTATTATGGAATAAAGAATGTACAGTGAATCTTCAACATAGTCGCAAATTGTAAGAATAGACACAGCCCAAAGTGCTCAAAGAAATCATCCCAGTTTGGAATCCTTTTGCCACCCTCCCAATAGAAGGTTCTAGACTTACACTTCTCCAGGTCCTAGATCATGGGCCAGCATTACATCTGGGAACGCTTAAAACATAAAGTGTTCTGCCTTCATTCTCTTCTCAGCTGAGTAAGAACGGACTGCCGTGGGGCCAGACGGCTGGGACACAGAGCTCATGGAAACATTCACCTGCTTTTTTTGTGTTTTGCAGCTGGATCTTCAGTGGGTCCAAGTTTTGAGTGAAGGCTGGGCTACTCCCCTCAAAGGTTTTATGAGAGAAAAGGAGTACTTGCAGGTTGTACACTTTGGCACCCTGATAGATGGTATGGGTTTTTGTTTGTTTCTTACTCTTTATCATTAGAAAAATATTTCTCAGAAGTCTTCACAGGAACAAGAAATGCTAATCGTTGCTTTGTAAAACATATTGTGAAAATATGTATTTATGATGTGTCCAATTATGTATAAGCTTCCATTTTTAGGATTTTTTGTTGTTGTTATCCTCAAAGGATTATTGATTACCAAAAGCGAAGAAACCAAAAAATGAAGGTTTAACTTCCACACAGTCAAGAGAAGGTTAAGTCTGTTTCACCTCCACTTGTCCTTTGCTGGCCCTGATACCAGAAGGCAGTGGACAGTGAGAAGCACCATTGCCAGCTGCCTGGACCATCCTGGGGGAGCCAGGGTGAACTCCGTATCACTGCTGACTTGTGGGATGCCTCCCCTCCTCCAGCAAACATTACTGCAGCAGCTGCCTTCCTTAGTGCATAAAGTGTGGCTCTTCATGTCCATACATGAAATATATTAGGATGACTTCATCCACTAAATTCTACTAGGGGGTTTTAAGGCAGCTTTCTGGGCAGAAGCTGAATGGCTTTTAGAGAACTGCTCTTGTCAAGGTCGGAAGGATGTGTTATTCAGAACACTTCCGGATCCTTCTATGATCATTTCCTTCCTAGAACTGTCTTGACCTTATCAATTACCACTTATCTATTTCAAGATCTTGGGGTATTATTGATACATGGGGAAGGGATGGTGATAGATGCACACTGAATGTATAATACTGAGCAGGGCTTCAAACCTTTTAGGAAGAAAAAGCAGGTGTTCTTTCTTGAGAAAGATGTTTGTGTTCTAGGCTTGTGCCCAGGGAATGGGACATAAAACAACCCCAGCTGTAGTTAGGCTTCAAACCTCCCCATACTCTCCAGAAGTCTCCTTAATTCCTACATAATTAATAAAAATAGTTACCAGGGATATAATAGGTAGCCCACCTCTGCCTAAGCAGAGGCAGGATATCATAGTGGATAAGAGTGAGCCATGGAGCCCGATGGGTTCATTTACCAGTGATTAGCTATGAAGTTGGAACACATTACTTAAACACTCTGGGCCTCAGTTTTCTCATCTGTAAAATGGGGATGTTAATAACAGTACCTACCTCATTGGGACTTAAAAGACTTAACCTTCTCATTGGGATGTTGAGCATTTAAAAGGATACCTTGTCCAATACATTCCATATATTATATTCCATAAAATATATTCCATATATTAACACCTCCCCACCACCCCCATGTACAATTAAAAGGCCATGAAAGTCTTGAACAGACTAAGAGGCTTATCTCTAGTAACATCCATTTGAAAGTAGCACAGATAAGACGTTCATCATCTAGCCAACAAATATTCATTGAGTGTCCTTGGATGTCAGGTTTTGTTCTAGCTGCCGGAGATAGATAAGGAAGACAGATATGAGCTTGCTGGGACAGGCAGTGCAGTTCATCTGAACTCTATGGAGGGGTTTTCCAGCCACATTCGTGGTTGTCAAGCTTTTTTGTTTTTTTAAGTTATTGCTGTTTCAGTGAAATCTGAGGCCACGTATAGAACAGATGAAAATGGAACTGCTCCTGTAGAAGGGGTGGGCTCGGCCTTTCTCCTACCCATCAGCAGCCCTGGGGGCATTTACTAATTGCATAAGGCAGTTGAAACACTCTGTCCTCTACCATACCATGTTAGTCTCATGGAAGAGCTTGGCTCGGTGGATTTTGAACTGAGTGAAAAGTGAAGTCACTCAGTCGTGTCCAACTCTTTGCCACCCCATGGACTGTAGCCTACTGGGCTCCTTCCTTCTCCAGGAGATCTTCCCAACCCAGGGATCAAACCTGGGTCTCCCACATTGCAGGCAGAGACTTTACCATCTGAGCCACCAAGGAAGCCATTGGACTGAGTAGACAGGGTTACATTTCAAAAATGATGTATTTCTACATCAGAAGGTTGGGCAAGATATTATTATACAGATATCATTTCATTTTAACCAGTTTATGAAAGTTTGAGTTACCACCATTGAAAATTTGAAATAACTTTTGTAGTCACAGATGTGGCCGTTTTCATCCACCATTAAACAATTGCACATCTTGATCACCTAACAGTCTGCCAGTAAGGTTTCTATTCTGACTCTGTCTCCCAAAACTATTTTTTGGTTTTAATTTTCTCAAATGGTCACAATTTATCCCATAGTTAAAACAAATTAGTTTGTTATAAAGAAAAAAATTAGTTCAGTGTACTCAGTCCAAAATCAAAATAAAAACTCACTTTTTAGTGTTTTTGATGATTATATGAGTTACTCCTTATATTACTCAAGGATCTGTTTTCATGTCAGTGTATTATCACTTTATTTCTCACTGGATATATAGTTTCGAGGTTGTCACAGATTCTCCAATGATAAATGTCACATCTAAATTTACAAATGGAACCTTAAGCTTGTATTCTTGACTGGTGGCATCCAAGTAGGGTTAAGACATGGCAGCTTTGTGTGACAGGATCATTTAATGGCAAGTCTTCTGTGGCTTTGACTTTCTAAGGCAGGGCTTGAGAGCTTTCCTACATATTGCCAGCATTTATTCAGCACATAAGGTGTTCTGACCCCAGTGCTTGACATTGGACATCACATTTAATCTGGATTAATGCCACTGTGAAGGTGTTTTGTCCATATGAGGGAATAGTATTGGGAAGGTTAAATAACTCACCTGAAGTCTGGATTCAACTCCAAGTTATCCTGGTTCTAAATCTGCATTTTTTCTACTGGGCATACTTTTGTGTCCTCCAAACATCTGGAATTCTAGGATATTCTAGAGCAGCTTGCCTCCACACCTCCCAAAGGGTGACCGTAGTTATTACACCACTTATTTATAAGAGGCAACTTCTTGCTGAAGTTGGAGGGGCTTTTGACATATGTTATAATTATTTAAAAACATA
The DNA here is from genome assembly GCF_019923935.1 of Bubalus bubalis. Classification (NCBI taxonomy): domain Eukaryota; kingdom Metazoa; phylum Chordata; class Mammalia; order Artiodactyla; family Bovidae; genus Bubalus; species Bubalus bubalis. The sequence continues at coordinate 9,681,392 of NC_059179.1, forward strand.
ATCATTTAAACAATACTGTTGGATTTTATTGGACAGTATTCAATAGAAATTCTGTTTTCTCCAGTTTTTTGCTGTCTTATATTCTCTATTTTTAGAAATGGCTGTAGCAAAAATCTCAGTAATTTGTCTGTTGTATGTATAAAATTTCATAATAGGAATTTGTTCTTTGACATTGTTGCTTTACTATTATTTTGATGGAAAGTTGAAAACAATATTTTTCTTAACTGTGTTTGTATTTCTCTAGGCATGTTCCTTCCTGGTATGTACTTTAACTTCCCAAGTAGTTAAATTATTATAATTAAACGTGTTATATTAACTAGAAATGGTAAGGACATGACTTTAAAAAAACATCTAAATGAAACAGTTGGAATTGCTAACAGTTCACGATCCAACCAGTTTTAAGAGAATAATGCTGCCTTCTGTTGATAGGAGTCCAAGTAACAGGAAATTTCTGGATCAGATGCAGCTGTTGTTTATAATGTATTCAGCTGACAAAAGTAAAGTTGTTTCTAAATTTTTATTGCATATTTGTTCTTGAGATTTTAAAAATTTATTATCCTTTATGCTTAATTACTTCTACTGAGTGTTTGTCCTCATTTAGTTTCACAAATCTGGAATTTTTTCCCATTGAATTTATAAAACATTTCTAATTGATGAAAGATAAGTCAATTTTAGATGCAATTTAAAGTGGATGCACCTGGTTGGATTGTGGATGACTATATTTCATTTGTTTGTGATAAGTGATTATGCATGAATTTAATTTCAAGCTATGATGATGGATAGTTATAAAACTGGGACTAAATACATGCCCACTGTGATTGTAAATGTCTGTGCTATACCAGAAGAAAAAGGTAAAATTCTAAAGATATCATTTATCTTGAGTATTATTTTCATCATTGTTGTTTTTCCTTGAAAAAAGATTAGTCAATAAAAAGTATTTTAGTTTTTGCCTAGAAACAGTCCCAAACAAATGATAAACATATCTGCAAGGTTAAAACAAGAAGCTTGACAATTATTTAAAGCAAAAGCAAAATTATTCAATTAAACATGAAGTAAGTGCTGGACTAACTATAGCTAAAAAACCACGATATTCTTTTTCACAGTGAGTTACACCACAGTGAAATAATCAGGGTGGTTCCCACCAGAGTTGAAACAAATAATGGAAAAGGTCTGAAAGCCCGAGTCAATGTCTAAAGCTATAGAGGATATTTCAGCACAGAGTTAAATAGTAGGATAATTGTATGTATTATCAATGGAAAAGTTGATTAAGATAGGGGAACGACAGTAAATTTTTTACCTGTGTGGAGTTGTAGCTACAGGTGTATGAGATCAGTTGGCATTTCTTCTTGGTAGAACTCCCTTCCACAACATCCCACAGATTAGCTGTCTTGACAACCTATCAGGGAGTGCTGTGTCCTTAGTTGGGATTTTTCAATCAGGCCAAGATGAAGGTGGATCAGAGGCTACTCTGGGCTGGAATCTAGTGGACCAGAAGAGGCAACGGCAACAAAAGAGTGGAGCCTTCTTTGGGATTCAACCCAGAATCACTGATGGAAGGCAGCATTGCAGGCACATTGCAGGCAAAGCTGGGTTTCCTCCAATACCGCCAACCTTTTGCTCTGCATCTTGTCTTACTTTATTTTTGTCAAGCTACTCTTCATAAGCAGCGTGGTCAGTAATCCACAATCCACAGAAAGCATGATTTCTAATGAGATCATCAGCATCCTCGGAGGTGTGTTTCTTTGCAGGCCTCCTCTTTTTATCAACTATACTATGCAGTGGGCTTAATGATCTTTCATCATAATTAATAGAGTGCTTTTCAGTATGGCTCTTCCCAGTAACCCAGGGATGTACATGTTATTTATGATACTGTTTTCCAAGTGGAGAAACTGAGCACAGAGGTGAGAGACACAGGTACTAAATAGGAGATTACTTGGCTTTGAGTTTAGTGCTCTCTGTAGAGGGCTTGCTCGGACTACTTTTATTGTCTCTGAACTTTGAAACAGAGTTGTTTGAGCGACAAAAATCATTACTTTCTGTGCACAGTTATCTTCCTTGTTTAGAAGGCTCCCAGAGCAGATTGCAGGATTTTATGATGGACATAATTTCTTTATTGCTGGAAGTTACCATCTATATCTGGTGACATGCCTTATGTCCTAGTAACTTTTAGAGAGTATTTTAAATGTGCAAAGTGATATGCCTGCAAACTTTTTTGTTTCATAGCTAGCAGGAGAGTATTATGCCCCAAGGGGATAGAATTCAGACCTCAGACCTTTATCAGAGACGGTCTAAAGTTGGATTTTGACAGGTAGATTTACAAGGCTTCATTGATCTATGGTACATTGCCTCCAATCCATAAGTAACAGTATTTGCTTCCTGTCTTGAATTCCTGAGTTTGTAATGGGGAAGAACACATCTGACTCCAGATCTCCATATTTGATCTGTTTCTTTAACTTTTGTATTCTATTGCTTTTTTAAAAAATTTATTTATTTTAGTTGGAGGCTAATTACTTTACAATATTGTAGTGGTTTTTGCCATATACTGACATGAATCAGCCATGGGTGTACATGTGTTCCCCATCCTGAACCCCCCTCCCACCTCCCTCCCCATCCCATCCCTCTGGGTCATCCCAGTGCACCAGCCCTGAGCACCCTGTCTCATACTTCGAACCTGGATTGGCGATCTGTTTCACATATGATAATACACATGTTTCAATGCTATTCTCTCAGATCATCCCACCCTCGTCTTCTCCCACAGAGTCCAAAAGACTGTTCTATACATCTGTGTCTCTTTTTCTGTCTCGCATATAGGGTTATCGTTACCATCTTTCTAAATTCCATATATATATCTATTGCTTTTTTTTTACAAGTTAATCAATAAGGGGATGTTGCCCATAAGCTTACATTATACATAATGCCCCATCTCTAGGAACCCTGGCTCACATGAAATACCTTTGTTTAGCTAAAATACTTTTAAGCTAAAATACCTTTGTTTAGCTCACAGGAAACATCCTGACCAGGCCCACCTGAGAATGGCTGCAGTGAGGAAGATATTAACACATCCCCTGGGGAGTCTGACTGCAATTAGGAAATGTTTGACTTTATCCCCTCCCCTTTGGGTATAAAAAAAGCCTGGATTCAGGAAAGATGGTTCTCTCAGATGCGAGTCTACCAACTTCTTGGTCTGCTGACTTCCCAAATAAAGTTGCTATTCCTTGCCCCAACAACTCATTTCTCATAGACTAGTCTGAGGAGCAGTGAGCAGTCAAGCTTAAACTGGTAACAAGTTGAATGTTTTCTTTACTCATCTTTCTTTCATTCCCTTCTGAGTCTTGAACTTGGCAACACCCCCCAAATTGCCCAAATATTCTTTAGTGTTACACCCTTAATTCTGTGCCCCCATTTTCTCACTGTAAGTACAACAGAAAGTCTGACATACTTGCTGGAGTGTTGGGGCACCGTTACAAAAGCGGGGAAACAGCTGTGTAATCTCTCTTATGTTCTCTGGCTTCATTAAGGAGTCACAGACCTCCCTTCCCATCTTCAGGGGTTTGGTTCCAGGAGCCAGTGCATATACCAAACTTTGTGCATGCTCCAGCCCCATGGTCCAGCCTCTGTATCTGTGGATTCCTCATTCACGATTCAACCAAAGGTGGATCCTGTATGAGGCTTGCTATCTGCAAGGTGGTTTAATATGCAGGTGCAGGATTTGCAGAGACGCCGGGCAGTGCCTTTATTTGGTCTAATTGGATTTTTAAAGACTAAGCTCCCTAGTGTGTGGAAGTCAGGACGGAATTTTCCAAAGGGAACTCAGAAGGGAGACAATCCCTCCTGGGCCTCCAAGTCACTTACTGAAGCCATCTCCACAATTTGAAACACCCCACTTTTCACAAATGCTCCATCTCTTGCTTTGAGAAGCCTCTTCTTAAAGGATTGATCACAGATTCTAGAAAAACTAGTGCAGCAGCACAGCTATGTTAGAGTGGGTCTTGATGCCTTTTGCAGGAAATGGCACACATGGGAGTCCCCTTTAAAGGAGCACATGCCTCGTACCCCACGTTCACACACCACATGGCTCTTTCCACAGATGGAGTGATCAACATGAGCATCCCTATAGTACTCCCCATCTCTGCAGATGATAAGACACGGCTGGAAGGCTGCAGTAAGTTTGTCTTGACACACGGAGGACGGAAGGTGGCTATCTTAGAAGATCCTGAATTCTACGAACATAGAAAAGAAGAGCGTTGTTCCCATGTGTGGGGCACAACGTGTGTAAAACACCCCTATATCAAAGTAAGTGGCAAAACTTTCAGAAGGGCTTTCTTTCAACTTGGGGTAAAAAAAAAAAAAATCTTTTAAATTCCTTCACGAAGGACTTAGAAAAACTGGTGAGATGGAAGAATGTGTTTCTAAGGGAGGTATTGCAAGCTTTGCCTGGGGAGATCCTTTTCGTCAGGGAAAAAAAATGACTTTCTGTTTGAGGGTTGGTCTGAATGGTCTCTTGTGATGGCCAGTCCCCTCAGCTAAATGGGTTACAAATGGACCGGAGAGATAATTTTGTCTAGCATCCTGAGGAGAGGACTAAAATCATAGCTGTGCTATGCAAAAAACCACAGGCAGAGCTTGCAGCCCTGTTTATCTTGAAATTCACAAGGGAAGTCAATTTCTTCATACAGACTGGATCCAACTGACCTCTGGAAAGAGACTTGGAGTTCATGCTCTGTGGCCATTGTGGGGGAGGAGGGTGGTGGTCAGTGACATTCTTTCAGTAAACAAGGGCACAAATAGCGGCAGTTTCCCGAAGGAAAATGCCACACTTTCATTAGTGGATATTTTTAAGATTGAAAAATGTGTTCATCTGATTAGGACTGTTTTGGAGTCAATCTGCCTAAAGGCAAAATAGACTAAAAGTTTTCAGATTCCTTTACAGCTTCTAAATGTTGGCAGTGATAGGGTGGGATGGCAAGGAGTGGAATTGCTAGATGTTGATGTGGTTCATTTTCCATAAAGAAAAATATGTGAAATTGAATGCAAAAGCCATCCTTCATCCAAGAGTAGAGCATTAGAGCAAAAATAAGAAAAGACACATACTAGTGATTTCAGAAAGTTCACAGGAATAAAGAACCATTTGCAACCCAGGAGACTCTAGAAAACCTTGTGATTAAACAAGGCAGTCCTCTCTCCGGCCCTCTGTTTCTTCATTTGTAAAAGGAGCGGACCAGATTCAGAATAACTCCGAGATGTCTTCCAGTCCCGTGACTGCACACAATGGATGTGTGAAGAAACCTGTCCAAATCTGTTAGACAAACCTTTTCTTTTTTTTGGTTGTGAACTGATGCAAGGTAGAGAGAGCTTTTTCAAGGCCCTTGGTGGAACACAGAGGTCAGTGGGTGAGCAAAGCAGCTTTTCACTTATTGGACACAACTGTTCACCCTGCTGATAGGCTCAGAGCCATCTGAACATTTTCTCTCCAAGAGGCTGGCAGACAGTCATTAAAATAATTGGACAACAGCTATTTGAGGAATTATGTTCCAAGCCTTAATTATGCCTTTATTTCATTCCTTCTCTGATCATAATCCTATAGGTTTAGGATCTGACCTGCACTCAGTAACCTAAAGAGCAGTGATCCTACTTCATGCCAGTTCAGATACTTTCACTTTGGGGCCCTAACATTCACATACACATCGTTAGCACTAAAAAGAAAAAAAAAATCCAAAGAATTTCTTAAGCAGTTACTTCTTTTTATCTTGTCTGTTGGAGGTCAGAATTTCTTAGATGGTGGGGAGAGTGGTGGTGTGATTCATGGCCTTGACAATATAGTCAGTGACTCAGTACCATTAGATCATTAGAGGGACTCTGTCAAGATTCCCAGTGAGCTCATGGCGAGAAATGGGCCATGGATAACCAGAGAGAGAGAGGACCACTCACCCTGTATAAGCTACACTTTGAGTGCTGAAGGTGTGTTTATGAGAAAGGAACTCTCCTTATTGCACATTTTTATTTTTTTCCTTTAAGGTTCTTTAAAAAATTTTTTATTCATCTTTATTTTTGTCTGCACTGGGTCTTCAGCTCGCAAGCTTTCTCTATTTGCGGGTGGGGGGGGGGCGGGGGCGGGGGCGGGGCTACTCTCTAGCTGCGGTGCACCGGCTTCTCATTGTGATGGCTTCTCTTGTTGGAGCCCGGGCTATACGTGCGTGGGCTCAGTAGTTGTACTGCATGGGCTTCGTTTCTCCGCAGCATGTGCGATCTTCCCAGACTGGAGATTGAACCCGTGTCCCCTGCATTGGCAGGTGGATTCTCAACCACTGGACCACGAGGGAAGTCCCACTGCAAATCTTGTAGCACCTTGAAATTCACAGTAATTAAACATTTTTTTTTTTTTTTTAATTTTCAGAACTCCCAATTTTTCCAACAGTAATTCCTTCCAAAAGTATTCATAGGCCTTCTTGTATTTCCATGTGGCCCTGGGAGTTATATTTGCATGGAAAGTGGTCAGTCACCAAGGAAACGGTCTGCATCTGTTACACAACCCCTCAATGCAGTTTGCCCTGACCTTCCATCCCAATCCTCCCAACCCTCCCTCTCACGAATACGGAACCACAGATGAGATCATGAGGAAAAGCGGCTGAAACTTGTAAAAGTAATGCTTAAAGGAATCCTGTTGTCTTTTATCCATGGCTCTCAAAGCTTTTCCAAATGGTAATTGTTTCTCACAACGCTCCTGTGAAGCACCTAAGAATCATTATTCCTCTTTTATAATGTAGAAACCAAGAGTGAAGAATAGGAGGGAAGATTTTTATATCCTTTAGCCCTGCAGTGAAGACCATTATGGTCAGTTCGCCCAGCAGCATTGCCTGTTTAAAAATTACCCATGACCAGAGCCCTCCCTCACAGACTTTTTGATTTCCTTGGCCTGGGCTCAGTTCTGCCTGTCCTGGGTTTTGAAGCTCTTTGTGATTCCAATGTACTGTGAAGGTTGAGAACCATGGCATTAGATAATCATCCGGAGCTGTTTCTCATGGGGCTCCATCAGGGTATATCCTGCAAGCACCTCAGTTCAACATGGGCAACTTCACCCCAGCATGGTTCCCCTGCCTGTGTCCCCCAAGGTCCACCATCCAAAGCATGGTCCATGTCCAAATCCTGGATATCATTCTTTTTTTTTTTCTTTTATTTTTTCAGACATAAGATCAATAACATTTGTTTTCCATAATGAATTTTCTGTTTTTAATGTACATCTCCTGGCATTCTGAAAAAATATATTCCTAATTTTCTGTGTTATTTTCAAAGTATTATTTTTATTTAAGTTTAAGTATAGTTGATTTACAATATTATGTTAGTTTCAGGTATACAGCAAACTGGTTCAGTTATATGTGTATATACACACAGACACATACACACACACACATATATATATCCTTTCTCAGATTCTTTTCCCATATAGCTTATTACAGAGTATGGGGTAGGGTTCCCTGTGTTATACAGTAGGTCCCTGTGATGATCTATATTATATATGCTGCTGCTTCTAAGTCGCTTCAGTCGTGTCCGACTCTGTGCGACCCCATAGACGGCAGCCCACCAGGCTCCCCTGTCCCTGGGATTCTCCAGGCAAGAACACTGGAGTGGGTTGCCATTTCCTTCTCCAAGGCGCGAAAGTGAAAAGTGAAAGGGAAGTCGCTCAGTCGTGTCCGACTCTTAGCGACCCCATGGACTGCAGCCTACCAGGCTCCTCCGTCCATGGAATTTTCCAGGCAAGAGTACTGGAATGGGGTGCCATTGCCTTCTCCAATATTATATATAGTGGTATGTATATATTAATCCCAACATCCTACTTTATCCCTCCCCCTTTGGTAACCATGTTTGCTTTCTATAAGTCTGTTTCAAAAGTAAGTTCACTTGTATCATTTTTTAAAGATTCCACATATAAGTGAGATATTTGTCTTTCTCTTACTTCACTTACTACAGTAATCTCTAGGTTGACCCATGTTGCTGCACATGGCATCATTTCATTTTTAATGACTAATATTCCATTGTACATATATACCACATTGGATGTCATTCTTGCTTCTTTCTTCTCCCTTGTCCATTCAATCACCAGTCCTAGCAGTTCTGCTTCCAAAGTATTGCTTGGAGTTGTTCACTTCTCTTCTGTTCCAACTTGGGCCAGGACACTGAATTTCTTCCCTGTCTCTTGCCCTACTCCCCTCAAATCTTTTCTCCATTCTTCAGTTGGAGCAACTGTTCAGGCTTTATTTGGAACTCATACAGAGATATAATTCATCTTACTACTCATTACTTCCACCGCTGAAAATATTCTTTCATGCATTCTCAGCTGGTCATTGTAGCATCTCTCTCATACTTTTGCATATGCTAGTCCCCCAACCTAGGACACTGTTCCTTCCATTCCTTCCTCCTCACTGTGTTACACCTTCCCACCCTTAGCTGCTCCTTTCCTTCTTATGCGCACATCCCCTCTTCCTCTCTAGGTTGTTTCCTTCTCCTCTTCCTCACCTTGCCCTCTTGTTCACCATAGCTTTCTTCGTTCTCATCCGAGTGCTTGGGCTCCTCCTCTTATCCTTTATACATTCCTGCTGTCTGTGGCTCCGAGCCCAGTTCCTCTTACACTGTTTCACTAGACTTCCTTAAAGCTTGTTACTTGTACCCCTCTGTGTGTCCAGTTCTGAAGAGTCTCTAACTGTGGCCCTACACCTGCCTTTGGTAGGAGGCTTGGAAAGAAGTGGGGACTTATGGGCCAGAAAGTCCTTGGAAATGGGGCAGAGCCACTGGACCTCCCTTCCTAATAGCTGGACCACAGTTCTGGGATCACCTTTGAGAGAGATGCCCTTTGTCCTTCCTGATCCAAGATATACCTAAAGCCTGGTTTCAGCATCGCTCTCCATATATATTTTTAGGCTGGGTGGTGAATTAAACAGGTTCAGGATTGCCTTCACTAATAGAACAATGTAGGGTGGACCCCTGGCGTCCAGAATGAGTTACTGCATGCCCAAGGATTTGAGGTCTCTCAAAATTTTGTTTGTAGTTTAAGCAATGAGGAGAAAGTAAATGTATAGGTATGGGTATTTGACCATATTCTTAAGTCATTTTCCTGAGCATGGAATTTAGGAGGCAGGCCATGAAAAAACCACCAAACCCCTTACAATAACCCTTTCTCTGCTCAGGATTTCTCAACCACAGCACTACTAACCATGGGGCTGGGTAGTTCTTTGTTGTGGGGCTGTCCTGCTCAACATAGGATATGTAGTAGCATTCCTGGCCTCTATACACTGGATTCCAGCAGCACACCCTTCCCCACTGTGATGGTCAAAACTGTCTTCAGATATTGTCTGATGTCCCCGTTAGAGGCAAAATCGCCCTCTGTTAAGAACCATGGCTGGCTCTAATCCCCCATTCCCTGAAGAGCTGTGAAATGCAAGTCATTGTAAACCTTAACATCTGACCATGACAGGAAATTGAACCAGGCTGCACCATCACCACCTTGATGTCTTCTGGCTGGGTGTTAAAAATTAATCAGCTTTCTCTCCCTTTTCCTTGCCCCTCTCTTTTCTGCTAACAATACAGGCTGATTGCTAGTATGCTAACAACACACACTGTCTTTGAATGGTGCAAAAGGCAAGTCTGAATCTGGTCAGGGCAATGGTTGCACAACTGTGATGCGGTTGAGGAATAAGCCTTCCATAATGTTTGTCTTCATGACTGATGAGAGACACCTGCTCTCAGGTGTGATGTATTGCATTGCAGCGTCATATGGAACATATTTAGTTCAGTTCAGTTGCTCAGTTGTGTCTGACTGTGATCCCATGGACTAGAGCACGCCAGGCTTCCTTGTCCATCACCCACTCCCAGTGTTTACTCACTCATGTCCATGAGTCGATGATGGCTTCCAACCATCTCATCCTCTGTTGTCCCCTTCTCCTCCTGCCTTCAATCTTTCCCAGAATCAGGGTCTTTTCCGGTGAGTCAGTTCTTCGCATCAGGTGGCCAAAGTATTGGAGTTTCAGCTTCAACATCAGTCCTTCCAATGAATATTCAGGACTGATTTCCTTTAGGATAGACTGGTTGGATCTCCTTGCAGTCCACGGGACTCTCAAGAGTCTTCTCCAACACCACAGTTCAAAAGCTTCAATTCTTCAGCATTCAGCTTTCTTGATAGTCCAACTCTCACATTCATACATGACTATTGGAAAAAGCATAGCTTTGACTAGATGGACCTTTGTTGGCAAAGTAATGTCTCTGCTTTTTAATATGCTGTCTAGGTTGGTCATAGCTTTTCTTCCAAGGAGCAAGCATCTTTTAATTTCATGGCCACAGTCACCATCTGCAGTGATTTTGGAGCCCACCAAAATAAAAGATCAGTGCAAATAAATAGAGGAAAATAATAGAATGGGAAAGACTAGAGATCTCTTCAAGAAAATTAAAGATACCAAGGGAACATTTCATGCAAAGATGGGCACAATACAGGACAGAAATGGTATGGACCTAACAGAAGCAGAAGATATAAAGAAGAGGTGGCAAGAATACACAGAAAAACTGTACAAAAAAAGATCTTCATGACCCAGATAATCACGATGGTGTGATCACTCACCTAGAACCAGACATCCTGGAATGCGAAGTCAAGTGGGCCTTAGGAAGCATCACTATGAACAAAGCTAGTGGAGGTGATGGAATTCCAGTTGAGCTATTTCAAATCCTAAAAGATGTTGGTGTGAAAGTGCTACACTCAGTATGTCAGCAAATTTGGAAAACTCAGCAGTTGCCACCGGTCAGGAAAAGGTCAGTTTTCATTCCAATCCCAAAGAAAGGTAATGCAAAGAATGTTCAAACTACCGCACAATTGCACTCATCTCACACGCTAGTCAAGTAATACTCAAATTCTCCAAGCCAGGCTTTAACGTGAACTTCCAGATGTTCAAGCTGAATTTAGAAAAGGCAGAGGTACCAGAGATCAAATTGCCAGCATCCATTGGATCATCAAAAAAGCAAGAGAGTTCCAGAAAAACATCTACTTCTGCTTTATTGACCTCGCCAAAGCCTCGCCAAAGACTGTGTGGATCACAACAAACTTAAAATTCTTAAAGAGGTGGAAATACCAGACCACCTTACCTGCCTCCTGAGAAACTGTATGCTGGTAAAGAAGCAACAGTTAGAACTAGACATGCAACAGCAGACTGGTTCCAAATCGGGAAAGGAGTACGTCAGATCTGTATATTGTCACCCTGCTTATTTAACTTATATGTGGAGTACATCATGAGAAATGCCAGGCTGAATGAAGCACAAGCTGGAATCAAGATTGCTGGGAGAAATACCAATAACCTCAGATATGCAGATGACACCACCCTTATGGCAGAAAGTGAAGAACTAAAGAGCCTCTTGATGAAAGTGAAAAAGGAGAGTGAAAAAGATGGCTTAAAATTCAACATTTAGAAAACAAAGATCATGGCATCTGGGCCCATCACTTCATGGCAAATAGATGGGGAAAGAGTGGAACATATTTAAGTTCATGGGAAAAACAAAGGTTGTCATGTTATTCTGTTTTCAGGTTAACTGAGATATGATGAACATGTAACAATGTATAAGTTTAAGGTGTACAATGTAAAAACCAGGGTTAGATGCCACAAAGTAGATGGCAAGGCATTAACCGTATGTGTGCTGTCAGGCCTGGGGCCTCTTCCATCTTTGTCAAACAAAGTGCTCACCCTCTCATCAAACACTGTCATGGTTTTCTTTTTCATTACTTGGCCATTCTTTATACCACATTCACACCTAATATTTGTGGAATCCAGGGTAAGAATGAGCTGAAGCCCAGTATCATATTTAAAAGTTACTTATCTAAAAAATAAATAAATAAGTCACTTACCTAATAAATTTAAATAAAATGTTTCATCTTTTTACTTTGACAGTATGCCTTGATGGCACTCTGGAAGGCCAGGCTCAATTTTAGCCTTCTTGGTTCTGCATCAGGATAAAGTAGTGTGTGGGTAGTTGGCTCTTCATTTGCAGCCACCCCCTCCTCTTCCTATGCTTGGCCTTGCTGCATGCCCTGAGGACCCTCTGGGTCTGCTTGTGGGCACCCCAGGCAGAATGTCCCACGTACACAGATCATGGTCTAGAGAGTATATACAAATTTCAGGTGGGTCTGCTCACAAGAGGTTCTTTGCCCTGACAGAAGGGGCTCAGTTGAAGAGGACCAGAGTTGGGCCATTTAAAGTATGGGACAATGCACAGATGGTTCTTTCCAAGTCTCCTTGTTCTGTTCCTCACCCACCCTTTCCTGAAGTCACTTTTTCAACTGAGACTGGGTGTTGAAAAGTGAGAATATTGATAGTAGCTTTAGAGAAAACTTCAATGAAAAAATAAGTTTTTTTATCAATCATCTATTTATCTACCGTCTATCTATTTTGGGCTTCCTAGGTGGCTTGTTAGTCAAGAAGCTGCCTGCCAATGCAGGAGATGAAGGGGACGCAGATTCATTCTGGGTCAGGAAGATTCCCTGATGGAAATGGCAACCCACTCCTGTATTCTTGCCTGGAAAATCCTATGGACAGAAGAGCCTGGCGGGCTACATACAGGCTAGGGGGTTGCAAGAGTCAGATATAACTTATAGAGACTAAACAATTCAGTAGTGTTAAGTAATTCACCTTGTGAAACAGATCTCCAAAACTTTTTTCATCTTGAAAATCTGAAACTCTGTACCTATTAAATAACAAGTCTCCTTTCCTCTCCCCAGCCCCTGGTATCAACCATTCTATTTTCTATGAATTTGACTACTTTAGATACTTCATGTAAGTGGAAAAATACAGTATCCTTTTGTGCATTGCTTTTTCACTTAGCTTAATGTCTTCCAGTTTCATCCATGTTATAGCCTGTGACAGGATTTCCTTTGTTGTGAAGGCTGAATAATATTCCATTGTATGCATGACATTCATGTTCATCGTTGGTTCCTCTTTTGAGAGAGATCTGGGTTGATCCACCTTTTAGCTATTGTGAATAGCACTACTATGAATCAGTTCAGTTCAGTCGCTCAGTCGTGTCCGACTCTTTGCGATCCCATGAATCGCAGCACGCCAGGCCTCCCTGTCCATCACCAACTCCCAGAGTTCACTCAGACTCACGTCCATCGAGTCGGTGATGCCATCCAGCCATCTCATCCTCTGTCGTCCCCTTCTCCTCCTGCCCCCAATCCCTCCCAGCATCAGAGTCTTTTCCAATGAGTCAGCTCTTCCCATGAGGTGGCCAAAGTACTGGAGTTTCAGCTTTAGCATCATTCCTTCCAAAGAAATCCCAGGGCTGATCTCCTTCAGAATGGACTGGTTGGATCTCCTTGCAGTCCAAGGGACTCTCAAGAGTCTTCTCCAACACCACAGTTCAAAAGCATCAATTCTTTGGCGCTCAGCCTTCTTCACAGTCCAACTCTCACATCCATACATGACCACAGGAAAAACCATAGCCTTGACTAGATGGACCTTTGTTGGCAAAGTAATGTCTCTGCTTTTCAATATGCTATCTAGGTTGGTCATAACTTTTCTTCCAAGGAGTAAGCGTCTTTTAATTTCATGGCTGCAGGCACCATCTGCAGTGATTTTGGAGCCCAATATGAATATGGATGTGCAAATCTCTGTGAGACACTGCTTTTAATTCTTTTGGATATATATCCAGAAATGGGATTGCCGGATCATGTGTCAGCTGCATTTTTAATTTTTTGAAGAAACTCCATACTGATGCACCATTTTATAATCTCACCAACAGTCCATGAGGGAGTTCTCCACATCCTTGCCCACTCTTCTTATTTTCTGTTTGTGATAGTAGCCACCCTAATAGGTATGAGATTGTATTTCTCCAGTAACTAGTGATGTTGGATATCTTTTCATATCCCTGTTGGCCATCTGTACATCATATTTGGAGAAATGTCTGTTGAAGTTCTTTGCTGATTTTTAAATTTGGTTCTTTAATTTTTTATATCAATGAAGAATATCCACAATGATAGAAAAAGGCTATTCAAGTACTCTTCCCTTTTCTAACCACCTACCTGAAGTTGAATTTTGTTTACCCGTTTCAGTCAATATAACATATTACCATAGAATAAGTGAAAAAGTAGATATGAGAATCCAGCTGCCTTCCATTAAGTCAGATAATGAAGAGACTTGCAAACATGTAAAACAATGCTACTTTTCACTTATATTTTTGGACAATTATTTTTCACCAAAAAATAAAATGTTTATGTTAATATTTAATGACTTCATTATTGTTAGTTTTAGGTGAATAAATATTTTTAAGGATTCTCAGTTTGTTTAAAATTAATTTCATTTTTGGCTGTGCTGGGTCTTCTTTGCTGTGTGGAGGCTTTTCTCTAGTTGCAACAAGCGGGGGCTATTCTCTAGTTGCAGTGCCAGGCCTCTCATTGCAGTGGCGTCTCTCGTTGTGGAGAACAGGCTCTGGGGCTCAATAGTTGCGGCTCGTTTGCTCCAGAGCACAGGTGCACACACAGGCTTAGTTGCTCCAGGGCATGTGGGATCTTCCCGGATCAAGGATGGAACCCGTGTCTCCTGCATTGGTAGGCGGATTCTTTACCACTGGGCTACCAGGGAAGCCCTAAGGGTTCTCACTTTTAATCTCTAAAACAGAAAATAATGATAGATATAATCAGTATTTTTTTTAAAGTTCTTGTTTATCCTCAATAATTTTTAAGAGTAAAAGGATTTGAGAAATCAAAAAGTTTTATATATACTGTGCTAGAAATGTTGAAGAACTGAAAGCAGTTAGTTCAAGTGGCCCAAGACTGGTTCAGAAGAAGAAACTTTCTGAGATAAAATAGAAAATAATATGTATCACTAAGAATTTTAATAAATTATTTCTAGATGGTGATGGAAAGTGGGGATTGGCTGGTTGGTGGAGACCTTCAGGTGCTGGAAAGAATACGGTGGAATGATGGGTTGGACCAATACCGCCTGACACCTCTGGAGCTCAAACAGAAGTGTAAAGAAATGGATGCTGGTATGTAGGCTGACTCTCCTGCATTTGTTAATACTTCTAATCATCCTCTGCTTATAGAATTAAGGCTATCAGGAAACAGCATGTTTACAGGTTTGAAAAGTTGAAAACCTTCATCTATTGATATGTCTCAGTTCAGTTCAGTTCAGTCGCTCAGTCGTGTCCAACTCTTTGCGACCCCATGAATTGTGGCATACAGACCTCCCCGTCCATCACCAAGTCCTGGAGTTTACCCAAACTCATGTCCATCGAGTTGGTGATGCCATCCAGCCATCTCATCCGCTGTCGTCCCTTTCTCCTCCTGCCCCCAATCCCTCCCAGCATCAGGGTCTTTTCCAATCAGTCAATTCTTCACATGAGGTGGCCAAAATATTGGAGTTTCAGCATCAGTCCTTCCAATGGACACCCAGGACTGATCTCCTTTAGGATGAACTGGTTGGATCTCCTTGCGGTCCAAGGGATTCTCAAGAGTCTTCTCCAACACCACAGTTCAAAAGCATCAATTCTTCAGCGCTCAGCTTTCTTGATAGTCCAACTCTCACATCCATACATGACCACTGGAAAAACCATAGCCTTGACTAGATGTACCTTTGCTGGCAAAGTGATGTCTCTGCTTTTGAATATGCTGTCTAAGTTGGTCATAACTTTTCTTCCAAGGAGTAAGCGTCTTTTAATTTCATGGCTGCAGTCACCATCTACAGTGATTTTGGAGCCCCAAATATAAAGTCTGACACTGTTTCCACTGTTTCCCCCTCTATTTCCCATGAAGTGATGGGACCAGATGCCACGATCTCAGTTTTCTGAATGTTGAGCTTTAAGCCAACTTTTTCACTCTCCACTTTCACTTTCATCAAGAGGCTTTTGAGTTCCTCTTCACTTTCTGCCATAAGGGTGGTGTCATCTGCATATCTGAGGTTATTGGTATTTCTCCCAGCAATCTTGATTCTAGCTTGTGCTTCTCCCAGCCCAGCGTTTCTCATGATGTACTCTGCATAGAAGTTAAATAAGAAGGGTGACAATATACAGCCTTGACGTACTCCTTTTCCTATTTGGAACCAGTTTGTTGTTCCATGTCCAGTTCTAACTGTTGCTTCCTGACCTGCATATAGGTTTCTCAAGAGGCAGGTCAGGTGGTCTGGTATTCCCATCTCTTTCAGAGTTTTCCACAGTTTATTGTGATCCACACAGGAAACCATAAAGCTTAAAGCTTCCAATCATAAAGATATGGAAAGCTTATAAAGTTGAACTGCTGTAATATTATGCAGCTATTAAAAAAATATACACTGACACATAAAGATACCCAAAGTATATTTGTTAAGTAAAAAAGCAAATTTCAGAACAGTATGTATAGAATAATCTCGGAAAACAAAGTAAAATGGGATAATTTGCTTTTAAAACCCAAACCTACTTCTGTGTGTAGAAGTGGAAATGTCTGGCAACATGTGAACCAACCTGCCAATGACAACAGCTACCTCTAGGGATAAAGTGGGGCCAAGGGGAAGGGAAGATTTTCACTTTACATATTTTGAAAAAGAGAGAAAAAGTAACGATAGGATGATGGATGATTTTTATATTCTATTTTGGGCTTTTCTGTATTTCCTAAGTTTTCTATAATGGATGTACATTAATCCATTTCATAACCAAAAGAAAAATTAAGCCTCCCAGGACTTCATCACTAAGTGAAGTAGTTTTGAAGATTTCCATAAAGTGAAGATGTGTTTTTATATCTTTAAGTTGTTAAGATTTTGCAGATTCCAGAAAATGTTCCTCATCAATATTCGCCCCCTAGGGAAATGAGGCTGGAGCAGGGCACAAGGGGACGGATCGATACCAGCCCCTGCCTGAGCTGTGGTTTGTAAGAAATGTCTTGGCAACTAATGTGTTCATTTCTGAGTCAGGCTCTCCCTTTAGGGCTTCCTGCCTGTGTCCTATCTCTGTCTAAAAAGTCTGGTACTGGTACCTTTGGAGTAACACCCCTAAAGATCCAGGTGGTTTTCCAGCTGGTTCTTAAAAGCAAGCAGATATACTCAAATTCATGTTTTTTTTAAATGGCTGAGTAATATTCCATTATATATAGGTACCACATCTTCTTTATCCATTCATCAGTCAGTGGACATCTAGGTTGCTTCCATGTCCTGGCTATTGTAAACAGTGCTGCTATGAAAATTGGGGTACATGTGTCTTTTTCGATTATGGTTTTTCTCAGGGTATATGCCAAGCAGTGGAGTTGCTGGGTCATATATGGTAGATTTATTCCTAGTTTTTTAAGGAATCTCCATACCATTTTCCATAATGGCTGTATCAGTTTACATTCCCATCAACAGTGTAGCAGGGTTCCCTTTTCCCCACATCCTCTACAGGGTTTTAGTCAGTTCTAGCGAGGTGGATGAACCTAGAGCCTGCTATACAGAGTGAAGTCAGAAAAACGAATATAGTATATTAATGCATATATATGGAATCTAGAAAATGGTATCAATGAACCTATTTGCAGGAAAGGAATGGATGGATATGTGGATGTAGAGAACGAACTTGTGGACACAGTAAAGGAGAAAGTGGGATGAATGGAGAAAGTAGCATCTATATATATATATATATATATATATATATATAAAATCAGGTGTAAGATGGATAGCTGGTGAGAAGTTGCTGTGTAGAACAGGGAGCCCAGTCTGGCACTCTGTGATGGACCTGGAAGGATGGGTGGGGGGCGGGGGAGGTGAACGTATGTATAATTATGATTGATTTTGTTGTTGTATGGCAGAAACCAACACAACATTGTAAACATTTTTTGAAAATTTTAATTAAAAAATAGAAGAAAAAGCAAGTGGATATAACAAGTACACTGAACAATAAACACAGCTGCGTCTTTTTCTGTTCTTGAAGGCATTGCATGTCTTTGATCTTGGTGTTCTGCTTTCACTCCCCAGATGCAGTGTTTGCATTCCAGCTGCGCAATCCTGTCCACAATGGCCATGCTCTGTTGATGCAGGACACCCGCCGCCGGCTCCTGGAGAGAGGCTACAAGCACCCGGTCCTGCTGCTCCACCCGCTGGGTGGCTGGACCAAAGATGATGACGTGCCCCTGGACTGGCGGATGAAACAGCACACAGCTGTGCTCGAAGAAGAGGTTCTTGATCCCAAGTCAACCATTGTTGCCATCTTCCCATCTCCCATGTTATATGCTGGCCCCACAGAGGTGAGCAGTTCCCTGATCTGGGCTCTGGGACTCACAAGTGTAGGATCAAGTCTCACTTAGAAAAGCAAAAGCTCTTCTGGGATTCTTCTTTATGAACAGATTCTGACATCTTTTGGTCTCTTTTTATCTGACCTGATTATGTTTCCATATAGTATTTGTGGGGCTTCCCTGGTGGCTCAGAGTCTGCCTGCAATGCAGGAGACCCACTTCCTGGGTCAGGAAGATCCCCTGGAGAAGGGAACGGTAATCCACTACAGTATTCTTGCCTGGAGAATTCCATGGACAGAGGAGCCTGGCAGGCTACAGTCCATGGAGGTGCAGAGTCAGACACAGCTGAGCCGCCAACACTTTTCACTTTTCATTTGTAAAAATACTAGCAACACCAAATCAAACCTATCATATACTGCCTTTGAGACTCTGCAAGCTGGTATGTGAACAAGGTGGATGATACAGCTTACCTGGGTTATAGGGCAAGATGTATCTAGCCTAATATATCAGAAGTTACCACTTACTCTTAAGTGATTCACCATGCTCAGTGAGCTACATTAGAAGGGAGAGGATATTTTTAAAAGCTTAATGTCTCCCTTTCATCATAACACATTGGGCCTGTCAAGTAGACTTCCTTTGTCGCACAGCACCACCCGTGTAGTGGATATGAACAAGTCTGCAGTAAGAATAATGAATTGAAAAGGTCATAGCACTTTGGAATGCTCCAAGGTGAGTTTAATGAATTATCTTCAACCAGATCAAATTTCCAGGCCCCTAGCTCTCTTCCCTATCCTATTTCTATCTGAGCTTGAAAGAGGGCAACTTGTTTTGAAATCCCAATGCTGTGTTGAAATGGAATCAATGTGTGCATATGAATGTTAATTAGCTCATTACTGGCAGTTACATGGAAGTCCATGGTAAGAGATGGAGTTTGTAATCTCCCTTAAACTGTGATTTATTTTGAATAGGGAGGAACTGAAAAGTAAAATTCACATAGTTCTATGGAACAGTAAGATCTGAGTGTTCGTCGTCTGTTAGTCTGGAGAGATTACAAACTATAACCCCAGGTTCTAAGAGGGAAGGTTCTTATCTTTAAAGCTCCTATGTTAATTGCTCAGTCACGTCTGACCCTTTGTGACCCCACGGACTGTATGTAGCCTGTCAGGCTCCAGTTTCCATAGAATTCTCTAGAATACTGGAGTGGGTTGCCATTTCCTTTTCCAAAAACTCCTATATTCTTCCCAGTAGGACAATACAGATGAGCTAAGAGCAGCCTTGGACACCTCACTGACTTTCTTACAATTATTAGTTGACCCACATTGCTGAATTACTTTTGAAGCAGAATAAAGGGATGTCTCCATAAACTGGGGCCCAAAGGATTGGCCAGTGGTGATCAGCATGTCCTTGATGTGGTATTTCCTAGGTCCAGTGGCACTGCAGAGCCCGGATGGTTGCAGGGGCCAATTTCTACATTGTGGGCCGGGACCCTGCAGGAATGCCCCATCCTGAGACCAAGAAAGACCTGTATGAACCCTCTCACGGGGGCAAGGTCTTGACCATGGCCCCTGGCCTCACATCTGTGGAAATCATTCCATTCCGAGTGGCTGCCTACAACAAAGCCAAGAAAGCCATGGACTTCTATAATCCAGAAAGGTAGGTTTTCCGAAGAAAATTCTGTAATCAACATTTGTATGACTGGAATGATGAGAGAAAATTTTGGGAAAGCTCCTAGCTGGAGTGATGGTCCCTTGTAAGCTCAGACCTGGTCTTGCACATTCTTTGTCCCCCAAAGATGTAGCACATCTTGTAACAGATGGTCCTTAAGTATTTCCTTTCCAACACAAATTCCTTGGGCACGCTTTGAGTGCCTGGCACGTTACATGAAAGGGTTGTATATACAGAAAAAGATTTCAAGTGTTAATAGAGCACTCAACCATGCTCAGAGCTCACCAAGTAGTCAGAGCTATAGGAGACATGCCCTATGAACTGAGAGGTGCCGTGAGCGCTGACTGCAGAGCTGCTACGATTTCCGGGTCTTCTGCAAGTTCCTTTACTGAAAACTTACTGAACTGCTTAACTTAGAAAGGTGCAGCTTTTTACAGAAAGAAAAAAATGTAGTTTCAGAACCCATAACATCCTCCTGGGGTCTTTGAAGTAGATGTTATTTACCTATGCTGAGTTCTTTGTTGCTACCCTATGACAGGCACAACGAGTTTGACTTCATCTCAGGAACTCGTATGAGGAAGCTGGCCCGGGAAGGCGAAAATCCCCCAGATGGCTTCATGGCCCCCAAAGCATGGAAAATCCTGACAGATTATTATGCGTCCCTGGAGAAGAACAACTAAATGCCCTTCAGAGCCAGTTTCTTTTTGAACTGCTCTTTGATTTCTTTTTCTATTTTTGTGATTACTTTTCAATTGCTTTTATTTACAGTTTATATATATGTATATATACCACACACATGTGTATGTATGTGTGTGTGTATATATATAATATATACAGTAAAACTGAAGGCCAAACTTTAGCAGGTAAAAGAAATGTTATCATTTCAGAATGAAATTACTTTTCTACTGCATCTGAGCAGTAGCTCCTAGATTTCTTAAAGCTCTGACCATGTGTCTCCTTTACTTGCCAAAAAGTAAAGCATTTTTTTTCCAGCTGAAGTCTTGCCAACTTGCACTCTCCCATGTCATATACCAACAGAAGAAATCAGACGGGCAGCTTTCTATATAGCTGTGAAAGAAAAACAAAAAAAAGAAAATCTCACCCTAGATGAGGGGATGCTCATGTCAAGATTCTCCTTTGTTTCCCTCATGCCCAAATCTAGCCTTAATGCTCAGACTCTTCTGTACGACTGGAGAAACCCAATGAGTGAAAATGTGAAGTTAATCTCAGAGAGATATGCAATCTAGTTCTGCCACGAAAATTACATTGTCTAATAAGTCTTTTTTCTGTGAATAATAGAACTCCAGTTAAATGGTGACTTTTAATTAAATGGTGACTTTTAATTAAATGGCGACTTTTAATTAAATAGCATATAGGGCTTTGATGAAGAGATTTGCACTCAGGCCTCAATCTGGGAATGTGGAGACTTAATACTTTCTCCTCTTTGCTGTGATCATTGTGTTCCACGGAGATGCTGCACCTATTAACTGCAGTGGCATCGGCGGGGACCAGACCCAATTCAGACCCATCAGACTATTGAGCTGCTGGAACCGGACAAAAACACAGGAAAAGTCCAACCTTTTCATCTTACAGGTGACCAGACTAAAATGATGGACAAGCACTGGCTTGATGAGAGCACTGTAACTGAAGGGCCAAACTGGCATTTCGGAAGCGCTGGTGGCACAGGAGCACCCGGCTCTCCCGCCTCAGGCTGATATGCCTTCTGCACTGCACAACACAGGAGCTGGGTCTGGTTCCTGTCAACTGCTCAACAAAACTCCTTAACAGAGGGCACTTAACCAGTTTTCTTGGATGCTGAAAGGTCCAGAGGTTTTTAAAACCCAGCTGATTTTATTACACTTGAAAAAAACTTTTCCAAAGACTCAGCATGCTGTTCGGACATCCAACCTCTGATGGCTTTACTCTCTGGGAGGCAATCTGGCCCCTTATGTGTAATTCCGTGTTGCTTAGGAATATATGAAAAAATAGTACCTTTTGTAAATAGGTCTCTCTGGAAGAGACTCTGCAAAGAGAAAACTGTGTTTTTCATAGTTTTTTTTTTTTTTTTAAAGAAAATGCTAATCCAAGCTAATGAAACTTCTTTTGAGAAATAGATCACAATGGCCACAGCAAAGTATGACCATCTTTAATAGTAATAGTGCCTATATTCATGTAATCAGAGGTCCTACTGCCTTCTTAAAAACAGCATGTTTATTGAAAACACGAGACAAGACGCAGTGCCTTAATCAATATATTTTGTGAGTTTTTAATATATTTAAAACTGCTCTTCTGCTTCAGTAGTACTTAGTGCAAATAACTATTTCTATGTACAACTGATGCTTATTCTTATTTTAATAAATTTCCAAGATAAAAGCTGAGTCTTTCCTGCCTATCTTTTCAAGGATTGGTTGATATGTGTTGGTTGAAGCCCCTGTGAACTGGTGTAATTGGAGAGAAACAGCAGCTCTTCCCAGGGATGGGGGAGCCTGGTGGGCTGCCATCTATGGGGTTGCACGGAGTCGGACACGACTGAAGCGACTTAGCAGCAGCAGCAGCAGCAGCAGCTTTTAGACCATAATTACAAGGCTGTTTAACCTCTGTTTGTGTCATTTTTAAACTGTGCTCTCGACGTGCAGGCACAGGATCTCAGCCAACACTGCAGTTCCTCAGGGACCTCACCCTGGGATTTCAATGCAGTGGGATCTGGCGACCTTTAACTTTTCCTTAATTTGTTCCCTTTTCTTCAAAGTGCCTCCAACAAGCTTACGCAGTTCCAGCAGGGTCAGAAGTAGCTATGCTTTTCCACAGCACCCACTGCTCCACTCACGTCCGCAGTTGCTGCTGGTGTATTCAGCGGCCTCGACACAGGCCTGCAGATGTGGGGTTCTTTCCCTCCTAGAGTCCCTCCGTCTCTTCCGTCTTGAATGTTTCATGCAAATTTTTGTTCCTGAACTCACTCTAAACAAAACTGGTGTAACAGCCAACTCAAAGGTGCCTTTGTTACCACTTTATCTTTCTCTCCAGATCTTTACTTGCTGGCTCCTGGACAAAGCAGAGCAGGGAATGTGTAAGTAGATAAAGACAGAAGTGGTATTGAGGGAGTAGGCCAGACCGTACAGGGCTGTGTGGAAGGCACATGTGAATCACTGATTTGTTCGGATCGTGGTGGACTTACACCGATCAGCATTTATATCAAGCCTACAAGACTCCTTTCCAACCCATCTTTCTTGCACGAAGAAACACATCTTAGTCATTTGAGAACAATTAAGTTCACTTCTGCTTTTTCCTCATCTTCCTCCTATTACCTTTTAGGTCCAGTATAGATCTTCAACATACTTTCCTAATAGGTAGGTAATCAGGAAATCAGGTGAGCACAAGAACAACCAATTGTTTTTGTGGAGCTTTTGTCTTTGAGATTTTGAATGATACAGGTTTCTATTATATATGCATATTCCCATTACCAATAATGCATAAATTATCAAGAATTAACTATAGATTACTGAAAGAGTAAACCACTAATTTTTCCTTCCCCATGGCATGTATTTAATTTTTTGGTCAATATTAACTATTATTGGGCCATTCATTATACATACTCACCAATGGTTAAAGTGACGTATATAAGCAATTCACTTCAAAGGTGCCTATTTTAATGTTTTTTGCTTATATTTTAATTTTATTGAACTTACTAAAATAAATGGGCCACTGTCTAGAGTTTGGACATTTTTATTTGATAAAAAAAACCCAGACAAAATAAATACTTTTTTTATGGAGCTAGGCAAGAGTGATAATGCAAAGAAGTCTTGACAAACTGAGAAACAAATCTTTTACATTGAGTCTTCTATTAAATGGTTTTTCAATGCCTTATCTTTTGTTACTGAGGTACTCACCCCTCCTTGCCAAGCTATTACCATTTCCATAGATTTACTAATTTGGATTAACTGTAGGGAAGACCACTTTCAATTAGAAATCTAAATTACAGAATGTTTTTTAAAAAATAATACAATTTTATTACGCTCAAATCCATAAGCCACAAATGGGGCACAGCTTTTTAAATGTCATAACATGTATTTGTAATTGCTGCCATTGGTAATACAGACTTTATTTGGTAAAGTTCTTCCATATGGTTGGCTTGTTTCGGAAACTCAAACCTGCTCTGCACTTATTTTACTAAATAACTTTTGTGAAAGTTCTTATATGCCATACAACGTATTATACACTTTATGGGAGGTAAAGAAAAACCTTGATTTACTGCATAAGCCTGCTTTCCATAAACAGTTGAAAAGTACAGTTCAGATTAGGTTCAAATAATAATGGCCCGTGTGTCTGTGCTCAGTCACTTCTCTCTGCAGCCCATGGATTGTGGACCAGGCTTCTCTGTCCAAGGAATTTTCCAGGCAAGAATACTGGAGTGGTTTGCCATTTCTCCTCCAGACCCACGGATTGAACCTGGGTTTCCTGCATTGCAGGGAGACTCTTTACCATCTGAGCCACGAGGGCAGCCCCAATAATGGCCTGCTGCTGCTGCAGCTGCTGCTAAGTCGCTTCAGTCGTTTCCGACTCTGTGCGACCCCATGGACTGCAGCCCACCAGGCTTCTCCGTCCATGGGATTCTCCAGGCAAGAACATTGGAGTGGGTTGCCATTTCCTTCTTTCATGTAAACAACTCCAATACTGATCTGGTCTTTTAAGCTAGTTAAAAGAATGGCCTCTATGAATGTATTCACCGAGAAGAACCTACATTTATAGAAGATAATTCCATCAACTACTAACAAGGTTGTACCCTACATCTTGTCCTCAAATTATATTAAAAAAATTATATAAAGTACCAGATCTTTGGATATTCAAAGTAAACAACCAAGAAGAGCTTACAGCTTCCAAAGAGTCAAAGAAACACGTTTAATAAGCAGAAACACCAAATACATGGAAGTTGTCTATGACCTGTCTACCTAATGTCATGTTTTATAATTTAACAAGCCTATTTACAAGGCTGACACCTGTCAGTAGCTAACAAAGTAGCCAGTTTAAAGTTCCGATGATCAAGTCAGTTTTGCTAAGTGCCCAAAATGTCTATCAGCGTGGGCACTGGTGCATCGGTGTGCTGTTCAGTGAAAACTGGAATGGGAACTTACAGCACATCTATTTCAGCATCTCCATTACTGAACAGATAAGGAAATGGAGGCCCGGAAATGTGAGACGACTTCCCTAAGGACACGACAACCTACAGGCAGTCACTTTCTAGTTCCCAAAGCGTTTTCATGTGATGCCTAAAACCACCACAGAAGGTATACATTATGATTTCTATTTACAGATAAGGGAACAGATGCCCACAAATGTAAAGAGATTTTGCCCAAGGCTACACTATGTGTATGCTCTCTACCACACACTGTTATTAAGAGTTCCACAACTGCGAATGGAAGCCAGAAAGCTGCAAGTGGACTTTACATGACTTATAATAAATATCTGCACAACTTCTTTTGCTAGAATGTAGAAGGATGCAAAAGACGTTCACTTCCATAGTAATAAGAAAAATCCACACAAAAGAAAAATAATACTTTTCTATGAAACTAGCAAAGAACAGTGGATGCAGAGTCTTCTTCATGAACTGACTTCCAGGGAGAAATAAGCCCTTCAGAGGGAGCAGAGCGCCTTGGTCCTTTTTTATACCAGGGTAGACTCCTAAGTCTGGATATATTGTTTGGAAGAGCAGGCCTGGCTTAGATGGGAGACTTTGCAGGCATGAGGAGAATTCAGTTAACATTCAAGACAGTAGTGATTGAAATAAGGAAAAAAACATTTTAAAACAAACTGCTAGGCTAGACAAGTACCCTTTCTGGATTGTATAGAGAAAATGGCAGAACAGGGGTTGGAAGTCTTATATAGTCTCGTGGTGACTGGATGCCAGAACCCTGTCAGACTGAATACAGAGAACCACAAACATCTGACCATCAGAGGAACAGACTTGTACTTCCTGGAAATAAAACAAAAATCCATGTTATACTTCAGTCTCCACTGTTCTTTTTTTACACCTACTATCTTGAAAAAAATAAATTACAAGTTAGAAAAACAATCATTGTGCTGAAGAGTTTGGCATGCCAAGCAGCATTCCATCCCTCATCGAGTGGTAAAACCTATGGGACTGCACCAAGAAGTCTCTGAAGGCCTGCCCACACAAACTGGAATGTGCGTTGCCCGTATGTCCAGCATGCCCGCCTGAGTCATAATACTGCCCTTTACTCAGTAGTACAGGTCTTGTGTGACCAGCTGGTCATTTACCTTTTGTGTCTAGCCACATTCTGCACAACATTCCTTTCAATGAAACACCACTCCTTTTGTAGTTGACCAGTAAATCAAGGTCGAGTTAACCCTTGAATAAAGTAGGGGTTAGGAGTGCTAACACTCCGTATCCACAGTTCCCCTATATCCAAGCTTCTAAACCTGCATTCAAGCAAATGCAGGTAGACTGTGTAATATTGTAGTACTAACTGTTGAAAAAAATCTGAGGATAAATGGACCAATGCAGTTCAAAGCTGTGTCATTCAAGAGTCAACTGTATTTGTTCTCAAACCATTTAAGCCAAAGGAGTTCCTGAAAGGTCATTCTCTTAAAGCTCCAGGGGTGACCTTTTAGTTGGGTCTGCACACTTCTAGGATTCTGAAACTTGTGTGGGGCAATTTAAACATTTGGAGTTCATTTAATCTAGCAGAGGAATAAAAGAAACTTTTTTAAGCAATTCCTGTTTAAAAAAAAAAAAAACCTTCTGGAGCTTTCAGAGTTCCTAACCTAAGTCCACTTTCTTAGCCTCCTATGATCTTAAGAGGCTCCTCATATCCTTCAAATAAACCCTTTATTGCTTGGGTGAGCTCGAGTCGATTGCCTGCAACAGGACCCTAACGGGCACTCTTCATCAGACTGCAACTGTGCCCCAGGGGACAGTGCTCATCTCCCCAGACGTGTCTGCAAAGGACTCTGCTTACTGGATGATATACGAGCAACCCCTGTTTGAGTATCTTGGTCATTTTGAGAATTTCTGGAAGCTGCGTATCCTCAGGAAAGTAAGGCATACACCACTATGTTCTATTCTCAGCTCCAAATCTTGCATGTCAGTAATTATTTCAATGTTTGGCTCTAGTTTTACCAACCTATTATGATGCGCAAACCTGTGTCCTGAATGCATTCCATACTGGCCCTAACATTCACTGAAACTATATCCCAAAGCACACAAGCTTTTATCTAAAATTGTTCTCAAGCAGATTTATAACAGTAAATGTTAGACAATCACAAAAATATACTCCCAGTTCAGTATTTTGGTAATGAGACCCTTATGTTCTATTAGTATTAATAGTGTGTATGCCAGTGTTAAGAAAGGATGTTGTGTTTTTACTCACATGCTAAATGCTTTCTTTTAGGTTTGATCTTGTTTGCATTTGGCATTTGTGCTATGCAGGCATACCTAGGACATTATTGTGCCTTTTGCTGCAGACCATTGCAATAAAGCAAATCTCTCAATAAAGTCACACAAATTTTGTTTTCCTAATGCATAAAAAAAGTTGTGTTTACACCATACTGTAGTCTATTGAGTATGTAATAGCATTATATCTAAAAAAGCAACGTACATACCTTTAAAAGTACTTTGTTGCTAAAATATGCTAACCATCATCTGACAATGCAGGGTTGCCACAAATCTTCAATTTGTAGAACAGACACACAAGTAAAAGCACTGTCTGTGAAGCACAATGAAACAATGCACGCACTTTTATCTTCTCAATACAAGAGCCTACTGTATACCATAGGGAACTATATTCAGTATCTAATAATAACATACAATGGAAAAGAATCTGAAAAAGATTTTATAGACCTATATATACTTATGTATATAAGACATATAGGTATATGTTAAGTATATATAGATACATAAATTCAAATGTGTATGTGTATATCTGCATCACTTTGCTGCACACCTGAAACTAACAAGAATGCAAATCAACTATACTTCAATTGAGAGAGAGAGTGAGCACTGTAACCTTTGAAATGATTAGTAAACTATCTTTGGTAACTAAGTTAATAATAATTTTGGTAAAATCATTCTGTCAGCTTTAAATGGAATGATTCTGTGGCTTTATCTGAGGCTTCTAATTGGTGCTGGGGTTGTAGTCTTGCAAGTTACATGCTTAGCATATTAGAATTCTAGTCAATATTCAGACACTGACCTTAAGAGAAACTAAAAAAGGAATTACAAAATATATACATAATCCAGTTCCTTTCCTTTATCCAGAAGCTGTAATATTTGTCTACAAATAAAACAATTCCAGCTGAAAAACAAATTCCTACTGACAAATGTGTGTTTATTCAGGCACACTCAAGGCTTGAGACATCCGCAACACCAAATCTTCCAGTTATAGATACTAAGTAATGTTAGGTTACTGTGATCATATAGGCTATTTAAATTACTCCAATACAGCTACTGATCACATGGTGAGTTCTGGATCACCCTATAAGTGGGGGACTGAATGAGAAAGGAGATAAACTGGACAGGAAACACTGAATTGATTCAAATATTGAGTTTCTAAACTCTATTTTTAAAAGGCCAAGGAATAGTTTGAGATACACCAGACTTACCAGAAGTCTTCCACCAATGAGGCTTTTAGAGAAACACCACAGCTGATCATTTCATCTCAATCCCTAGAATAAAGATCTAGGGAATGGAAATAGGTTAAGCGTGAAGAATGCTCAATACTGAGCCTGGCCAATAGATGTGTACATCAGTGTGTAAAAGTAATAAAATGTGATAATGAACATTTGAACACACTATGCCAGGCTCTATGCTAAGCGTCTTATAGGCATCATCTCATCACACACCCTATAACTGCCGCTGTCATGCCATTTTATAAACGAGCATGTTAGGTGACTAGTCCAAGGATACAGTTAATTAATGGACAGTCTGCATTTAAACTCAGGCAATCGAACTCTAGATCTAGTAATTCTGTTACCCAAAGTGAAAAAATACCTTAGAACTTAGAATCCAATGCATGCCAAAAGCTTATGTCAAATATGTCTATAGCAGAAGGATCTATTACATAACACTAAACATTCTTTAAAAGCACATAATAAGGTTTCCTCAGTTACTTTAAGACACTAAGATACCTAGATGAGTCATGTGGTAATGGCTTTGTGGTGTTGGTTAGTGTATTTTTCTAACTTCATCCGATGATTAAAACTATGATAAATTTAACTACTACTATTGGTTATTCTGAATTTAAAAGAAAATAAAAGAACATGAAGAGAGGTATATTACCCCTATTTTTGATCAATATGCCGTCAGAATTAAAATTAAATGACTACTAAAATAAAATACTAAAACAAAGTAATAAGTTAGATACTAGAATGTATGCTATGAAAATTACACAGCAAGATGAAAATAGTCTAAGGGCAAGTTTTATAAACCAAAGCAACCCCAGAAAATTTTATGTAACTGAAATAAAGGAGTAAATAGAGAAAACTCAATAAAGAGGGACCTCTTTATTGCATATTTATAAAATAATAGTATAATAGTTATTAAAAATGGAGATGAAATATTTTATTTTTGGTATCTTGTGTTTTGCATCAATTTTTCAATCATCTTCACAATTTTTCAAAACTTGAACCTCTGCCCCATCCACCATTCAAAGAACAAATGATGAACAAACTATCCAATGGGTTCTTGTGAGAGACTTATTATCAAAGAGATTAATTAATAACTCATAAATAAACAACAGAGTTTTCAAAGAAATACAATAAAAACAAAAGGTCAGAAGGCACCTCAAGATCGCTTCGTGCCATTTTCCTCGTGCTTGTGTTTTAAGTGCCTGTAACAGAATTCTGGTTAGTGACATTTTGGACAAAACGTGTCATCTTTTGTGCACACAGCATCAGACTACAGATACAATAGGGGGATTCTGATGTGTGTATCCGTACTAAGTAGGGCATAATTTATAATATGCTAAGAAAACAAAAAGTCAGGATTACAAAATGGGTATTTTTAGCACATTTAGTAACAGCTAGTTTTAAACTATCATTTTTGATGACCAAATTATATTTGACATAATTAAGGAACATATTTTTAAAATATTGAAAACCCACGGTTACAACAGAACTGTTACATTAAACGAAGAAAGGAAAAGTCACATATATGGGGCTGAATGGCACTGAGGTTTTTCAAAGTCATTCTTTTGCGAGGCTTTCAGCCCACCTTTACACATATCAATAAAAAAAAGTCTCTACTCGGCATGCTTGCAGCAAGAGGTGAAACAGGTGTCGAGCACACAACTGCCTGACAACCATTCAGTGCTGATCACCGAACAAGCAAGTTTATTTAATTATCCCAACAACCATAATTGAGCCACATCTAAGTTTCTGATGTCACTGACTTCAACTATTCAACTCCAGATAAACACTCAACTTAAAAAAAAAAAAAACACCTGAAATAAGTGACAACTAGAAATGGCTGAATCATTGTACGTTTTAGACACAACCATTAATCTTAGTTTTGCTATATGCTATTTGGTACTTTTTGATTCAGTAGTTGGGATTAAAAAAAAAAGTTTCTGTATTCAAACCTATCTACAGAATGTCAATATAAAATGTGTGACTATATACATTTAATACACACATACACACACTCTCACATATCTAGAAACCAGCACTTAAGCACATCTCCAATTCTCACTAATGACTCAATAAATCATTTGTCACCTTAAGACCAGCTTAGACACTATAAGGCTGCAACATATGGCTAAAGAGGTCAACACAAGCACCCACAGTCAGGCTGATTAAATTGTTCCTCCTCATGATTTTTCACAAGTAGTAATACCATTTATATAACAACTATGTCTCAATAACTTAGAATTCAGAGTATAAAACCAGTGTCATGAACATAAAACTCTCTCACTGTTGAAAGAACACTCCTCCTTTTCAGTTATTTCCACTGATGATAAGAGGGCACACCAAACTAGATCATGTTGAGCTGTACAATTCTTTACTCTTAATCTAAACAAACGTGTGTTAAAACATTCTGAAATGCTGCATCCTTCGACTTCTTCATCTTTTCAATTGCCCGATGCAGGTCCTGTTGTTGTACAGGTCGAATTTCATCTTCATCATGGCTAAAATGTAAAAAAAAAAAAAAGACAAAAACAGAACAATCCACCGATATTCACACAGCTTTAAAATACATCTCCCTAAAATATTTTACCAAGATTAAAAAATGAAGTCTCTTTCCCATCCAAAACAACCACAATTAACAGCTTAAGGAATTAATCTACACAGATAAGTATCTTAAAAATTTTTAGAAAACACGGACTGCCAAGAGGTAGGAAGCTTAAATGGCTGACTATAAACATTATAGCTTGGTTACAATCAAATACTTTACACTAAGAATATATAAATATGAAATTTGATCTAAATAGGATTATAATTCTAATGAATGAATAAAAAATTATTCCCATGAAAACTGGAATTAAAAAGTAGCAGTTGTAGGTATCTATTACTCATGTATGTGTTTACTTTTGACGAACTGAAAAAAAATTCAGTGCTATTAATAAAAACCAACTACTCTAAGTTCTCCCCACTTCAGGAAGAAGGAAACACAATCCAATATACAATGTCTCCTCTGTCATTTACAAACACTTAGGAAAAAAAAGTCAGGGAAAAAGTTATGATAACCTAAGTACATTACCCACATTTTTCATACTGAAATGTAACATTTTCAGGGCTTTAAGGACAGCAGAGAAACAATTTTCATTAATGTAATTTAGGCAATAAACAGATGGAGTGACCCTCTCCACGAAGGGGCCCAAGGAAACACTGAAGATAGGTCCAGAACCAGTACAGGAAAAACTACAGGTTAAAAGGGTGGCTTTCACATGCACCTTTCTATACCAAGAAACCTTTTTTTGGCAAAGCCTGCTATGGCGATACAGTGTAATTAAGTGCATGAATAGGACAGGCAAATCCAGATCACTTGGAGTGACAGCCTCAGGGGATGAATAAGGGAGACCGGGAAACAGCAGGGCAAGAGCTAGAGAATTCATTCCACACAAGCCCCCAGGGGACACTGGTTTGCTAAGAGTCACAGAAATTCTTCATTAGAAGGTTGATATTTTGAACAGAGGTTTAAAAATGGTCAGTATTATGCCAGTCTAGGGTGAATGACCTTATGGGAAACACAGGACACTGGTTTATCAGGGCTGAGCTATTCCAGTTCACTAAGACAGCTGGTACAAAATTGGTTTCTTAAGCTCCAAATACTTTGAAACTGGTTTCAAGTAAAGTTTGCTGCTGTCACAAATGACTTTTTTTTTTTTTTTTTTCACTATAATTACTTTTATTGTCTAAATCTTCTCCATTCAGTACTATTGCTACATAAGTTCACATTTTCAAAACAGTTCTAATTCCTATCCCAGTGTATTCTATTCAGGACCACAAAACAAAATGGAAGACTTCCCAATCTCTTTTACAAAACAGCAAAACTCTTGTTTTTGAACTGGGTAACCAAAAATACACTGGGTTCAGTATCATTCACAAAGCTAAGATACTGAAGTTTCTTTAACCTTCTCTGAAACCAAACTTTGAAAAATTTCTAAAGAAAACAGAGATGAATCCCCATGTTATCATACAGAACAGCAACCAAAGACGCTACACACACTGGTTCTCCCAACTGGCCTTCACTTCTGACTGAAGGCTGACTACTCCCTCTTCAATCACAGAGGGAAGGATCAAGCTGGCTGCTGCTCTGGCCCAGGCCCCCTATTCCTCCTCCCTTGCAGCCTCTGCAGACAGGAGTGGGAAGGCCCTCAAAGCCCTTTGTGTGATCCTGAGCGCAAATGCCATGACTTGCTGTTTGCTGGTCTCCTCATAGGCCCGGGGACCCCACAGGAACTCATAGCGAGCAGGGTCACTGACTTCTTTTTTTAATAAATACATTATTAACAAGCTGAAGTCTAGTCAGCAGCAACGTCCCCAAAAATGTGAAATTTCTGGAAGACAAGGTACTCATTTCCATATGAAATGAAATTTAAAAATTAAAAAAACAAAAGCAATCTAGGCATATCAGAGCAACAGTTTTCATGGTAGAAATGGGCAAGCCTCCATTTCTGTGAGCTTGATATAACCCAGTTCATGGATGTTCAGAGAAATTCACTTTTTACTTCTTTCTCTTCATTCCAGGTGCTCCCCATAACCACCCTCCCTTGTAAATTCATTTCCAGAACCCCCTTCAGAAAAAAGGCAATAAAGTTGGTGAATTTTTTATTTCAATTTATCTTTTTATTTCGTAAATAGAGCTGGTATTATAAAGCAAAACAGAAGACCTAGCCTAACCTGTTAATAACCTAAAAGCTCTAAAAGGGTCTGACAAATATTAAGAGATGAACTCTAAATATACATACCTTTCTTCCGATGTAGAATTAACATATTCTCTGACACAGAGGAGGGCAGCATCTCGACACATTTCTTTTAGGTCACTGCCTGAAAACCCATCAGTTTCCTGGGCAACTTCTAGCAGGTCCACATGCCTATCCACCTTAAACAAACATAAAACATACTTTAAAAAAATATAGAATATACATGGCAAGAGATATATCCAAACACTTCTTAGAATTAAAGAAAGTTAAAGCATACTGGAACAGCAGGGGGAGAATCATTAGAAATTTTCAGTTCTAGAAGTTTTCTTTTTTTAACCATAAAAGTTTAAGATTTGAAATCTACTTTTCAGTAATTGTCACTATGACCAAAACTGAAATAAGTCTCACGAGATACTTCACAGAGTGATGGGGAAGAACAGGCATTCAAATATTGTTGGGCTGACTTTGGTACCTCTTAGGAAGGTCCCATGTTCTATAGA
Organism: Bubalus bubalis; assembly: GCF_019923935.1. Lineage (NCBI taxonomy): Eukaryota > Metazoa > Chordata > Mammalia > Artiodactyla > Bovidae > Bubalus > Bubalus bubalis. The sequence continues at coordinate 9,715,123 of NC_059179.1, forward strand.
AAAGGGGCACTTTTCTATAATATAGTCAACATACATGGCGAACAGCCCGGATCATTAAGTCCTGAGTCCATTACGAAAATCATATTCCACTGACACCTTCTAACCCTCATTTGAACTGCCACGCTGTGGTATTCTATTCTAATTCCTCAACACTCATTAAGCACCTATGGTTTTGCTCCCCAACTAAGCTTATATAGTGAAGCTAAGAAAGGGATCCTCCTGGGCACATAACAGACTTATAATTAAGCTTATAAGAAGGTTAAGAAGAGAAAGTAAATAGTTAATTATAGTAACTAACACGTAATAAATGATTCTTATGTGTCATTTGCTGTCCTAAGTACTTTACATGCATTATGCTCATTTAATCCTGTCAGGGAAGCATTCTCATTTTTAATTTCAGAGAATAGTAAAACCTGCAGAGGTTAAATAAATTGCCCAACGTCACACCACAGACAAAGCCAGCATTTGAACACAGTGCAGAGAGATCCAGCTGTGTTTCTCCCCCTTCCTAGCTAACCATTTGTCTTAACATTTACTTTCCCCAAGTTGATATGAAATGCCATCTTTATCTGTTACTAAGTTCCCACTTGTTTTTGTGGAAAACTCAGTGTAAGTTAAGAGTAGCAACTCTGCACAAGGACAAGAAGAGACTTGGAGGTAAGATGACATGGAGTCTACTGTTAACTCTGCAACTGGGACTTCACATGACAGTGTTCTCACTCCTAAATGTGGAGATTAAATAAAGAGAAATCACATACTCATATACTCTCTGATAAAAAGAAAACTGAACCCAGAAGGGAGGTGTGAAGTAAGTAAGGAAAGTGGTAAACTATATACAGATAAATGTAAATGAGTTAATATATAAACAGTAATAATAATCATTTAATTTAGGGTAGAGAACTAAGTAGGCTTCCCAGGTGGCACTCATGGTAAAGAACCTGTCTGCCAATGCAGGAGCCATAAGAGACGTGGGTCTGATCCTTGGGTTGGGAGGATTCCCTGGAGGAGGGCAAGGAAACCCACTCCAGTATTCTTGCCTGGAGAGTCCCATGGACAGAGAAGCCTGGCCAGGGTCTCACAGAGTCAGACATGAATGAAGAGACTTAGTATGCAGGTACCTAGAGAACTAAGTAGCACTAAAAAAGAATGTGTAACTTCCAAGTGACTAGAGGAAGAGGGGAAAAAGAATGAGGAACACAAGAGCAATACTGAGAATGAAGGACTGGGGCAGAGGTAAGGGAACTGGAAGGTGGGAGCAGAAGGTCTGGGTGGGGTGAGGGTGCGGGGAGTCCAAGGAGAAAAAAGGCTTAATAAATGGAAAGCATTAAAATAAGAAAGAATGAATCCAAATTTATCAACAATCACCACAAACACAAACAAATCATTACATAATGATAAAAACTAAATCACCAGGAAAATATAACAAACAGACAAATGTACAGTAACACTGGGAGGTTTGTCACGTGGCGTCTCATGCACTGACACATCAGAGTAAGTTCCTGGGCTGGTTACGGTTAGAATCCGTGGCGCACTGCACAAACACACAAGTTGACAAACTGATTACAGGAGTTCTGTATACTTAGGACATTAGTCTCATGTTGGTTACAGGGTTGCAAATATTTCCCCAGTGGCCTGTTCTTTCACTTTGTTCATTTTATCTTGTCATACTTCTAGAAGTCTTAAGTCTGATTACAGTCAGACTTTTCTATTCTAACTTTGCAGTTTAACTTTTTTGTGTGTCTCAGGAATTCTTTTTTACATGTGTACTTAAGAAATCAGACATTATCAGGATGTAGTTTCTCTATAGTTTGTAAAAGTGAGGAAGAAAAAAAAAACTATACAACTATACCTATACCTGAATTATGTATTATCCACACATATTTATGGAAGAGACACACTACCAACTTCAGGACAGCGCTGCGAGCGCTCCACAGCGCACTACCAGTGACGGCGTAGGGTGGAGACACGGGGGAGAATATGTCAAGATCAACCTTTTAAGTTCAGGTGCTGGATGTAAAGTTATCTGTGTATGTGTTTACAACAAAGGACCTTCCAAATTATTCTTCGAGATGTTAAATATTAGCTGTCTTCCTCCTTCAAACAATCAATACCTCCACCCCATCCTTTGCCCACTGCTTTGCTGAGCGACACTATGCTCTAACCACTCACAAACCTTGTTCACGGCAGGGTGAAAATGTCACAAAGATGAGCAAAACAAGCATAAGAAAATAGGAAGAAGATTCCATTCACTGAGAGAGCAAGATTACTAACATAGCCTTCCATAAAGGTTAAAAGAAAGGCTCTATCACTACTCTATGTAAACCTGTGTAACCTATTATGTAACTTCTCTGGATTTTGGTTTCCTCAAGTGTAAAATGGTATTAATATGCATATTAATATCTAAGCAGTTAGATAAACTGCTTAGATAAACTGAGGTTTAAATAAAACTATGTATCACCACAATACGTGGCACACAGTAAGCACTGTAAAAGCAGCCCTTTTTATTTTAAGATCATGGTTCTAGACAAACCATGTAGTGAGAATTATTTTCATCAGGCAAGTATGAAGGAAATTCCCAAGTTAAAAAAGGTTTTGAATAATAGGAACAAAACAGGATATATAATAAATTAATGAACTGCCAAAATACCTTGAAAGAATAGCACTTATCTGTATACAGTTACTCACTATATCTAGCACTGGCTGTCCACTACATGGTAATCCAAGCATCTTATATATATATATATATATTCACACACACATTTAATATAAATTATCAAACCAATTCTATGAGATTGTTGACATCTTCAATTTCTGAGTGAGAAAATGAGGCATAGAGATGCTAATGGTATTTGCCCAAGGTCACACAGTAGGAAATGGTCAAGCCAGGGTGGAATCCTCAAGTGTCTCTTCTAAACCCATGATTCTTAAATTTCCACTGTTACAGAAAATATATACATTCAGGTTAGTCTGTATGGGGGAAAAAAAACAACATTCTTACCGTAGTGTCAGATGTGATACTTTATTAGGTATAATGTTATTAGTTCTAATTCTTTCATACTTAACATTAAGCCAGAACCAGTATATCTTTTTTAAAAGAGTGAGCTGTATTAAAGATCTATCAATAAGGAATGTGAAAGACTGGAAAACAGTATCATTTCAAAAGCTTCATTTTTTTCTTCAGAGAAGAAAAAACTCAAAATATAAGTCTATTTGTATGTTTGCATCAAAAACTCTAATTCTGCTCAGGAATGAATAAGCATGATAGTGCTCATCTTATTTAATAAATTTGTGTGCTACTGATTTGAAGCATCTTTTAGCACAATTAATTTTTTTTCATATGCTATTAAACAATATGCCTCCAGCACAGTAATAGCAGCTAGAAGGAAATCAGACATTCCTATGTCAGCAATTATCCAGAGAGCATTCATATTCTGCATAAAACTGACTAAAGACTCATCTTCTGTACTTTCATGAGTAAGAAACTGAATGCTAAAAATTCCCTGTACCAATGACAAACCTAATTCTAAAAGAATTTCCAAAGATACTACAGTTAAAAAAGGCAGAATGCCCTATTATGTTGGCACAAAGTTCCATAACATTTGCTGGCAAGGCTACAGGGCATGAGGCACTCTATCTAACACTGCTGGCATAAAAGAGTAAATTGGCATGAACAAATTTGGCAACCACCACCAAAATTATAAGTGCTTCCCAGGTGGTGCTAGTGGTAAAGAACCTACTTGCCAATGCAGGAGACATAAGAGATGTGGGTTCAATCCCTGGGTCATGAAGATTCCCTGCAGGAGGGTATCCATGCCTGAAGAATCCCATGGACAGACAGAGGAGCCTGGCAGGCTGTAGTCCATAGGGTCGCAAAGAGCTGGACATGACTGAATTGACTTAGCACAGCCACACCAAAATTATAAAAATCATACTCTTTGATCTGCTGCTGCTGCTGCTAAGTCACTTCAGTCGTGTCCGACTCTGTACGACCCAACTCCATAGCCGGCAGCCCACCAGGCTCCACTGTCCCTGGGATTCTCCAGGCAAGAACACTGGAGTGGGTTGCCATTTCCTTCTCCAATGCATCAAAGTGAAAAGTGAAAGTGAAGTCGCTCCATCGTGTCTGACTCTTAGCAACCCCATGGACTGTAGCCCACCAGGCTCCTCCATCCATGGGATTTTCCAGGCAAGAGTACTGGAGTGGGGTGCCATTGCCTTCTCCGATACACTTTGATCTAGTAATTTTTTTTCTGGGAAATTCACCCCACTAATGTTTCTGGCACAAGTGCCAAATGACACATGTACAAGGTTATTCGATGCACCATTTTTGTAAGAATGAAAGACCAGAATCAATCCAAATGTCCTTCAGTGTGGCACTGATTAAATAAACTATAGTATACCCATGCAATGGACCCTATGCAGTGCAAAGGAAAAAAGAGAACAGAATGAGGAAACCATATGCTACTATGGAATCTCAGAGATTAAGTGAAAAAAAGCAACACACAGAACACTGGATAAGCTTTATTAATGTGGCTTATGTAGAAAAGGCGAGCAGAGTATAAGTATATTCTAATTTGCTTGTATAGGCATAATGCCATCTGAAAGGATACATAAGAAACATAAGAGAGAAATGAGACTTTTCCCTGTATGTCATTTAATATATGTATTTTAACTTCTGAAACATGTGACTGCACTATTTTTAAAAACCTTAAATTATTAAAATATTTTTAATTCTAATTTTCAGCTTCAAAAAGTATTCCAATTAAATGAAAAACAAAACCTCCCCATACTTCTCTGCAAAAACAAATGTATAAAACTTGAAACTGGTCTGAAAAATATCAGAGGATTTTAATCTACAGATATGAAAACACATGGTTATTTAAAAAGCCTTTAATTATCTTTAATTAGTTCAAATATGCCATGGTGATTGAGTTATACAAGCAGCCAAGAGTTCTACAGTAATTTACAAGTTCAAAACTATATTATTCTCAGGTTCCTTTTTCATTTCTAAAATGATTTTATGAACATAATTTTTTCTTTATTTATAGGATGGGGAAAAACTAATTTTCTACTTACATTTTCATTTTTCAAGATGAGTTTCAGGATTGCTTCTCTTTGTTTCAGAGCCTAAAAGCAGGATAATTCTCAATTAGCATTAAAAAAATAAGGATCAACTAATTTTCCTACTATTTCTTCCTTTCCTTGTAAACCACCCAATTCCTACAGGAAATGACAGAAACTCTGACAGGTCATGGAAACTTCTGACTAAAGCAAGGTCTAATTCTAGACTCTAGAGTAATCATTTATGGTTCTTGTACTGAACTGTAACTTCTTATTCTGAATCCCCAGTGCCTAGCACATGCCTTGAAATGAATGACCAATGTCTTTCCTCTATAGCTCTGCAAATCTCCTTTTCTACATTTAAGAAACTTCTGAAACTCATTACTACCATAAAATTTTTACCAGTAACTGGATGAGATGGCAAGAACACCTGCTTGGTTCTTCCACTCAACATGTAACTTCCATGTCCACCAATTTGTGTTAGTGAATTTTATTTAGTGTTGATAGTGTATTTCTTTATATGCTTGTATGCTTTTGCCTCCAGTGATGCTGCCTAATACTGTACTAGGAACAGGAGTTTTTCAAAGAATATCTTGCTGCTGCTGCTGCTAAGTTGCTTCAGTCGTGTCCGACTCTGTGTGACCCCATAGACGGCAGCCCACCAGGCTCCCCCATCCCTGGGATTCTCCAGGCAAGAACGCTGGAGTGGGTTGCCATTTCCTTCTCCAATGCATGAAAGTGAAAAGTGAAAGTGAAGTCGCTCAGTCGTGTCTGACTCTTAGCGACCCCAAGGACTGCAGCCCACCAGGCTCCTCCATCCATGGGATTCTCCAGGCAAGAGTACTGGAGTGGGGTGCCACTGCCTTCTCCGAAAAGAATAGCTTACATATATAGTAAATACAAATGCTTTTAAAAATTATTGTGGGTGAACTCCTCCTGCCTATTCCCACAACTGCTAAAAAAAAAAAAAAAAAAAAAAAAAAAAAAAAGGAGAGCCAGTTACCAGGAGTATCAAATTAAATGATGTGAAAATCAAAACCAAACCAAACTGCTGTTTCTGTAACTCAACTGTGTTAAGTATAGAGGTTAATTTGGTGTGTTATGTGATCACCAATAAGTACTTTCTGTTAATCAACATTTAACTTGGAAAGGAATTTTAAGGTAAGGTTTATTATATACTTTGATATCACAGTTATGCATAAGAAAAAAAATCACCCTATAAAATGTGTGTGTGTTCACTAAAAACAGAATGAAAGGGAGATTAAAAAATCCCAGTTTCTGCATTAACAGTATACAAATTTATGACAAACTTGATAAAATGTATTACACAACCCATTCTAAACTCACACAATAAATATATTAAACCTACAACTTTAGCAAGGGCTACTTTACAGGCTGTTGTACCCTATGTTCTATTCTACTACTGTACATCAAAACCCTTTGTTTGCTATTAGACTACAAGCAGAGATTCTATCAATGTAATCTTTACTTTCAGAACCACTGAAGTGAACTAATTATTTCTAAAAATATTCTGATGTTCTGGTAATAGAATCACATGTCTTGTATGAAGCATATAAAGGTCATCTAAACCTTCAGCAGTCAACCCTTTCCGCCTTATAACCACTGGTTTTCCTTGGTGCCTTGTAACTGAATATCCCCAAAAGTCTCCATTAAATATGGGCTTCCACACCTCCTTGCCTTTGTTCACTGTGGCAAAAAAGCATTTCCTTGCTTCAGTTCAGTTCAGTTCAGTCGCTCAGTCGTGTTCGACTCTTTGCAACCCATGAACCGCAGCACGCCAGGCCTCCCTGTCCATCACCAACTCCCGGAGTTCACCCAAACTCATGTCCATCGAGTCGGTGATGCCATCCAGCCATCTCATCCTCTGTCGTCCCCGTCTCCTCCCGCCTTCAATCTTTCCTAGCATCAGGATCTTTTCAAATGAGTCAGTTCCTACCATCCTTCATCCTTCAAGCCCAGCTGGATTCTGTAAGTTTCACTAACTCCTCAGATAGAATTATTAGTTTTCATCATCACCTCAGGTCCTTGCAGTTGGTTACACATACCTTTGTAAAGTACATAGTGCATTATTTATTTTTGTGTCTGGCTCCCCCTGCAATACAGAGTTCTTTTAGGACAGGGGCCATGTTCTATTCATCAGAACCTAGTGGGTATCTGACATACAAGCTCAATAAATATTAATCAAATTTTCCAGTCTCCTGTATCACATTAAAAAATCTCTCCACTGAATTATCAGGTAAATTCTCTAATAGACTGCCTAAGTAAATGCATACCCTCCAGAGGAATCAGAGGCTGTAGCTGCAGCAAACAGTCCATCAGAGTAATTTTACAGAGATCACAACTACCAATTTTAGATAACCATGTTTACAGAGACAAACTGTTAGGTTAGAGAATGTAAAATTGGGCAAATTTTCTGGCCAGAGATTTTAAATTTGAAAGGAGTGACAGTGGAAGTTCTAAACAGCGATACATGTAACATGATGTTTGCACGCTGCACAGTCTAGTACTAACCCTGTTTGTTTTTTCTTTTTTAATCTAAAAGCAGACAAAATTCAAGATTTGGGGATTCTGTGTAACAGAGTATCAGCAAGTTATCATCCTCTACTTGAGGGTACTTTTAACCAGCAAAAAAGAGTGCTATAAGTTACAACTGGATCAACACCAATCTCAGATTTTCATTCTTATATTAAAGTGCAATATCGTACTTACTGGTTAATCATTAATCCTGTCAGAGGAAAGCACCAATTACAACTGCTAATAATTAATCAAATAAATAGCAGATGTTCTCCCTGTCCAGCCTTCTAAACAGAACAGTTCTTTAACCCTAAAACCCCTAATTACATCCTATCCTAAAACAAATCAATAATTTACATTTTCTTGCTACATTCTAAAGAAAATCACTAACATGTCTAGGGAAACTTGAGGTAATTCTATACACTGAAGAGACGCAAATGCATACAGACATAAACAACACTGATCTCAAAGACAGTAAAAAGGCAAGAAAAGGAGGAGAAAGGACAACAGTAATTATGGGGTTCTTGCTCTATTCCTTCCCTGCCTGTGATAAATAATAAGTCTTATTTTTCTAATCATTCCCTTCCTGAAATCACAGATAAAGATCTGCAAAAAATGAATATTTAACTGTTCATAATATCAATCAAACCCACTTACAGGCTGGTTGATATGGAATCTCGTGGGCATTCTCCTCATTATAGCTGAATCCAGATCCTGAGGACGATTAGTAGCTCCCATCACAATGACCTAAATATATAAAGAAAACAAAGCTATTAAATATACCAGTAATACTCCTTTTAAGTTGTTACTACTAGGGCTTAGAAGATACAGAAAATTAAGTGGGGCTTATACTAAATCTTCTATAAGAAATCTGTTTTAATCCAGTATTACTCAAATATTTATAGATACAAATCAAAGTTAATCCTAAATAGATCAAATGATAGCAGAGCTGGTAAGACTGTTGCATTTCACCAGACTTCTAGTAACTAAAAAAATATAGTATTCAGTTATGAAGGAATTATAAAAATTTAAAAAAACCTCCTGTATTTTGCAAAATATGGTCACTTGATTGCTACATGTTGAATAACTGAAAGCTATTTATGTTATAACAGCTTGGCAGTATATGTGACAGAATAATTCAAGTCCTTTAATAAAATATTAGGAGAGAATCGTTTCCCTACCAGAGTCTGAGGATTCTGGTAATAGTAATATATATACTGTGTATTTTTTCCTCTAGAGTTCACACCATCATTTCATGGTACTATCAGCACTGCAGGTAGAATCTTCTTAATAATAATAGACCCTCAAGCAATCCAACTTTACACAAGGGCAACAAAATAAAAGCAGACATCAAAACGCTGGGTAGAATATTAAAAAAATAGAAAAGAAAAAAAAATTGCTGGCGGCCCTACCAGCCTCTGAGTCTATGCCACTTATGTATAAAGGATATAGAGATGAAAAATCAACAAGAATAAAGACAAAGATACACAAAACAATTTAATTTCTGAAGGGCTTAAATATTACTGTTATTATTGATATTTCTGTATAATACAATAAACATATACATCTGCTCTCTAAAATGAAATTTATTGGTATTCTAATGAAAACTTTTATTTCAGCCTGAGATGTCTTAGGTTTTTGAAATAGTCTGAAATCTAATTCCAGAACATGTTGAAAAATCCACTAAGTTTTATATTCTACTTCTACTCTTGACATTAAATGTCACTCAACAGCCAAATTACTTTCAATTAACCAGGAGAGACTGCCATCTACAGGGAAAAAATATAAATACAAATTTGAGAAAAAGTTCCAAAACATAATACAATTTTATAGTTGGTTTAACTGGTCCTCAAGTCAAAATATTAATGCTTTTACCTGTTTCTTTATTGACTTTCTACAACTCTATAAAACTAATAAGGAAAATTTCTACCCAATGTAAAACAAAATTTATCTTTGGAAGTGATCAAATGAGTTCGTTTTTTATACAAGCAAAGATCAACATTAAGTACGTTCTGAGATAGAGTATTCATAAGATATTGAAAGAGAGACTCTAAGTGACATGGAAGCTTGTTGAAGATGGACTCTATTAGGTTGAGAACCACAAAAACCATTGTGGTTGAGGAAGTACCGAGAAAAACTCAAAAGGGGGCTGAAATTTGAGAAATATTCTTGGTAAACAAACAGCCTAAAACAAAAGCCCACTATGAAAGAGTAAACCTTAAAAATTAGGATTAAGGAATACAGATAAATTTAGCACAACATGGTCTAATGAATACATGTAAGGTAATAACAGATATCCATGATGAATAAGCAAAGCAAGAGTGACTGACATTACTTAAAGAAGCAAATTTTAAGTGGCAAAACTGATAAATTTACATATATATTAATTCTAGTGCAGATAAGCTAAAATTAAAAATGGGAAGCAACAGTAATTTTTTTGTATTTATGTAGCAAAATTAACGCATATTTTCGGTATTAGTTAAGACTGAACTGAAGACTTTAAAAAATCTTTAAAACAAAATATTAAAAAATTTTTTTAAATTATTTTACATTTAAAACAATCAGATCTAAATATATGTCTCAAAAGTTGAACTACGTCAATTAATCCCCTAAAAACAATGTTAGTTTTGTGTCTCATGTATTTCAAGATGAATATGTCATCAACAAACTTGGATTTCCAGTAGTAGTGACAGACTTAATGGGGTCATGCAACTATTTCAGTTTCCTCTGTGGCAAGAACCACACCATGGGGCTTTGGATGAAGCAGCTCTGAAGTATACTTCATTCAGATATTATTATTTCCTTGGTTTTAAAACTATACTCTGATAAGATATAATATTAAACAATTTTCTCTTACAGGCGCTAACTATTCAATTCTCTGCATATTATAAATACTATTGCTTAGGAGATAATTAGTTTTTGGAAACCTGCACACCAATCTCATTGAATAGATTTACCAGAACCAATTATTAATAAAAATCATTTCTATTAATTCACCTACATTTATCTCTGTTGTGCTTTCTTCTCTAATAATCCAACACTAAAGGCAATTTTCCTCAAAATGAAATTATATTTTCATAAAAGGGACTTTCTTGGTGGCTCAGATAGTAAAGAATCTGCCTACAATGCAGGAGACCCAGGTTCAAACCCTGGGTTGGGCAGATCTCCTGGAGAAGAAACTAGCAACCCACTCCAGTATTCTTGCCTGCAGAATTCCATGGAAAGAGGAGCCTGGGGGACTATAGGAGTAGCCTATAGCTACTCCCTATAGGAGTTGATAGGGTCACAAAGAGTTGGACATGACCGAGTGATTAACAAAAGTGACGTAGAAGGAAGATATGAGGCTTAATTTTCTTCCTGAGAATTGTGTGTCTCAGGACTTTTGATCTGTGGTAATGTGACAAAGGATATCCTTAAACTCTGGCTACAAACATGTAAAAATTAATAATAAGGTATTAAAAAGAAAACCTCAAATTAAACAATAAGTCTGCAAAAAAGTAAAGGAATTAAACTGACAGGTTTATTTATCAGTAAAGCTTATCCATATAATGGAGGTAAGCAGGGGCAGAAGTTGACTGCATACCATATGGATGTGAACAGATCTTAGACAGTGGGGTGTGCCGGACATCTGACAGGCTAGAGGGCCTAATAAGAGAGCATTCTACATAAAGCTGGGACTCATGAAGCACCTGAGAAACATAGTGAAAAATAAGGAAACTATTCAGCCGAGTCAAGCCTTGGTTCTTGGTAAGACATAGAAACTTACACATATAAACACATGAACATAAACAGCTACAGTGATCAAAACAGTATGTTACTGGCACAAAGACAGATTTATAGATCAATGGAACAGGATAGAAAGCTCAGATATAAATCCACACACCTATGATCAATTAATCTACAACAAAGGAAGCAAGAATACACAACGGAGAAAAGACAGTCTCTTCAATAAGTGGTGCTGGGAAAACTGGACAGCTTCAAGTAGAAGAATGGAATGAGAACATTCTCTAACACTATACACAAAAATAAACTCAAAATGAACTAAAGAACCAGATGCATAAAACTCTTAGAGAAAAACATAGGCAGAACACTGACATAAACTACAGCAGTTTTTGGATCCACCTCCAAGAGTAATGAAAATAAAAACAAAAATAAACACATGGGACCTAATTATTAATTTCCAAAATAAACAAACAGCTTATGTAGATCAATATCAAAATAATAAACAACCTGATAAAAAAAATGGGCTGAAGACCTAAGTAGACATTTCTCTAAAGAAGACAAACTGATGGCCAATAAGCACACAAAAAGATGCTCAAGATCGCTAATTATTTAAGAAATGGCAATCAAAACTACAATGAGGCATCTATCACTCACATGGGTCAGAATGGCCATCATCAAAAAATCTATAATCAATCAATGCTGGAGAGGGTGTACAGAAAAGGGAATGCTCCTACACTGTTGGTAGGAATAGAATTCGGTGCAACCACTAAGGAGAGCAGTACAGAGGTTCCTTAAAAACTAAAAACAGAGCTAACATATGATCCAGCAATCCCACTAGTGGGCATATATCTGGAGAAAACCATAATTTCACAAGATACATTAACCCCAATGATCACAGAAGGACTATTTACAATAGCCAAGACATGCAAGCAACCTAAATGCCCAATGAGAGAACAACAGACTGATTCAAACTTGCAAAGGGAGTATGTCAAGGCTGTACATTGTCACCATGGCTATGTAAGTTATATGCAGAGTACATAATGTGAAATGTCGGGCTGCATGAATCAGAAGCTGGAATCAAGACTGCCAGGAGAAATACCAACAACCTCAGATATGCAGATAATATCACTCTAATGGCAGAAAGCAAAGAGGAACTAGAGTCTCTTCATGAGGGTCAAAGAGGAGCTGGCTTAAACTCATCATTCAAAAAACTAAGATCATGGCACCTGGTTGCATGACTTCATTTCAAATAGAAGGGGAAAAAGTGGAACCAGTGACAGGTTTTCTTTTCTTGGGCTCCAAAATCACTATGGACAGTGATAGCAGCCATGAAATTAAGACACTTGCTCCTTGGAAGAAAAGCCATAACGAACCTACACAACATATTAAAAAGCAGCAGCATCACTTTGCCGACAAAAGTTCAGACAGTCAAAGCTATGGTTTTTCCAGTAGTCACGTGTGGATGTGAGAGTTGGACCACAAAGAAGGCTGAGCACCAAAGAACTGGTGCTTTTGAATTATGGTGCTAGAGAAGACTCCTGAGAGTCCCTTGGACTGCAAGCAGATCAAACTAGTCATTCCTAGAGATCAACCCTGAATATTCACTGGGCGGACTGATGCTGAAGTTGAAGCTTCAATCCTTTGGCCATCTGATGCAAAGAGCTGATTCGTTGGAAAGCACCGGAGAAGGGGTCAGCAGAGGAAGAGATGGTTAGATAATATCACTGACTCAGTGGACATGAGTTTGAGCAAACTCCGGGAGATAGTGATAGACAGGGAAGCCTGGTGTGCTGCAATCCAAGGGGTCACAAAGAGTTGGACATGGCTGAGCGACTTAACAACAACAGAGGAATGGATAAAGAAGATGTGGTACATACATACAATGGACTATTACTCAGCCATAAAAAGGAATAAAATAATGACAACTGCAGCAATATAGATCTAGAGATTATCATACTACATGAAGTATTTCAGACAGAATGGCAAATATCACATGATATCACTTCTATGTGGAATCTGCAACAGAAACCGACTGACAGAACATAGAAAACAAACTTAAGGATACCAAAAGGGAGAAGTGTGGGAGAGAGGGATAACAGAGTTTGGGGTTATTACACTATTATACAAAAAAATTAAGTGACATAAGAACTGAGAGTAAAGACTAGAAGGACTTAGGGTAAGAATCAAAAGAAACGTACAGAATACTCAGAGCTAGTCCCTTCCTTTTCTGTGACATAAAAGGTTCTAATACCTGGTTTTTCTCTCTTCTGTTGTATTTGTTTTGGGCATTTGGGAAATCTTTTTTAGCATTTTATTAATTATGAAGCCCTCAAAATGGATGAAGGAAAAGGCAACGGCACCCCACTCCAGTACTCTTGCCTGGAAAATCCCATGGACGGAGGAGCCTGGTAGGCTGCAGTCCATGGGGTCGCGAAGAGTTGGACATGACTGAGCAACTTCACTTTCACTTTTCACTTTCATGCCTTGGAGAAGGAAATGGCAACCCCCCTCCAGTGTTCTTGCCTGGAGAATCCCAGGGACGGGGGAGCCTGGTGGGCTGCGGCCTATGCGGTCGCACAGAGTCGGACACGACTGAAGCGACTTAGCAGCAGCAAAATGGATGAAGACACAAACAAATCATACTCTTTCAGATTCTCACCATTTATGGATAAGTATAATTTATGAAAAAAAATTGTAAAAAAGCTTAACGAACAACTGGACACATTTTCTACCACCATCAACAATAACACAAAATAAGGCAGATTTCTAATACCTGGCAGCTATGATCAGTATCCAATCCATCCCAGAGACTCATAAACTGAGCTTTCATCATGGCTGTAGCTTCATGGTCAGAACTGGAACGGTTTCGTAGAAAGGAGTCTAGAAGAAAAAAATGTTAACCTTAGAAATTAACAATAAATTATTTATTCTTTCAGTTCAGTTCAGTTCAGTCGCTCAGTCACGTCTGACTCTTTGCGACCCCATGAATCACAGCACACCAGGCCTCCCTGTCCATCACCAACTCCTGGAGTTTACCCAAACTCATGTCCGAGTCCGTGATGTCATCTAGCCATCTCATCCTCTGTCGTCCCCTTCTCCTCCTGCCCCCAATCCCTCCCAGCATCAGGGTCTTTTCCAATGAGTCAACTCTTCACATGAGGTGGCCAAAGTATTGGAGTTTCAGCCTCAGCATCGGTCCTTCCAATGAACACCCAGGACTGATCTCCTTTAGGATGGACTGGTTGGATCTCCTTGCAGTGCAAGGGACTCTCAAGAGTCTTCTCCAACACCACAGTTCAAAAGCATCAATTCTTCGGTGCTCAGCTTTCTTTATAGTCCAACTCTCACATCCATACATGACCACTGGAAAAACCATAGCCTTGACTAGACAGACCTTTGTTGGCAAAGTAATGTCTCTGCTTTTCAATATGCTATCTAGGTTGGTCATAACTTTCCTTCCAAGGAGTAAGCGTCTTTTAATTTCATGGCTACAATCATCATCTGCAGTCATTTTGGAGCCCCAAAAAATAAAGTCTGACACTGTTTCCCCACCTATTTCTATTATATAATCTCAAATCATTAATCAAACCCTGGGTTTGGTAAAGAGTTTTTACATATAACACCATAAGCACAGTCCATCCAAGAAAAAAGTGTAAGTTGGATTTTATTCAAAATGAACTTCCTGTTCTGGGGAGGAATGGTTTAAGAGAAGACATGCCTGAGAACAGGAAAAAAATATTTATAAAACAGATTTGACAAAAGACTTGTATACAAAATATACGAAGGACTCTTAAAATGCAACAAGAAAACAACCCAGTTAAAAAATGAGCAAAAGATATGGAAAAAGATCTTACCAAAGAAGACACACAGATGGCAAATAAGCATATGAAAAAATGTAGCCAGGAGTTTGGGATGGAGGAGTTTGAGAAGGATAAACATGTACAGCACTGGGGATTTTTAGGGTGGTGAAAGTATTCTGTCTGATATTGGGAAGATACATGATATTATATTTTTGTCAGACCATGGAACTGTACCACACAGAATAATGAACCTGGACTTCAGTTATTAATAATAATGGTTCATTAATTATAACAAATACATCACACTAACACAAAATATTGATAATAGGGAAACTGTCTGCTCAACTTTAAATTTGCTGCTGCTAAGTCGCTTCAGTCGTGTCTGAGTCTGTGCGACCCCATAGACGGCAGCCCCCCAGGCTCCCCCATCCCTGGGACTCTCCAGGCAAGAACACTGGAGTGAGTTGCCATTTCCTTCTCCAATGCATGAAAGTGAAAAGTGAAAGTGAAGTTGCTCAGTCGTGTCGGACTCTTAGCGACCCCATGGACTGTAGCCCACCAGGCTCCTCCGTCCATGGGATTTTTCCAGGCAAGAGTACTGGAGTGGGTTGCCATTGCCTTCTCCGCTTTAAACTTGAAACTGTTCTAAAACGATAATCTTTTAATTAAAAAAAAAAAAAAAAGAAGTGTTAATATCCGAGATTTTAAGAAGTAGAAAAAAAGATGCCCAAAAGGATGTACACTCACAGAAAGTATAGACATGAAAAAAATTCTGCTCATCACTACAGGGAGTTAAGGAAGCTTGTTCTTCTATGCCTGGGCTCTGGAGGGAAATATGTAGCCCCTGAAAAATTAAAAAACCAAGATCACAGGGGCTCTCTCTCAGGTTTGAAGTCTAAATTTGAACCATCTTTCAGTCTAAGAACATCCATATTAAGAAATTAGATCTTAAAAGCTCTAAGTGGAAGACACAGAACAACTCTGGATCATTTTAGGCAACACAGAATTCTCATACAAAACCAAGTCATAAGCAACGTAAAGTGAGAAATGACATATGGAAACAAACTACTGTGAAAGAGTTAACAATATAAAGGATAAGTAGAATTTCAAACAGAACAATCCAAAAAACTTTATAATAGTATGCGTTAAATTCTGAAGACATAAAAGGGACTGAAATTCTAACAGAAGAGCAAGCTTTAGTGAAAACAGCTAAATCAGAAAAATAAACAGAACTTCTAAAGTTCACTTTTAATAGAATACAAACCCAATGGTTATGAGACTAAATATAGCCAAGCAAAGAAATGCTTTTTATAACTTACTCAATGACTGATATCATTTTTTGCATCAAAAAAATTTTAAAATATTGCCAAGTAAATTATAATACTAAAAGAAGAAAAAACTTAGGGCTTCCTTGGTGGCTCAGTAGGAAAGAATTCACCTGTCAATACAGGAGACATGGGTTCGATCCACATGCCGTGGAGTAGTCAAGCCCATGCGCCCCAACTGTTGAGCCTGCGCTCTAGAGCCTGGGAGCTGCGACTACTGAGGACAGGTGTCACACCTACTGAAGCCCTGAGCCCTGGAGCCCGTGTTCCACAACAACTGAAGCCACCACAATGAGAAGCCTGCACGCACAATTAGAGAATAGCCTCTGCCTCGCTGCAATTAAAGAAAAGCCCATGCAGCCATGAAGACCCAGCACAGCCAAAAATAAACAAACAAAATTATTTTTTAAAAAAGGGGAAACAATTCTGCCAATTAAATTATAACATGCTATCCCAATTTCAGATATTAAAATATAAAAAACTAAAATAAAGTAGTGTGTTTTAGAACTGATGAGATATGGTAGAGACCTAGATGCTAAAACTATGGAAATGACTCAAAGTTAAGAAAAGAGTTGAAGAAGTGTGTGTGTACATATATATATATATAAAATAAAATAGAAATCTTGTAATTTGAATAGCAAGTAACAGAAAATATAGATAAAATTACAAAGAAATATTGGGTCATAAGCAGATTTCTCAAAAGCAACAAAAAGAATGATAGTGGACTTCTAACTTTAAAATATTGAAAGGAAATATAATTCTGTTATCATTTAAAAATAAAAACACAGAATGAACACATTTCAAAGACAGAAGCTGCTGTACTCACCATCTCTGCTGAAAGAATTTTGACTTCAGAAACAAGGAAATTAAATCCAGAAAAGGCAGGTTCAAGAAGTAATAGTGAACAAAAAAAGTGGCAAAGTAGATCTCTAAACAAGCAATGCCAATATAAAACTAACAACTCATATGGAAAGTAAAAAATAAGAGAAACTGTTATCAGAAACATGTAAGAGATGAGAGGAGTGATTGGTATTCAAGAGCTCTGAGATCCCTGTCTTATTTGGTAAGAGGGGAGAAATAATTAGCTTAGACTTTTAAGATGAGTAGTTATGCTAAGGGTCTTCCCTGGTGGCTCAGATGGTAAAGAATCTGCCAGTAATGCAGGAGACCTGGGTTTGATCCCTGGGATAGGACGATCCCTTGGAGAAGGGGAAGGCTACTACAACAGGGGAAAGGGAATAAAAAGAAAAAGCCCAAAAGTCCACTAGATTGGTAAATAAAAGGCACACAGTTAAGTGGTAAAAATAAATCTGTCAGCTATCAAAATAAAAGCAAACTGACCCCACTCCTTTATAAAAGAGTCTCATATCAAATTTTTTAAAAATCTAGCAATATGTTCTCTTATGCAAAATTTAAAGCAAAAACCCAAAAAAAAAAAAAAAAAGGAATAAATTGGTAAGATATACAAGGCAAACATGTAACCAAAATACTTCTATCTATACCTATCTTTCTCTATGTATAATTCTATACAGCTTATTATATTACATATAACAGTAAAATTAATTCCAAGCCAGTTTTAACTAATGTAGCTTTATTTAACTTACGGTAACGAAAATGTAGATGATCCATAAAATGTTAAATAGAGAAAAGTTCACTAATATAAAAGTCACGACAGAGAAAGATGATCTATTTATGTTGACAGTCCATATGGCAAGGAATTAAACTAGATTCTTACTTCACATTATATATTTTAAAAACAAGAGCATTTAAGGAGGTAGTGAGGGATTTGTAAACCAGACACACAAAATATAAATCATAAAAGAAAAAGACTCACAAACGAAACTACATTTAATTTAAATATTCATAAAAGAAACTATCATAAAGTGAAAAGACAAGCCAGTCTAGAAAATATTTGTAATCATATTAAAACATTATCAAAGAATTACTAAGAAAAACACAAATAATCCCAAAGAAAAACTGGCAATTTACACGCAAGGAAACCTAAATCGCTAATCAACTTGCTAAAAGATGCACAAACGTACTAGTAAGCAGCAAACACAAAACAATGAGATGATTCTTGCTCTTTAAATTGACATAAATTAATGTTACTGCCTGAAAAGAGAAGTTTTGGGGAGGAGTATGTAAGGAAAGAAACTATTTACTGATGAGAGTGAAAATGGGTATAACCACTTTGAAGAACAGGTGTAACACAGTAATTAACACTAGTGATCTTAATGAAGTTGAAGATGGACATATCACACAATCTGATGGTTCAACTTCTAGGTGCCTACCCTGGACAAACATATAAGCAGAAGGAAACATGTACATGCAAGTCCACTGCACACTGTTTAGAAAGCATAGCATACCTATTTCATCTATAAAGATGATGGAAGGCTGCAGCTTTATGGCAAGGGAGAAAACAGCAGCAGCCAGTTTCTGAGATTCCCCGTACCACTTATCCGTCAGTGTTGAAGGCTGAAGGTTAATAAATCGACAGCCTGCTTCTTTGGCTGTGGCCTTGGCAATCAACGTTTTACCACAGCCTGGAGGCCCATAGAGAAGCACACCTGGAAATTAACATGTTATTTTATTATTATCTCTTTAAGAGAATGAGATTTGCTAGTTTATGGGATAATCAACATAATACTAATTCTGTTCATACTAAAATGCTCCACAATATTCATTTCTATTTGTATTAATCTTTTCTCATAGTAGAAAGGAAGGTGCCACATCCTAAGTTTGTGTCAGTGCTGACATCTACTTGGGGTTACAGCACCCTCCTGCTTCCTCCCTTCATCAAACAGTCCAGTTCAGGAGTACGATCTTCCACTAAACTGGTCCCTGGTGCCAGAAAGGTTGGGGACTGCTGCTTTAGATCACATAATAAGGAAATACTTATGTAACTTAGAAAAACTTGGAACCACCCTTAGTTTCAGATGATGCATTTAAATAAAAACCGGATTTACATAAGGCTGTTAAAGTATCCCGCATAATTTGGCATCTGCTATGCTAACTGGGATTTTAAACCAAGTCCAATTGGTTAAGTCACCCAATTACCTAGCCTAAAATAAAAATCACTGATGAGAAAATTTCCTACATTCATTAGCATTGTGAAACTGAGACATAAAAATTCACAAAAGTTCATTCTTCACACTATAAACAATGTGCAAGAAGGTAGGGAAGAACTTAATAATCCAATTTCTACCTTACTCTTTTGATCTGGGCACAGATAAATCATTTGAAATTTTCTTTGGGGAAAACATTCTCTTAATCACAATAAACTAAATGCATTTTGTTAGGGGAAAAAAAAGCAGTTTTGCTGTTTCAGAAAATAAAAGAAATACATAAAAAACAGATTTGTTGTTTTAGTTAATGAAAAAGTATGCGATTTTTTATAACTGTCATCCTCTACTTACCAGAAACAAAACTTTTCTACTTCATAAAAATGTACAGCTATTTGTTTCAATTTAATGCACTTTTTGATATAGCTGTAAAATTAGTTATTATAAACAACTACAATTTATACATTATTTTGATATTTTTAAAGATCCTACATTTTTGAGAAATGTATTTATCTAATAATTTGATTTCAGTCTTGACTAACAACCTCGCTAGCTTTGATAATATAATACAGAGAAGCTTCTACTAGATGGCAATAAATAAGCTACACTACAGAATTTGTATCTGAAAGCCATGGCAACACACCTCTATAGATCTCACTGTCAATTATCAAGAAAGCTACATTTGAATTGCCTTCAATAAACCTTAAACATGATCAATATGTGAATGATTAATAACAGAAGTACTGCATTTAAGGATGCATTTATAAATACTGTCGATTCTTGAGTTACAAGGCTTCTTCAGTTATTACTAACTAGGAATAAGAAAATATTCCCCTTAAAAATAAGTAACATTTAATTCCTTAATTTCTAGTTCATCCATTCACTATTCCTTCTAAAAAAAAACAAAAACAAAAACAAACAAAAAAAACTATTGTAATCTAAAAGTAAATAGAAATACCAAAAGGGAAAAAAAAATCACTAGTATAGTGAAAAAACAAAAAGAAGTCTTATCTTCTTTTTGACAAAGACCCATATTTTTACTTTGAATCTTTTTTATCACTGATTTCCCTAATTTCATTTTCTTGTAATAAATATGAATTTGAAATAAAGAGATTATTTTAACATGTAATATCTATACAGGGGAAAAATTATCTAAATTTGGAAAGCTGAAGAATGAGCAATTATCTTAAAATTATTATCTATAAAATCATTCACTGGATCTCAGCAATCTCTTAAAAATCCAACTTCAAAAACGTCAGTTCTATAAAGGCAGAAAGTTTCTGTGTTCTCCAGATTTTTAATGTTTTCACAAATATAAACTTTTAACATACCTTTTGGAGGCTGTAGAAGCCTGGAATTTTCAAACAAATGCTTCTTTTTGATAGGTAAGATGACTGTGTCTTTCAGATCTGTAATGACGTCATCCAAACCTGCTATATCACTCCAAGTAACCTGGTAAAAGGTAAAGTCAGCAGGAAATTTTACCACTAATGTATATTCACTGAAGTAAAAAACAAACAAAAAAATTCCAAATGATAAGATTTGATTATACCTAAATAATACGTTTAAAATGATATATTAATGTAAGTGTTCTTAAGCAACACTGAAATTATTAAACTACTGTGAGCTGCAAAAAGCAATTTAATAGTCAACTACCTATTATTTAAACAAAAAAAGCACTAGGTCTGGCAGGGATCTAATAAACTGAAGTCATTCTATTAAGAGGAGGAAATACTCCATGCCAAGACGATTGAGAGCTAGCTGAGACAGATAATTTAGCACCAGCTAATAGGAAGAGCTCACCAGGAGTGTGCCTAATTCATTTATGATGCCATCAAACATAATAGGAAGGAGTTTAGAAACAAGCCTAAACCCACCAAACTGGGCTTCCGAACTTTATTGATCAAAAGGAAACTGTGTCAAAATTTCTATATTTATAGAGAGTAACAGGGGATATATGTGTTCAAAATAGATACAGCTTGTATATTTTAAAGCCTTCTGACTCAGCTTTAAAAAAAAAAAAAAATTGGAGGGAGTGGGGGAGGGCAGTCAATAAACTAACTGAAAAATATCTGAAAAACAAACAAAAACAACCTAGATTTGATTTAGAAGAGTAAAGGGGCTGGAAGTGGGGCTGGTCAAAAGCAATGTTTACAACAGATTTATTTATTCTCCACCACACAAAAAAAAGGGAAAAATCATAGCCAGAACTGAAAAAAATCATCACTTATTTTCATTGTAACTATAACAAAGGATCCTCATTTCAAATGGAGGATTAATTCTGGAAGGGCATGTATGTCTCTGTGCACAAAGATATTAATAGACACTGTACATTTTTATTTCCTAAATTTGGAGATAAGGGTATCATATTTCATTCTATTTATTTATTTATACCTATGTTACAAAATATTCACCTAGGATTTCAGAATTTATAAATTACATTAATCTGATGCTCAAAATAATCCTCTAGAAGAAGAGCCGATACTACATTGTCCCTGGATTACATATGAGGAAACTGAAACTCAAGAGGAAATAATTTGCCAAGGCCATAAATGGAAAAACTGGGTTTCAGAATCTTGTGCTACAATACTTTAGATCATAAAAATTTAGGTTTCAACTCCAAGTCAAACATCAATTTACAGCAGTAATTTTACATGCCACAAAGGTGAATATATGAAAGTACAAGTTTAACTAAACAAATGTGTGCTAAAAAGGTTACTACAAGTGGGCCTGAGACTATCCTTAGAGAGGCTTACATGCACAGCTAGCCCTTGGCTGGGGTACGGGAGATACTGAAGACTTCAGGAGCTTCCTCCATTCTCCAGATAAGCACAGCCTGCTGTGTCTAAACTGTGTAAACAATACGTTTATGGTGGACACCTGTTTTCCTTATGAGAGTCTAGAATTTTGATACATGTTAGGGAAATGGGACCAATTCCAATTAAAACTCTGGGCCCTAAGTCTCTAATGAGTTTCTTTCATGGAAAGCATTTGATATGCGTTCTCACAACCTTCTGATGAAAGAATTTAGTGCATTCTGTGTGACTTCATTGGGAGAACTCCTGGGAGCTTGTCTGATTTCTTACAGACTTCACTACATGTCCCCTCTTTCTTTGCTGATTTTGTCTCATATCCTTTTGCTGTAGTATCTTATATTCATAAATATGACTGCACTGAATTCTGCGATTCCTCCTAGAGAATCATTAAACCTAGTCATGGTCTTTGGGACTCTTGATAGAAAACGTTAGACAACAAAAAAAACAAGATTAAGGATACATACATGCATGTTAAGAGGGTCTACTAGATGAGCAGCAATACTCATTTCATATTCTGAAAGCTTCACATTTTTCACACCAATTTGTTTCATTAATTTTTCTGCCTAGAAAGAAAAAACAAGCAACCTCCTTTAGTTTGATATTTAGACACTAGCACTTCAAAACATGTATCTGTGAAGTCTACAGAGCAATGAATAGACATGCAAGATTTTCCAGATATTCTACACCAACTGATTTCATCCTTCCCCACTGTTAAGTTCTTAGGTTTAAAAAAAAAAGAAAAAGACTTGAAAGTCAACTCTACAGAAACCAGGGCAATTTAACTCAGATCTTGGGAAATGAAAAAATAGAGCACATGACTGAAGAAATATAACACACGGCCTCTCAGTGCTACAATGAGACTCTAAGGTCCAATCAGATTTCTCTTTCCTAGGAGGATTATTATGACAGATGCAGATGAAGCCTTAAGACGAAAGATCAAGGAGTTCAGGGTATTAAGAAATGGACAACTGAAGTTTCTTTCCTTAAATTTGTAGAGTATCTGAAAACAGGTGTCTAACTTTCCTGAAATTACCTATATATCTACAACAGGTGTTCTGACCTACCTAATTTCAGATTGTTCTCTGATGCTACCCTTTTTAGTTAAAGTCAATTCTTGAGGCTAGGCAACCAGAGACAATAAAAGTAATTTTGAATTAGGAGTATGCTTGCACATATTTTTTGGAGAAGGGAATGGCAACCCACTCCAGTATTCTTGTCTGGAAAATTTCAGGGACAGAGCCACCTGGCAGGCTGCAGTCCATGGAGCCATGAAGAGTCCCACAAGACTGAGCAACTAACACTTTCACTTTCACATATTTTTAGAGCTGGGCAAAACCAGCCTTAAATTGTAAGCTCTAGTAAAGCAACAAAGCTTTCAATTAAAATAAGGATAAGGATAAACATTTACTGAATGTGCCATACATCATGCCAAAACACTCTAGATGGATTAACTCACTGAATTCTCAGAGAGATCCTATGAGGTAGGTATAATTTTTCCCCAAAACAGAAAAAGCAACTGAAGCTTAGGTCAGACTAAGTTATCTGTCTTAGTTTAAGTTAGCAAATGGAACAGACAACATGTGAATCCAGGCAGTCCCAACTTGAGCCTATATTCTAACCATCACATATATTATTTTGGTTTCCTCAATTATAAGATTAGAGTTTGTGGCCACTAGAGACAACATATTCACATTTCAATTAAGTGAATCTTTTTAGAAGAGAAGGTGCCCTGATAAACCACATTTACTTAGACTTTTGCTGTTACATTTTCCTAGAACACTTCTGATTACATATAATCTTGCTATTTGTCAGCAATATTGCTACTTTTAAAAATATTCATATCACACAGCATGGTTATAGATTAGCTACAGGATTAGGATGTGTGTTGATCATATCATAGTATTATGGCATTTTTTAAAAAGTGCTATGAACCACATCACTTTTCCTCATTAGCCACCCTCTATAAATTTACTGTATTAATGGATAAAGCAGCCTTTTCCCGATTCTTCTCTTTCTTACAAATAACTTCTCTTTCACTGACTTCAAATGTGTCGGCTGTAAAAGGTATCCTATTTTCTGCATCTATAACAGCATTTAACTCTTCTTTTTCACTGTACTTCTATAAATGTAAAGCCATTCCACATGTGTTCTTTTTAGGCCATGCTCTAAAACAGTGGTTCTCAATCAGGGGTGACTTTGTATCCCCTGGGGACATTTAGCAATGTCTGAAAATACCTTTGGTAATCACAACTTAGGTGCTAATTTTTCATTTAAAATTTTTACATTCATTTTAAAGTTTTGGAATTGTCGTTATGCTACCCTCATAGAAAGGTATGGTGTTTCCTCTTTTCCTACTCTCTAGAAAAGTTCATATAAAATTGTTATTATTGTTTCTTAAATCTTGCTAGAATTTGCCAGTAGAATTCTACGAGCTTGTAGTTTTCTTAAAGGAAATATTTTTTCCAATATTGATTTATTTCATAGTTCTGGAACTATTCTAATTCTAATATGTATTCTAATTCCTAAGTCAGCTATGGTAATTCACAATTTTCTAAGTTTGTCTATGTCATTTAGGTTTTCAAATTTACTGATATAATTATTAACTGTCTTAATTTTTAATGCCTACAACATCTCCCATTGCATTGTCTTTTATCATTCTTAGTTATTGGCAGCTTCACTTTTTTCTTGATTGGTCTTACAGAAGTGTCAATTTTATCAGTCTTTTCAAATAACCAACTTTGGGTAGTACTGAGTTTTTCTATTATATATTCATTTTCTATATTTTTATTCATTGTCTCATTATTCTACTTTTTACTAATTCATCCTATCTTTATTATCTCCATTTGTTCACTATCCATGGGTTTACTTTGTTAAAAACATTTTCCTCAGCCCAAGTTGGATACTTACTTTATCAATTTTCTACCTTCTTTTCTAATAAAAATACTTAAGAGCATAAATTCTCCCTGTGCTGTGCTTAGTTGCTCAGTCATGTCCAACACTTTGACTAGCCCGCCAGTCTCCTATCCATGGCATTCTCCAGGCCTAATACTGGAGTGGGTTGCCATGCCCTTTCCCAGGATATCTTTCCATCCCAGGGATCGAAAGGTATCCCACATTGCAGGCAAATTCTTTACCAACTGAGCCACCAGGGAAGCCCAAGAATATTGGAGTGGGTAGCCTATCCCTTCTCCAGAGGATATTCCTGACCTAGGAATGGAACCGGGTCTCCTTCATTACAGCCGGATTCTTTACCAGCTGAGTTACAAGGGAAGCCCCAAATTCTCCCTAAATACTACCTAATACTTTAAGTTTAATTAAATTACAATATCATTTCTATGTGTTCTTTTATCTAAGAGTTATTTAGAAATGTCCCCTACTCTCCAAACTTATTGGATATATCTAATGATCTTATTGTACTGCAGTATAGCCAACGTGTGTGTGCTTTGTCGCTCAGTCGTGTCTGACTCTTTGCAACCTCATGGACTGTAACCCGCTGGGCTCCGCTGTCCATGGAATTTTCCAGGCAAGAATACTTAAGTGGCTTGCCATTTCCTACTCCAGGGGATCTTCCTGACCCAAGGATTGAACCCGTGTCTCCTGTGTCTCTTGCATTGCAGGCAGACTCTTAACCCACTGAGCCATCAGGGGAAGCCCTATAATAAATATACTACCAGTAAAATGAAATTTCAGACTTTGCTTTATAAACCAGCATTTGGTTTAATGTCACAAATCTTACATGCATGCTTGGGAGATGCACTTAACATTTGTTTTGGGTACAATGTGCAACATACAGGCACAGATAAAGCTTATTATTTGTTTAAATCTACATTCTCTAAAAATGTTTCATCTACCAATTATTGAAAGAAATGTTTAAAACCTTCCACCACGATGATGAATATGTTATTTCTCTCTGTAATTCCATATATTTTTGCTTTATGTATTTTAATGTTACATTAGTAGATGCACATAATATAGAAATGTTATATTTCTTGGTGAACTGAATTTTTAATCATCCTGTAGGGAACCTCATTTTATCAATTAATATTTTTAACTTAAAGTTAATTTTTGTTCAATCAGCTTTCTTGATGCTTTATGTGCATTTTTCAACTTATGTTAAATACAACTTAAATTTCTTTTTCTAAACCATAACTACAGCTTTGTCTTTAGTTAAATACATACAGTCTTTGGGGGTCAAAGAATATCATGTTTGAGGCCTTGATGGGAATATCATCTCTGGGGCTCTCTACATCTTGGATTGGTACTATGCTTTGTACTCTGACCTCTGGATCATAAAAGCAGAAGCTCAAATTATGTAGGTTTAGCAAATTCCACCAATTGTAAAAGTTAGCCATCAAACTCAATTTACCTTTCTGAATTTTTGCTTTATGTTTTTTATCTGCATATTTTACTTTCTTTCAAGCTCATGAATGCCTTTATATCACTTAAAATATGTAGATTGTTTAGTTATTTTCAGCAGGAAGGTCAGTCCAGGTACTTACCATACTGACCTATTCATTCTCCACTTGGTGTGCACCATCTTCCTATCCCCTAAATGAAGGTTTACTCTTCAGCCTATTATTTATATTATATAACATCTCCTTTAGAGACCTCCCAGTCACTAGTATCTACTATAGTGACATATTACATATGCTCAACAGATATTTCAATGTATAAATCCTAATGGTTGAAGAAGCAAAGTGTAAGAGTAATTTGGTTAAAAAAACTCTCAAATTTTACTGTGGAAAATTCTTAAAGAGATGGGAATAACATATCACCTTCCCTGACTCCTGAGAAACCCGTACACAGATCAAGAAGCAACAGGTATAACCAGAAATGGAAAAATGGACTGGTTCAGAATTGGGAAAGCAATAAGACAAAGCTGTATTGGCACCCTGCTTATTTAACTTATATGCAGAGTATATCATGTGAAATGTCGGGCTGGATGAATCACAAGCTGAAATCAAGACTTCCAGAAGAAATAACATCATCATATATGCAGATGATATTACTTTAATGGCAGAAAGTCAAGAGGAACTAAAGAGCTTCTTGATGAGGGTGAAAAAGGAAAGTGAAAAAGATGGCTTTAAACTCAACATTAAAAAAACTAAGATCATGGCATCCAGTCCCATCACTTGGTGGCAAATAGAAGGGCAAAAGTGGAACCAGTGACAGATTTCTTTTCTTGGGCTCCAAAATCACTAATAGTGACCGCAGTGATGAAATTAAGACACCTGCTCCTCGGAAGGAAAGCTATGACAAACCTAGACAGTGTATTAAGAAGCAGAGACATCACTTTGCTGACAAAGATCCGTATGTATTGTCAAAGGTATGTTTTTTCCAGTAGTCATGTACAGATGTAAAGAATTGGACTCTAAAGAAGGCTGAGAGCTAAAGAATTGATGCTTTCAAACTGTGGTGCTTGAGAAAACTGTTGAGAATCCCTCGGACAGCAAGGATATCAAACCAGTCAATCCTAAAGGAAATCAACCCTGAATATTCACTGGAAGGACTAAGCTCCAATACTACAGTCACCTGATGCAAGGAGCCGACTCACTGAAAAAGATCCTGATGCTGGGAAAGATCCAAGGTAAAAGAAGAGCGCGGCAAAGGATGAGACAGTTAGATAGCATCACTAACTCAATGGACATGAATCTGAATAAACTTTACAAAGACAGTGACGCCATGTGTGCTACAGTCCATGGGGTCACAAAGAGTAGGACACAACTTAGGGACTCAACAACAACAACACACCAATAGCCCAGGGGCCTACCTTATCTTACCACGACTCACTGCTCTGAGTCCAATTACTTAAGGGCATCTGATAAGCAATCTCCAAAGACTGTTGGGATTCTCTGGTGGCTCAGACAATAAAGATTCTGCCTGCAATGTGGGAGACCTGGGTTCGATCCCTGGGTTGGGAAGTTCCCCTGGAGAAAGGAATAGCTACCCATTCCAGTATTCTTGCTGGAGAATTCCATGGACAGAGGAGCCTGGCAGTCTAGTCCATGGGGCGGCAAAGAGTCAGACACAACTGAGCAACTTTCACTTTCTTTTTGGCTTCCCTCGGGGTTCAGGTGGCAAAGAGTCTGCCTGCAAGGTGGGAGACCTGGATTCGGTTCCTGGTTCAGGAAGATTCTATGGAGCAGGAAGGAAATGGCAACTACTCCAGTATTCTTGCCTGGAGAATCCCATGGACAGAGGATCCTTGTGTACTATAGTCCAAGGAATCACAAAGAGTTGGACACAACTGAGTGACTAACACAAAGACTGATCCTTCCCCTGCCATTTAGACCTACAATTTCAACAGCTCCATGAATATTTTCCCTTGGATTCCTACCACCAACACAATCTCAATATGCCCAAATCAAACGTCATCTTCTCAAGTACTTGCCCCATCTACAGATTCTAAAACTCTATAGAAGACACTATGAGTCTGAGGATTCCAGACAAACCTCAGATTCACCTGTAAGATGTACCTTTCCTCGTCATCACGAACTCCTCTGAACATTTAACCTGCTTTACCCACTCCACTCCTTTTGTCACTCCTTTATTCTAGGTCTTTGCCAGCATTACTTGTCTGTAACCAATATATCTTGGTTCTAGTTTCCTTTGTCATTGACATATTGGCACTTGCCAAGGGCATTTGCCTTCTGTCCCTGAGAGGACTGAATCCTGTGCTGCCATAGCTGTTGACCTATGACATGCCCTGAAGGGAATCTAGGGTTGAGAATGAGGCATTTTGTGCTCCAGAGAAACTGCTGGAACAGGTCTTTGGACAGTTACTTTCAGGAACTGATATCTTCTTGGGCTCCAAAATCACTGCAGATGCTGACTGCAGCCATGAAATTAAGACACTTGCTCCTTGGAAGAAAAGTTATGACCAACCTAGATAGCATATTGAAAAGCAGAGACATTACTTTGCCAACAAAGGTCTGTCTAGTCAAAGCTTTGGTTTTTCCAGTTGTCACGTATGGATGTGAGAATTGGACCATAAAGAAAGCTGAGCGCCGAAGAATCGATGCCTTTGAACTGTGGCATTGGAGAAGACTCTTGTGTGTCCCTTGGACTGCAAGGAGATCCAACCAGTCCATCCTAAAGGAAATCAGTCCTGAATATTCATTGGCGGGACTGATGCTGAAGCTGAAGCTCAAATACTTTGGCCATCTGATGCAAAGAACTGACTCCTTGGAAAAGACCCTGTTGCTGGGAAAGAGTCAAGGCAGGAGAAGGGGATGAAAGAGGATGAGATGGTTGGATGGCATCACCAACTTGATGGACATGAGTATGAGTAAGCTCCAGGAGTTGGTGATGGACAGGGAAGCCTGGTGTGCTACAGTCCATGGGGTCACAAAGAGTCCAACACAACTGAGCAACTGAACTGACCTGAACTGATCCTTGGATTTCCTCATATTTAGAAAAGCACTAAGTAAGTCCCCTCACGGTGACATCACCTCCTTGGAACCAGTAGGAAAACCTTTTTGTACAAAAAGTGCTTGACTGTATGAACACTCCTTCACCAAAATCATGTATATTGACCACCCTCAACCTTTATAAACAGCAGTTTCTCAGAGGTATCTGAGGTGCTGTCTCCCAGGCTGCAGTCCTCATTTTGTCCCAGATAAAACTTAACTGGCAACTCTCACGTTGTGCACCTTTTAAGTTGACAGTTATGGCGACTGATGAAAAGACCCAGAGTGGACTTCCTTCCTTTGCCTGAACTCTCTAAGAAACGGAGCCTTGGTACCAGCAGTGGCCCCTTCTACCCATCCACCTCCCCAGGTAAATAAGACATATTTCCTGTCCCCTTAACAAAATCAATTCCATTCCTCATACCTTCTTTAATAGAAAATCACATCACACTTTCCTAAACAATCATGAACTAACTGTCCTTTATATTAGTATTCTGTAGATTGGCAAACATAAATACCAGTGATCATTTCTAAAAACAATTGCTTTCTTATAGAGGACATCTCAGGATGGCACACAACATTATTTATCAATAGTCCAAAATCTCTAGTTTCTTTGTAAGAGAAAGTGTTCAGTAATTCATATTTCTGACTCTTATTTTTTTTTTTTCATAAAACAAAATTTTATATAACTGAAGGATCCTTCCTGGGACTAGTTAACTGCCTTTACAAAAAAAGAGAAAAGAATGAAATTCCAGTGTTCCAAATCAACTTGTTACACATTTACATAAACCTACAGTGTCCTGGCAAACAACATGCTTTCATTTTCTGTCTCAGAGCCAGAATCCTGATTCATTTCAGCAGAGACTCCACAGGCAACAGGAAAGATTGTGGCATTAAAATATTCATTTACACTTTTGTGGTAGTTCAACAGTAGTTCTGGGAAAGGTTGAAAGCATCATAAGTGGGTGCTAAGACTCAAATGAGAAAAAGGAAAAAAAGAGAGAAAAAGTGGAAAGAAAAACCTCTGGGGATAGCCAGGGGTATTTAAATGAAGCATAAGAATGGCAACAATATTTAAACCCCCTTTTTTAAAAAAAAGGGGATTTTTCTTTTTTGACTTAAAATATTTCACTCTAAACAAACTTATGTCCGCTGTCAATGAAAGCATCTCACTAATACACTGTGGACGTCTTTTGCCATGTATATCCATGCCTTTTTCTTTTTCACGTGGGGAACTTCAACCTAGCAATTATTACAACACATGTTATAGTCTAAAGCTCAAAAAATTTTTAGCAATTTTGAAACTGAATTGCATACAAACCAAATAAAATTTACATTATAACAAGCATTTCCACCTAGGACTGTGGGGACACTTGAGCCTTCTGCATTGACCTCAGGGCCTTTTCACCAGGTGCTTTTCTAAGTCATCAAGGTTATCTTTAGCCTCACTTTCAGTCTCCTTTTTAGGCTCTGGCTCTGCCTCTGGTATTTCCTGTGCTGATGTGGTTGTGGGAGCAGCTACAAATGCAGGGGTTATAACACATGCAGTAGCAGCAGCTACAGCCTTCTCCTTTCTGAATATTTATTTTATTTGGAAATGACCTAGCTATTCAATAACTTCCATTACAATAGTTTAGCACAGCCCTAGTAATTTAGACATCAGCTCCTTGTGACCAGCAGAAAATCTTTTTGTAAGGTAAGTGCTTGATTGCATGAACTCGCCCTTCACCAAAATCACGAACACTGACCTTGCCCCCACCTCTTTGGAGCACTTTCTCAGAGCTATCTGAGGTGCTGTCTGCTAGCCTGTAGTCCTCATTCTGCCCCCAATAAAACTTAACTCACAACTCTTATAGTATATCTTTTTTAAGTTGACACTGATTCTAATTCCTGTTATATGCTACAGTAAGGTGAATTATTCATAAAACATTGCTGTGAACATCACCTAAAATCTTTAATATACGATGGAGAAAAAAATAGTCTCTTTAGCAAGTGGTGTTGAGAAAGCTGGACAGCTACATGTAGATCAATCAAGTTAGAAAAGATGTTCACATCATACAAAAAATAAACTTAAAATGGCTTGAAGACCTAAATACGAGACATGATACCATAAAACGCTTACAAGAAAGCATAGGCAAAACATTCTCTGACATAAATAATAGCAATGTTTTCTAAGGAAATAAATGGGACCTAGTCAAACTTATCAGGGTTTCCTTGATAGCTCAGTTGGTAAAGAATCTCCCTGCAATGTAGGAGACCCCAGTTTGATTTCTGGGTCGGGAAGGTCTGCTGGAGAAGGGATAGGCTACCCAGTCCAGTATTCTTGGGCTTCCCTTGTGGTTCAGCTGGTAAAGAATTCGCCTGCAATACGGGAAACCTGGGTTTGATCCCTGGGTTGGGAAGATACCCTGGAGAAGGGAACAGCTACCCACTCCAGTATTCTGGCCTGGAGAATTCTATGGACTATACAGTCCGTGGAGTTGCAAAGAGTCCGACACGACTTCTACAGTCAAACTTACAAGCTTCTGCACACCAAAGGAAACCATAAACAAAATGAAAAGACAACTTATGGACTGGGAGAAAATATTTGCAAACAATGCTACTGACAAGGGCCTAATTTCTAAAATATACAAACAGCTTATGCGATTCAGTAACAACAAAAACCAAACAATCCAATCCAAAAATAGGCAGAAGTCCTACACAGACATTTCTTTAAAGATATACAGATGGCCAATAAGCAGATGAAAGGACATTCAACACTGCTAATTATTAAAGAAATGCAAATCAAAACTACAATGAGGTATCACTTCACACCAGTCAGAATGGTCATCATCTAAAAAGTCTACAAATAGTAAATGTTGGAGAGGGTGTGGAGAAAAGGGAACCTTCCAACACCGTTGGTGGGAATGTAAACTGGTGCAACCACTATGGAGGACAGTATGGAGGTTCCTTAAAAAACTGAGAATAGAATTATCACAGGATCCAGCATGCCCAGTTCTGGGGATATATCAGGAGAAAACTATGATTCAAAGAGATACATGCACCCCAATGTTCACAGCAGCACTATTTACAACAGCCAAAACCTGGAAGCAACCTAAAAGTCCATGGACAGATGAATGCATAAAGAAGATGGGTGGAGTACATTATTAACAGTGGAATACTACTCAGCCATAAAAAAAGAATGAAATAATGCCATTTGCAGCAATATGGATGGACCCAGAGATTATGGAACTAAGTGAAATAAATCAAACAGAGAAAGACAAATATCATATGATATCACTTATATGTGGAGTCTAAAATATGATACAAATGAACTTATTTACAAAACAGGAATATTTCACATGTCACACAAAGTAAAATGTATACCATTACTGAAGATAAAATTTTTTGTTTAGTGTGTTGAAAAATTTTACCTAGATTCCTCATTTATAAGCTGAAAAATTATTCTAACTAGGATATTCATTTAAAATACTGTAATATTTTTATTCTTCATTTTTTCTCCTAAGTTGCCTACACAGCTGAAAAGGATTTAACACAAAAATACCTTTTTAGGAATAATGAAATTAAATATTATATAAAAACATTTCCACATGGGCCTTATAGAATTTTCATTAATTTATAATTCTACTATATCCTTAGTTTTATGAAAAAGAATTTGTTAGCTACAAGAAAAATGATCCTCAAACATTTTAATCATACCTGTTTCTGGGCTTCTACTTTTTGCTTTCTGGTTGGATCAATTGCATCTACCATCCATTTAATTGTAAAGTATGTTACTGCACCAAATATTGTCAAACGGAAAATTAAACCAACAACTTCATTCCGACTCAAGGGACGAGAAAAGGTTTCAGCATGTACCATCTTGATTGTTAACCTTAAAAAACAAATAGAAATGTCAGTAGATAATAACTAGATTCATTAAAATTGGGAGACTGATAGGTAGCATAAACTAAACAAGAAAAAACTGACTTTTAGTCAAAGTCAACATTACCTACCTCGTAAGTGTTTTAGTTAAGGAGAAATGGATTTTTAAATGTTAAGTAAACAAACACATTTTAAGCTCCTCTTGGAAACAGGCTTATTTATTAAATTTTTTAATAAACTTTCCTAAAAGTTCATGTAATTTTAAGTACAGAATAATTCTATTGAAAAATGCAGTACATGTCTTAAAGTATTTACTCTTTTAAACAACTTTTAAATAACTATTTCAGGGAATCTAGATAAATGATGACTATAACACTTAGACAACTGAAAAAAGGCAGCCAAACAATGAAATACTTTACTAATATAATGGTATACGAGGTAATTTCTGAGTAAAATTCAAACTGTGAACTGACTCACTGTTCTCATACTTACTTTTAAAGGTTTCCAAAGCCTGCTAAAATTTATACATGCCATTTTCTCAATTCACAAGTGACATGAAATTGTTGGAGCCATTTTACTATTTCCAACAACCTAGCTATGTATGAAACAAGCAGAATCTTCAAAATGTTTGAGCCACGAAAATACAGCTCTCACCCAAGATAAAGAGGAAAAAAGGAAGCAGCATGCCTATTTTTACACATATATCTAAGCAGTTACATCAACACAGCTTGGCCTACAGGAGGGATGCACACCTGTGTCAAAGGCAATGACCATCCGATAACATAAGCTTTAGGGGTGATGTGACCATCACTTTTTGAGAGAGACCCTCGGCCTCAAATAACGCCATTATACTCTCTCCACAAGGAGTGTGCTGAGTGCTATGTGATTTTGGGGGGGTGGGGAATGTGTACTTTGCATTCGTGTGAAAAGGAATAATCCAAAATCTGTACTCAGAACAACAGGTGAAAATAGGTTCTTCATAGGCTAATTTATGGTCATTCCAGCTCTAAAATTATTGTTCCTATTCTCACTAGTACTATTTAAAGATTTTCTTCAGTCATTCCAACAGAATTGGTGTCAGACTATTGAACGATTTCCAAAAGAAAAGTCAAGGATTCCAACCTTCTGCATCACTGGGAGACATTCACTTCACAACAATACATTATTTAATTTAAACTTAACAATTGGGTTTAAATTAAATAACTGAAAAACCTTTATTTTGGATAAAGACATTTTGGCCTAGGGATATTAAATGACTCAATTTATACAATAAAGCACTTATCAAGCATGTGTATATATTACCTACTGTATCTTGAATATACAATAATGGCTAAGACACAATTACTTTACTCCAGGATGCACAGTCCATTATTATCTTATTAAAAATTAAGCTAGAATAACCAACCCCCTCTGCAACAACAAAAAAAAGGAAGCTAGAGAGAAGCCATATAGTTAAAATCTCTTATGTAACAAATCAAAGGGTGCTTTCTATCATCAGCATGGATTTCTAAAATGGGTTAACAATACTCTCCTTCTTATAGTAAGTGGAAAAACTGTCTTCTCTAGTCTTTTTTCCAACACAGTAAATTTGAAAATTCAGTTGGAACATGTGGTATCATTATGTGGGAGCATTATTCACAAATGAAAATAAAACAACAGGCAAAATTGAGATTTATTAGATTAAACTGCTGCTGCTGATGCTAAGTCGCTTCAGTAGTGTCCAACTCTGTACAACCCCATCGACGGCAGCCCACCAGGCTCCCCCGTCCCCGGGATTCTCCAGGCAAGAACACTGGAGTGGGTTGCCATTTCCTTCTCCAATGCATCAAAGTGAAAAGTGAAAGTGAAGTTGCTCAGTCCTGTCTGACTCCTAGTGACCCCGTGGACTGCAGCCTACCATGCTCCTCCGTCCATGGGATTTTCCAGGCAAGAGTGTTGGAGTGGGCTGCCACTGCCTTCTCCATTAGCTTAAACTAGTGATATTCAAATAAAATGTTTTCAAAAGTTTGAGTTAGTAGTGATAAAACTGCCATCTACTGGATGGTCACTGAACTACATGAACTAGGACTACTATCAGAATACCCCAGTCAACGAGGTAACAATTTTTAAACCTATCAGAAAAACCAAGACAAAGCCTCTGCTAACCATATCTTTTCCTATAATTAAATTAACTGTAATAGAGTACTCTGGACCTAGTCACTTCTAAAAGGGATCCTTCTTCTAAAGTGACTTCAAAATCCTGAAATGAAAGTGAAACTTATACTTGTAGGTTTTAACTGTGTACTTGATTATACACTCATCTACCATTCATGACATTGATACGCCTGCAATGTAAGGCTGTTATGGTAACAATACCATCACAGCAGAATATATAATAAAAGTTGCACATGCATACAACACTATGGGCTGTATTTCAATTTTGTATGAACATTAGGATCAATACACAAATATACACATAAACATGGATGATGCCATGGACAACTAAGAAATATAGCAAAACACCGTAATTCAGAGTTATCTGTTAGGCAAATACAACAACATATAGCTTCATTATAAAGAGTTCTCCATTTCAGGGTAGTAAACTTTAAAATCGTACCACCTCCTCAATAAGCAGTTTACCGGCAGGTTAAGGTACAAGAGTATGGTATTCATGCTACAGCATTTCTCTAATTCACTGCAGTGTTTTACAAAGTTTTTCTCAACCCCAGAGTCCCAGTTTCGCAGACATCAAGGCCCTATGAACACTGCCTGTGACAAAGAAAGCCTGCCAACATTCACATACAGGACGGATTATTGACAGCACCATCCTCGGCGAAAGCGCGCCCAGGCCTCAAGAACCACCTCCACTTTTGCGGTAGGTGGTAGCAGTGCCTGGGCGACAATCAGACCCGGTTCGTTCCGGCCGCCTTTCCCTAGGACCCCAGTTCTGAGGTCGCCCGGAACGATCCTCAAGCCACCGCAGCGACTAGGCTGCCTAGAGATTCCCTGGAAAGGGCCTACGTCTTGGGGGGCAGCGCTAACGGAGACTTAAGGGCCTAGGCCGGGCCGGGAGCCAATGCGAAGCCCGGGATGCCCTTGGAGGTTAATCCGGTGGATACGAAGGGCTGCGGGAAGCTGAGGGGCGACAATGAGGTGGGGCGTGGAAGGACGGCGAGGTGACCCGAGACTGGCTTCCCAGCCCCGCGCGGGTCCCTGAAGGAGCTCAGCGTGACCCATCGCCCGCCCTACGAAGCCCCGCGGGAACCCGCTACTCACCGCCTGGGTTGAAACAGCGGCCGCAGGAGCCCTTACCAGCCTTACACAGGAAGGAAACGCCGCCTGGGAAAGAACGCTTCCGGCCGGAGTAGCGCCCCGCCCCCTCGGACGGAGCATGCGCCGCCGTGGCCGAGTGCTTGAGGGGGTGTGTTTCCGGCTTTTGGAAGTGGTGGGCGGATTCGGCGGGTGCGGGGTCACCCACCAGATGTGTAACCTGCTGTCTGCTGAAGCGAACCTCTGAGTTTAGTTGAGTATCAGAGATAGAACTGGGGCAGGCGCTTGTCACGTAAAGTCCCTGCCCTGCTCGCAGCTCCTGTCGCAACACTGACAAATCCGGGAGCCTTCAAAGAAATGCTCAGTATTCTGAGTATTTAAAGAAGTTCTTTCTCGACTTCTACTTGACCCTTACCTCGGCCCTTCACCGTCCCCCTGGCCTCCAAGCCCCGGTGCAAACCCACACGCTGCTGTTCTGTCCTTTAGCCAAAGCTCTAACGCGCATGGCCAACCCTCACCCCTCACCATCTGTCTTTCAGTTTTAGGGTGAGCTCACCCGCCTCCCCCTCGTCTACGCAGACAAACACCTGGGGGTGGCGCCTTAAAATCTTGCTGCGAAAGGATTCTGTAGCCTACCCGGGCAGGCCTGATAGCAGGGACAAAATAGGGCATCTGTAACAGGTTTTGCATTTCGCTGACTTCCCTTTTTCTTTTCCCCTTCCCCTTTCCAGAATGAGACGTGGTGAAAAAAGGTCCCCAGGGAGCAGATCTGAAAGCCGGCTCCTCCAGAACATAGACTGCCAGGGGGCGAGATGACTTTAGACACTGTCCCCAGGTATACCAGCATCACTTCCTTCGGACTGAGGCGGTGAGACTAAGAAGTAATGCAACAGTTCCTCTTACTACTCTCCTCGGAAGGCAGTTTGTGCCTCTCTACTTTAGACAGCATCCTTGATGGCTAAAATTCTACAGCCTGATTGTTGAATCTAGTGAATGCAAGCTTGTGATATTGTGAGGATAATAGCTACAGTTTACCGAATGTCTACTTATTGGCAGGCATATTGTCAGGCAGTATGTTTCTATGGGAGCCTCTGGAGGGCTACAGTCCATGGGGTCTCAAAGAATCCGAAAGGACTGAACTCAGAGAGAGAGAGAGAGAGATTTCTATGCTTCACACCCATAACCTAAATTTCTCAAAATCCCCAATCCTCTAAAATAGCCATTATTTTATTTATTATTTATAGATGAGCATATTTTAAAGCTTAGATAAATTTTCCTAAGTTCATGCACCTAATAACTGACAAAATTTCATTGGGACCTAGATCTGATTCAAATCCTACACTTTACATTCTCTCTTTGGAATAGTAATTTAATATCAGTTAAATTTTAAAATCAAGGTGAACGAGATAAGACCATGACATGATGAAATCTTAATTAAGACTTTAAAGAATAACGAAGGGATGACAGGAATATAATGAATATTTTGAAACTATGATTGAATTTATTGATGAATCAGTGGGGGCCTTAGAATCTAATACTGTAGGTGGTTCATGCTTTACGTCGATGCCTTTTTGTCTGTATTTTTGTTTACAACCATAAATAAATTCTTAAAAAAAATGATATGAAGCTGGGTTTGGCAGTTCTAGACTGATTATTTAGAGAGGGTAATAAGACTCGGAGAACTACAGAATGGTTATGAGACCAAGATAGTATTTACCAAAAAACACAAGCCATGTGTTCAGCAGTCTTGGAAGAGATTCTGCACTGGGTCCCTGGGATTATCCTCAATGTGAGTCATTGCTTGGGATGCTCATAGGAGAGTGCCTTGACAGAGCTAAAAGGTAGAAGTTATCGAAGGAAAGAACTTTAGATTTTGTGGCCCGTGAGGATAATCATACCCACTGGTAAGGAAAATGAGCTGAGACATTCAAAGTGGTGATAGATTTCCATCGTCCACTGAATGAAACTGGGTTAACTAAGGCCCCCACTTGCCTTACTTTAAGAACCAGGATAACCAGCCTACCCAGTTTGTCTGACATTAAGGGGCTTTCTAGGACACAGAACTTTAAATGCTAGTACAGGGAAAGTCTCAGGCAAGCCATGAGGAGTTGGTCACCCTACTAGGGACATCTAAATGAAATCTAGAACCAGGTGGAGCTATCAGTATGGTTGCATCTAGACTCAAATCATCTGCTTATATTTGGGGTACGGTTATTACCGTACACAGGTATTCCTATTGCACAGGAAAGGTAATTGTTGGATAAATTAATTAAGGCTGCCTGTAAAGAGTCTAGTCACTTCAGCTGAGTCCAACTCTTTGTGAACCCCTGGACTGTAGCCTCCCAGGCTTCTCTGTCCATGGGTTTCTCCAGGCAAGAATGCTGGAGTGGGTTGCCAGTCCCTTCTCCAAGGGATCTTCCCAACCCAGGGATGGAACCCAGGTCTCCTGCATCACAGGCGGATTCTTTACCACGAGCCACCTGGGAAGCGTCAAGAATCTACATGCCCCCAAATAAATATTGCTGCTCATGCCTTTTTCCAGTGGTTTAACTATAAATTAAGTACCTACATCTCTCCTTTTTTGGATCTGATTTTCATTTAGCAAATCCTTAGGAAGCCTTCTATGTCTGGGACCTAAGACATCAAATTACTGCCTTCCCTTATACCATGCACATTCATTTCCAGCAATCATTAAATCAGCTATGTTCTTCCAGAATAGAACTGAGTGAACATATGCTTTTCATCCCAGGATAGCTTTATATAATCTCTGGCAGCACAAAGCACCATATTTGGCCCTCAGTAGGGGCTCAATAAATAATTCACTATGTGTAATATTAATCAGGAAATTATAACAACAGATTTTTGGTAGACCTTCTGAGCCTTCCCTCTGTGATTGTCAGAATCGAGATATTAAAAATAGTTATTATATTTACTGTAAAAAGTTTTTGTTTATTTTTATCTTTTGTGATTGGTCGTTAATATTTTCTATTTCTTTCTGTTTTAGTTTTGTAAAGTTATACTTTTCTAAGAATTTCTCCATTTCTTCCAGGTTGTCCATTTTATTGGCATATAGTTGCTGGTAGTAGTCTCATGATCCTTTGTATTTCTGCATCGTCTAGTGTAACTTTTCCTTTTTAATTTTATTGATTTGAGTCTTCTCCATTTGTTCTTGATAAGTCTAGCTGATGTTTGGTCAATTTTGTGTATCTTCTTTAGTTTTAGTTTTATTTATCTTTGCTATTATCTCCTTCATTTCTTTTTCATTTATTTCTTCTATGATCTCCATGATTTCTTTGCATCTACTAACTTTGGGGGATTTTTGTTCTTTTTCTAGTTGCTTTACATGTAAGGTTAGGTTGTATATGTGATGTTTCTCTTGTTTGTTGAGGTAGGCTTGTGTTGCTATAAACTTCCCTCTTAGCTCTCATCCCATAGGTTTTGAGCTGTCATATTTTCATTGTCATTTATTTCTAGGTATATTTTGATTTCCTCTTTGATTTCTTCAGTGTTCTCTTGGTTATTCAGAGACATATTGTTTTGCCTTCATGTGTTTGTGGGTTTTTTTTAATAGTTTTTTCCCCTGTAGTGATATCTAATCTTACATTGTTGTGGTCAGAAGATATATGAAATGACTTCAATTTTTGAAAATTTATCAAGGCTTGATCTGTGACCCCAGATGTGATCTGTGCTGGAGAATGGTAAAATCTACTGTTTTTGTATGAAATGCCCTGTAGATATCAATTAGGTCCTACTTGTCCATTGTATGATTTAATGCTTGTGTTTCCTTATTAATTTTCTATCTGGATGATCTGTCTGTTGGTGTGAGTAGGGTGTTAAAGTCCCCCACTATTATTGTGTTACTGTTGACTTCCCCTTTAGCATTTGTCTTCTGTACTGAGATGCTCCTATGTTGGGTGCATATATATATATATATATATATATATATTTATAATTGTTATATCTTCTTCTTGGATTAATCCTTTAATCATTGTGTAGTGTCCTTGTCTCTTGTAATGGTCTTTATTTTAAAGTCTATTTTATCTGACATGATATTGCTACTCTTGCTTTCTTTTGACTTCCATTTGCATGGAATATCTTTTTCCAGCCCCTTACTTTCAATCTGTATATGTTCCTAGGTCTGAAGTGTGTCTCTTGTAGACAGCATATATTAAAGGTCTTATTTTTGTATCCATTCAGCAGATCTGTATCTTTTGGTTGGAGCATTTAATCCATTTACATTTAAGGTAATTATTGATATGTATGATCCTATTGTTTTGGATTTGTTTTAATAGACTTTTCCTTCTCTTGTGTTTCTTGTCTAGAGCAGTTCCTTGATATTTGTTATATAGCTGATTTGGTGGCGCTGAATTCTCTTAACTGTTGCTTTTCTGAAAAGCTTTTGATTTCTCCTTCAAATCTGAATGAGATCCTTGCTGGATAGAGTAATTTTGGTTGTAGCTCTTTCCCTTTCATTGCTTTAAGTAAATCTGCCACTCCCTTCTGGCCTGCAGAGCTGATGTTGTTTGTTTATTTTTAAACTGTTTCCTCTTAAGACAGTTAATGGCAGTTCTCTCCTCAGGAAACTGAATTTTCCTTTGTGTTTGTTGGTTGGATGGAGGTGTGGTTAGTTTTCTCTGCAGCCAAGGTAAATCAATGCACTAGACCCTTGAAGTGGAGAAGGCAATGCAACCTACTCCAGTACTCTTGCTTGGAAAATCCCATGGACGGAGGAGCCTGGTAGGCTACAGTCCATGGGGTCGCTAAGGGTCGAACACGACTGAGCGACTTCACTTTCACTTTTCACTTTCATGCACTGGAAAAGAAAATGGCAACCCACTCCAGTGTTCTTGCCTAGAGAATCCCAGGGACAGAGGAGCCTGGTGGGGGGCCGTCTATGGGGTCACACAGAGTTGGACACAACTGACGCAGCTTAGCAGCAGCAGCAGCAGCAGACCCTTGAAGAGGGAAGGGATTCCTTAGATTAGGAGCTGTAGAATTTCACTGTGAGTCTATTCACTTGAAAAACTTGGCAAAGTGCAGATGCCCAGGTCCCAGTCTTAAAAGGCTCCTATTTAACTGCTCTAGGTTTTGGTCCAAGTCTTTCTATTCTGAATAAGCATTTGAGATGATTTGGATATAGGTAGTTTGGGACCACACTTTGACAAACTTAGTATATAAAAGCGGAGAAGGCAATGGCAACCCACTCCAGTACTCTTGCCTGGAAAATCCCATGGACGGAGGAGCCTGGTGGGCTGCAGTCCATGGGGTCGCTAAGAGTCGGACACGACTGAGCGACTTCACTTTCACTTTTCACTTTCATGCATTGGAGAAGGAAATGGCAGCCCACTCCAGTGTTCTTGCCTGGAGAATCCCAGGGACGGGGGAGCCTGGTGGGCTGCCGTCTATGGGGTTGCACAGAGTCGGACATGACTGAAGTGGCTTAGCACTTAGCAATATATAAAAGTCTTATATATAGTATATAAAGTATAAAAAAAACTCAGTATATAAAACTCTTAGTATATAGAACTCTTAGTATATAAAACTCATATATAAAATTATTAGTGATAATTTTGTATATATTTTTGTACAAATCTCTTTTGTCTCAGACCCAAAAGCTTATTTGATTCACTGAACCATTAAGCTAGCTGGGATACATTAAGAAATCAAGTCCAGGAAGCCTCATGACAAGATTCAGAATAAAACAGTCTTTGGAAAGAAAAATCTGAAATATTGGATAAATAAACATGGTAAACATGACTGTATTCATTGCTCATTAGAAATGATTCACTTCACAGTGATTTAGAAAGAATAGAACTTCAAGAAATAGATAAAATTATATAGCAGTAGTTCTGCCAGTGTAAGAATCACTTGGTAACCTTGGTTCTTTTAAAAATATTTCATTGGAAAATAATAATCTTGATTATTACTTTGACAAGTTAAATAATAGAATGGGTGGAGGAAGAAAAGTAAAGCAAAAATATGAAGCTGTCTCTGAAGCCACGAAAGCACTGAGAAAGACTAATTTTGGGTGCTTGAAACTCTAGGAGAAAGAATAAGAGGGCGTATCAAGGCAAAAATAATGGAAAATTAAAATTTCAACAGATTGTATCAAGTGGAAAGATGAATTGATAGCTTCATTCTATGAAAAGCACAGAGAGCCAAAAGACTCAATAGTAAAGTTCAAAGGATATTATAAATCTACCTTTCATGCTTTAATGTTTTTAAACTTTGTATATAATTTAAAATGAGTGTATACAGAAATTAGTATATATGTAATTTTCTCATATCATACGGGTAGCAGTAATCTACATTCTTACATTGCTTCATAATCCTTTTTTGTCAAGGACTACTTCCAATTATGCTTTTTTTTTTTTACAGTTTATGCTACCAGAAAATATTTTCTAGAACTTACTTTTTAAAAATGTGCAGTATTTTGTTGTTTAATACAGTACTAAAAATAGACTATTTAAGTGGTTGTTGTCCTGTCACCAAGTTGTGTCCAAGTGATACTCTGTGAAAGGTCAGAACTGATCAACCCAGGGGATTGGTTGGGAAGGTGTCCAACCTTACTGTAGCCTTATTAGCAAGAGTTTTAAGGCATAAATGAAAGGGTAAACTCCCTAGAATTTATTTGGGCCCTTCCTAAATGCCCTTCCATATAATTTTTTTTTTTTTAATGGGAGAGGAGAAGGGAGGGCTTGGGTAAGAATAACAAAGATATGAATTCATTAGCCAAAACAGAAGAAACTGTAGTTGAAACGTTGATTCTCAATTCCTGTAACAGCAGATTGATAGATGAAGCATAAAACAAGACCAGATGCTGTGGTTTCCAGGATGCACTTGGCTTCCCATCCCTTATAACCTGGAGCATTTTTGCTGTAAGTAGGTCATTTGCTTGCTCTCATTTACCTGATTCTAGGAAAATGCCCTTGAAAGTATTTGGAAAATAAGACTTTCATTAAGCTTTTGCTTTTGCTTAACATTTTAAAAGTTAAGATTGCATGAAACCTCTCCCAACCCCATTTCTGTATTAGCCAGAATAACCTGTAACCTTGAAGCATAAGTAAAACTGAAATAGACAAGAAAAATTCAAGATCTTTTATTTTCTAAGGACTTAAATTTATGTCCATAACACTGGCATAGTACTCATCTCACAGAATTATAATTGAGGTTTGAGTTTCTCTGTTCTCCTATCAGTTGTGAACTTCTTGAGAAAAGAGGATGCCTAGGACATAGGAGGAAGTTAACGAATGTTTTAATTAGCTAATTCACCACCACCACCCCCCAGTCTGACATTTTGAATGGGGCAGACACCATTCTAATAGATTTACGGTGACTGGGAAGGGAAAAAGAGGAAAGAAAGACAAATGGTCCAAAGAAAAGGACATGTGCAGAACTTCCCTGGTGGTCCAG
Source organism: Bubalus bubalis (assembly GCF_019923935.1). Taxonomy (NCBI): domain Eukaryota; kingdom Metazoa; phylum Chordata; class Mammalia; order Artiodactyla; family Bovidae; genus Bubalus; species Bubalus bubalis. Next base: position 9,759,380 of record NC_059179.1, read on the forward strand.
TGATTAAGAATCTGCCTGACAGTGTAGGAGACATGAGTTCTATCCCTGGTCTGGGAAGATTCGACATGCCATGGGTTGACAGCCCGTGAGCCACAACTACTGAGCCCCACTCTGGAGCCTGTTCTCAGCAGCAAGAGAAGACACTGCAATGACAAACACATGCACTGCAGTTAAGAGAATAGCCCCCTGCTCCCTGCCACTAGAGAAAGTTCATATGCAGCAACGAAAACCCAGCACAACCAAAAATAAATAAATAAATGAATAAAATCGTGACAAAGTTCAAATTTATAAAACAACAATAGCAGCAACAAAGAAAAGGACATGTGCAATCAAACCATTTTACTGACCATGATTATACTATCGTCCTGTTGTGACAAATCTGTTCCTGATATGTCCACCAGAGACCAGTCTCATCAGGTATACAGAGGTTTAAGAGCATGGACCCTGCAGCCCAACAGAGTTGGCTTTGGATGTAAGGTCTGTTCTTTACTAGTTCTGTGGCTCAGGGCAAATTATTAAGCTCTCTAAGCCTCAAGTTCCTCACCTCTCATACACGGACAAAAGCAGTATGCACGCCATGGAGTTACACTGAGAATTAAAGGAGACAGTGCCCGAAAGCGCTGCATGCTATTCTTGACACTTAGCAAGTGCTCAATAAACATGCCACTGAACTAGCTCAGATGTTATTTTGATTATACCGTGAAGTGATATTCTCTCATTTCCAGAAGCTTATATGAACAAAGATTCTTTCATATCTCTTTAGTATTTGTGTGAGCACTTGTCAACCATGGTGTATTGTCTAGGAATGTTTATCTTCTCTGGCTTGTCAAGAGGCCTTGCCTCTGTCCCTTTGCCCTCTTAGTTCTCAGTTTTAATACACCCCTCTGGGTGAGTCTTACAGATTAGTATTCTATAAAGTATTAGTGATAGTTATGGAAAACCTGTAAGATTTCATCCTTGTGACTGCCCCCATACAACTAAGTTATGTTGATCAATCCATGAAAATGACTATCGATATTTCTCAGTTCACTGAAGACCATCATTAATATTGACTGTCATTCCCATCTGTCTAATAACAGCCATTTATTGAGCTTACAGTTCTTACTCTCATAGAATTCTGAAGACTCATATATCTTGTGAAAATGCAAATCTTCATAGAACTGTTGATTTTTTTAAGTTAGAGATTTAACCTGTCTTTTATTCCCATTCATTATTTGTTTTGGGAAAACATCCTTACATGGATTGCCTAGTGAGTTTTGTCCTGAAGAAAGAAATTAGTTCAATATATGAAAGGGAGAAGCTGAACCAGATTTGAGATTTTAGAGGTCGATACTTTTCCATCTCTTATCATTTTGCAAATGGCAGCATTTTCATTACCCTTGAGGACTGTCATAACATGAGAGCTGCTGTTTTTCAATGTAAAATTGAATTAATTTGAGCATAACATGTTTTTTAAAAATATTTACTATGTGCAACTCTTGGAAATGCTCCTAAAGTTGAGGGAGTTTTACTGAGCAAATACAATGGTATATCCTGTTTAGACACTGAGTACATGGCTTTCAAAGGCGAAAGCAAGGGCAAAACTTGCTAATTTTAGATGTTTAGGGGTGAAATATCTACTAGGCCTCCTTTCATCTTAGGTCAAACAGTAGTGCGCTAGCAAGCTAATGTTAGATTTGCCCTCCCCTCTTGTTTATTGCTAGTGTTTTTGGAACCAGAAAAACAAAACAAAGGTGTAAAAAAAGAAAGAAAGCAAAGTCTGTATGTAACTTGAGTTAGAGAAGTACAGGAACAAATATACCAAGTTGGCAGTGCTCAAAGTCCCATTCAACTTCAAAATAGTATACTAGATAGAGTTTCACAAACCTTTCTCCTTTCTAGCGTGCTCTTTATTAAGTTGAAATACCAAAACCATTCTGAGAGCTTTGAATACCCCTATAAGGTCTAGAGCCAGAGGCATGCCCCACTCCCATTTCTTTATATTTTCTGAGTTCCCAACGTCAGAAGAAGGGACAGTAAACGAAAGGAGACAAGGAAGTCAACTCCCCAACAGTGTTTTCTTCCCCTTTGGTGTTTTGCAGAAAAGTTGAAGAGATGCTAATGATTCTTAACCAACCGAAAGCCGCGTTAGAATTCTGTCTAGGTATTCTTAAACTTCTGACTGGGCAGTGTTCCACCTTCCACACTCCAGTCCATCTTTCATTCAATACTGTGTGTGTGCTAAGTTGCCTCAGTTGTGTCCGACTCTTTGCAACCATATGGACTGTAGCCTGCCAGGCTCTTCTGTCCATGAGATTGTTCAGGCAAGAATACTGGAGTGGATTGCCATGTAATCCTCCAGATGATCTTCCTGACCCAGGGATGGAACCCATTTCCTGTTTTGGCAGGTGGGTTCTTTACCACTAGCACCACCTGGAAATCCTACTTACGCTAGATAAATAGGCTTGCCATGGTTTATTATTGTGTTGTCCTCACAAGCTAGTATTCAAGGAGCCTTCCTTGACCACTTCCTTGGGACTCTTGGAAATAAACATAAAAACAGTTTAAATGACTGGTTAAAAACCCATGAAATACAGTGATTATTCTGGGTGGGAGGGATTGGGGGCAGGGGAGGAGAGAGTAAATAATCATATGTCTTCAGTTGAGAGCATCACAAGAATTTCCAGGACATGAACTCACATTCATAGGCCAAGAACAGAAGACAACTAAAAAAACCTCTGCAGAGGCACAACATTTCCTCTTCATTTCCTTGGAAGGTAGGGATCTATGATACTCCTTTTTAATAATCATCCCCAAATTCTGTTTCTGTGCCCAACACAATAAAGTGTTTCCAAGTACAGAGTGTCAGATAGGTGAAGAACAAACAGCGTCTACAAAATAGTTTGAAGCATGTAAAAGGTAGATTATTGAGGGAAGTACTTAGGAAATGCTAAGTTATTTGAAATTATTGTGTCCTAAATGACAGCTCTGTGACCTGCCTCATGTTAGGTAGCCTTTCAGGGTTTCCTGCTCTGAAACGGAAGTAGTTCTACAAGCTTCATAATTCCATGATTTGTTCATTCTGACCTGTATGAGAGAACTATCTCAGAAGACCTTGTGTAGTAATCCTTTGTCAGTTACCATTTTCCCATAGTTTTGTCACAATGTGGTTTTCTCTTTGTATGCCTAAATTTTACAGTCTGTGATCTCTGTGTATGTATGTATGGTTGAGTTTAGTTCCTTGAAATCAAAGAACTTAATCACAGTTATCCCTACCCTCATCTCCATTCCTACCGCAATCTTAAAGTCAGATGGCAAGGGACAGGAGGTCTGCCGTTCTCATCCCCTCTTTATATGATGAGGGGAGAATAACAGTTGGAGGCCAGGCCTAGAAAAACCATGCCCTTGTTTTCTGGAAAGACCAGATGGTTACTAAGAATGTTGCCAAGCTTGCAAAAATGATACCAGTGGGAAAAGCAAATACAGGAAAGTGTTGAATCTCAATAAAGGCTATATCAAGAACTTTAAAAATAGAAGTGTGGTTAACATAAACTCCATCTTCCACAGAAGATGATGGCTTTCAGAATATTAGCTCATGAACAACTAAGGAAAAAGATTCTTTTCTGCTTTTATAACCAATTTTGTTGTTTTATTCTCTTGAAAATTCCCTACCCTTGGACTCCCAATGAAGGTTTTATCTACATAGCACTTCTCTGGAATGTAATCATCTCCTTCACCAGTTGGTGAGAGATTACCATAATAAATACTGAAAACACGCACGTAGATCCTCATGAATAATGTTTTTGAGAGCTAGCCAAAAAGGAAGACGTAGGTTTACCTTTATTTGTGTGTTTATTTGTAGTTTTATTGAGAGAAAAAACATTTTCAGTCAGTTCAGTTGCTCAGTGTGTCCGACTCTGTGACCCCATGAATCGCAGCACGCCAGGCCTCCCTGTCCATCACCAACTCCTGGAGTTCACCCAAACCCATGTCTATTGAGTCCGTGATGCCATCCAACCATCTCATCCTCTGTCATCCACTTCTCCTCCTGCCCTCAATCTTTCCCAGCATCAGGGTCTTTTCAAATGAGTCAGCTCTTCGCATCAAGTGGCCAAAGTATTGGAGTTTCAACTTCAACATCAGTCCCACCAATGAACACCCAGGACTGATCTACTTTACGATGGACTGGTTGGATCTCCTTGCAGTCCAGGGAACTCTCAAGAGTCTTCTCCAACACCACAGTTCAAAAACATCCATTCTTCGGCGCTCAGTTTTCTTTATAGTCCAACTCTCACATCCATACATGACCACTGGAAAAACCATTGCCTTGACTAGACAGACCTTTGTTGACAAAGTAATGTCTCTGCTTTTGAATATGCTGTCTAGGTTGGTTATAACTTTCCTTCCAAGGAGTAAGCGTCTTTTAATTTCATGGCGGCAGTCACCATCTGTAGTGATTTTGGAGCCCCCCAAAATAAAGTCAGCCACTGTTTCCCCAGCTATTTCCCATGAAATGATGGGACTGGATGCCATGATCTTCGTTTTCTGAATGTTGAGCTTTAAGCCAACTTTTCACTCTCCTCTTTCACTTTCATCAAGAGGCTCTTTAGTTCTTCACTTTCTGCCATAATGGTAGTGTCATCTGCATATCTGAGGTTATTGATATTTCTCCTGGCAATCTTGATTCCAGCTTATGCTTCCTCCAGCCCAGCGTTTCTCATGATTTACTCTGCATATAAGTTAAATAAGCAGGGTGACAATATACAGCCTTGACGTACTCCTTTTCCTATTTGTTCCATGTCCAGTTCTAACTGTTGCTTCCTGACCTGCATACAGGTTTCTCAAGAGGCAGGTCAGATGGTCTGGTATTCCCCATCTCTTTCAGAATTTTCCACAGTTTATTGTGATCCACACAGTCAAAGGCTTTAACATAGTCAATAAAACAGAAATAGATGTTTTTCTGGAACTCTCTTGCTTTTTCCATGATCCAGCAGATGTTGGCAATTTGATCTCTGGTTCCTCTGCCTTTTCTAAAACCAGCTTGAACATCTGGAAGTTCATGGTTCACGTATTGCTGAAGCCTGGCTTGAAGAATTTTAAGCATTACTTTACTAGTGTGTGAGATGAGTGCAATTGTGCGGTAGTTTGAGCATTCTTTGGCATTGCCTTCCTTGGGACTGGAATGAAAACTGACCTTTTCTAGTCCTGTGGCCTCTGCTGAGTTTTCCAAATTTGCTGGCATATTGAGTGCAGCACTTTCACAGCATCATCTTTCAGGATTTGAAATAGCTCAACTGGAATTTCATCACCTCCACTAGCTTTGTTCATAGTGATGATTCCTAAAGCCCACTTGACTTCACATTCCAGGATGTCTGGCTGTAGGTGAGTGATCACGCCATCGTGATTATCTGGGTTGTGGAGATCTTTTTTGTACAGTTCTTCTGTGTATTCTTGCCATCTCTTCTTAATATCTTCTGCTTCTGTTAGATCTCTACCATTTCTGTCCTTTATCGAGCCCATCTTTGCATGAAATGTTCCCTCGGTATCTTTAATTTTCTTGAAGAGATCTCTAGTCTTTCCCATTCTATTGTTTTCCTCTATTTCTTTGCACTGGTTACTGAGGAAGGCTTTCTTATCTCTTCTTGCTATTCTTTGGAACTCTGCATTCAAATGGATATATCTTTCCTATTCTCCTTTGCTTTTTGCTTCCCTTCTTTTCACAGCTATTTGTAAGGCCTCCTCAGATAGCCATTTTGCTTTTTTGCATTTCTTTTTCTTGGGGATGGTCTTGATTCCTGTTTCCTGTACAATGTCACAAACCTCTGTCCATAGTTCATCAGGCACTGTCTTTCAGATCTAGTCCCTTAAATCTATTTCTCACTTCCACTGTAGTCATAAGGGATTTGATTTAGGTCATACCTGAATGGTCTAGTGGTTTTCTCCACTTTCTTCAATTTAAGTCTGAATTTGGCAATAGGGAGTTCAAAATCTCATTCTCTAGGTAGTGAATTCAGGAGTAAGTAACTCCACACTTGTTCTGCGTAGTCCAGTTTATTGTTAATTCTGTTGTCTGTTAACATACTGGGAGTTATGTTAATCTAGAATACATCTCTGTCACAGATAACAAACCAGCATTCTTACAGGTAAGACACATCATTTACCTTGATGAAGACAGTGTTATAGAAATAATTAGGAAGATCTAGTTATATTATCTAGAAAGATAGAATTTCAAGGAATCACACTCTTTCAGGATCAAAAGGAATATTAAAGTCATTGCATCTTCAACCAAAGACAGTGTGGAACTGTAGAAAGACTATATGCTCTGGAATCAGAGGACCTGGATCAAATCACAGCTTTGCAACTTAGCTGTGTGTTTGGGGTAATTTACTTAACATCCTTGAGCCTAGTTTCCTCACCTATAAAATGGGAATAGTGACTACATTATAGAGTTGGCGAAAGGATTGAAGATAATGTATGTAAAAGACAGACATAATAAACATTAGTAAATGACTGTGGTTGTTGTGAACATAAACGTCCCACCAGCTGGTCATTAAGCTTATTTGAATGTTCCCAGTGACAAGGAATTCACTAATTGTTCAGGTAGCCCATCTCTTAGTTACTCTTCAGAGTTAGTCCTTCCTTTTGCTGAGCCTAAATCTTTTCCCCTAGAATTTTTATCTATGGTTCTCAATCTTGCCTGTAAGGCTGAACAGATTAACCCTGTAAATCAATTAAGCATGTGATCTAGAAAGTAATATATACTTTAAGAAAGGTGTGACCAGTATGGACACTAGAGGTTTGTCAACACAATTTAGGATCAAACTAGCTTCTTTTTTCCTGAAACCCACTCTTTGAATATCTGTTAATTAAAGTATGTTTGTCTTTTGCACTAGATAGAGCTGTAGCCATAGCTTGAGTCCTGCGTGCTGTACCTGTCAAGAGTTTTGAGAGAGAGACTCAAGTCCAGAAACTTACAATTAAATCTTTATTGTATTAATTAACAAATTGACAAAATTCCACTTGAGACATACAAATAGAATTTGAGTATTTAATCATATGTAATGTGGCCTACCTGTAAGGTCACATAGCCATAAGTGGAAAAAAGAACATAGTGCTCTTTATTGAACAAACACTAAAATGGTATTTAATATGTGTCAAGCACTGCTATAAGTGCTTTTCACATATTAAAGTGTTTAATTCTCAACTAATAATAACCCTATGAATTAAATATTATTATCTTCAGAAAAGGAAAATGAGGCACAGAAAGATTAAGCAACTTATCCAGGTTGAATAGCTAGTAAGTAGCAGAATTTGAATCTGAATTCTAGCTAGTAAGAGCTAGAATTTGAACCAGGTTGTCTAGTTCCAGAGTCTGTGTTCATACAAATGCCCTGTTCCCAAATTTGTCAAAATTTAGAAAAATTCTAGTACATGGATTATTCAGACTCCTTAAAAGCAAGAAAAACGCTGCTGGATTTACAACCTACTTTATAAAAGCACTATTAGAGTATACTTTTTGAGTGATATGGATTTGATTTATGAGAATACAAAACATTGACTGGAAACAATATCTAGCCTCATTCATTCTAATTCAGACTATGCTTCTAATGATTGATTTTATATTTTAGCTATATAATAAAGAGGAAATTGATGAATGCCTCTGAGTTTTGGTCTTCTGTTATATACTTATTCTGCTGAATATTGTTTTCAAATATTAAGACAGCAATACATCATGTATAGTTTTATTTTTAAATTAACATAAAGTTGATGATGTGTACATACTTGCATGAGTGTACAGTTCTTTAATTTAATACAATAGATTCATATAACCACTGCAAAAATCAAGATATCTGACAGTTTCATTATCCTAAGAAACTCCATTGTATTACCCCTTTGTAGTTACCTCCTCAACCCTTGGCAGCCATGGATCTAATCTCCATCACTATTAGTTTTTTCTTTTTGAGAATGTTATATGTAAATTCAGTCATACAGTATGTAACTTTTTGAGACTGACTTCTTTACTTAGCATGCCTTTGAGATTCATCTGAGATGTTGCATATGTCGATGGTTTATTCATTTTCATTGCTGAGTAGTATTCCATTGTAGAAATGTACTGCAGCTTGTCTACTCATTTGTTGAAGGATATTTAAGTTGTTTCCAGTTTTTGGTAATTGTGAATAGACCTGCTATAAACATTTGTGTGTAGATTCTTGTGTGACCAGAAGTTTTTATTTCCTTAAAGTAAATACCCAGTAGTGGGTTTGCTCAGAGAAGGCAATGGCACCCCACTCCAGTACTCTTGCCTGGAAAACCCCATGGACGGAGGAGCCTGGTAGGCTGCAGTCCATGGGGTCGCTAAGAGTCAGGCACGACTGAGAGACTTCACTTTCACTTCTCACTTTCATGCATTGGAGAAGGAGGCGGCAGCCCACTCCAGTGTTCTTGCCTGGAGAATCCCAGGGACGGAAGCCTGGTGGGCTGCCGTCTATGGGGTCGCACGGAGTTGGACACCACTGAAGCGACTTAGCAGCAGCAGCAGCAGCAGCAGTAGGTTTGCTAGGTCATTGTTTTTATGAGAGACTCATGTGTTCAAGAGTATTTTTAACTTTATGAGAGAATGCCAAACTGTTTTCCCCAATCACTATTCCGTTTTGCATTTCCATGAGAATGTATGAGCATTCTATTTGTTTTGCATTCTCACCAGAACTTGTTATTATCAATATTTAAAATTTGAGGTGTTCTAAAAGGTACCTCATTATGATAATGTACTGTATAGTGCATGGTCTGCACATACTATAGTAGTATTTACTACTGTAAAAAAAAAAAACCTGTGAGTTAGTGGACCTGTGCAGTTCAAACTCGAATTGTTTAAGGGTCAACTGTGTTCAGTTTTATCTGTTGTGGTTTTCTATGCATGCATGCATGCGTGCTAAGTTGCTTCAGTTGTATCTGACTCTTTGTAACCCCATGGACTGCAGCCCACCAGGCTCCTCTCTCTATGGAATTTTTCAGGCAAGAATACTGGAGTGGGTTGCCATGCCCTCCTCCAAGGGATCTTCCCAACCCAGGGATCCGTGACTCTTTATGTTTACCTGCATTGGCAGGCAGGTTCTTTACCATAGTGCTATGTGGGAAGCCTGATTTGACAATATGTCTTTATTAAAATATAAATGTTTATTATTCACAATTTCCTTAGAATAAATATATTTTAGCACTTTAAGTAGATGTAGAAGTGTTTGCATCATTTAGATACCTTTACACTCCCTTCTTTATGTTATAGTTGTCTTGTAGATTTCATTTGCATACATTGAAAACATACATTGGAACTCGAAAATAGTCTATTTTATTTACCTATTTACTATTTCTCTTCTTCATGTTCCAAGTTTCCTTCTGGTACACTTTCCCTTCTATCTAAAGATACTCCTTTACTAATTCTTTAGAGCAGGTCTTCTGGCAATGAATTATCTTTGTTTTCCTTCTCTGAGAATGTATTTATTTGAACTTCATGAAGGAATCTTTGCTGGATTTAGAAACTCCAGGTTGACAGGGTTGTTGTTTTTATTTCCCTAGCACCTCAAGTTGTCCCACTTAATCCTACCCTTCATGAATCCTGATAAGAATTTTGCAGTCATTTGAAATTGTTGTTCCCCCTGTAAGTAATGTGTCATTTTTTTTCTAGGGGCTTTAAAGATTTTTTTTTGTCTTCAATTTTCATCAGTTTGATTATGATATATTTGGGCATGAGTTTTTTGGGATTTATCCTATCTTCTTGAATCTGTAAGTTTATGTTTTTCACCAAACTTGAGAACTTTTCAGTCCTTTTTATCAAATATATTTTACTGCATTGTATTTTTTTTCTCCTCTTCTTCTGACCTCCAGTGGCAAATACTAAATCTTTTGGTTTTGTCCCACTCATCTTTGAGGTGCTGTTCATTCTTTTTCCCACTCTGTGTTTTTTTCTTTGTTCAAATTGAGTGATTTTTGTTGTTATCTTCAAATTCACTGACTCTTTCCTGTGTCATCTCCATTCTGTGATTGAAGCCATTCAGTGGCTTCTCTTTTATTTTACTTACTGTAGTTTAAAATTTTTATTTATTTATATGGCTGCGTTGGGTCTTAGTTGTGACACAGGAGATCTTTGCTGTGTCATGTGGGGTCTTTCATTGTGGCACATGGACTGTACCATGCAGTTCTGCTCATTTTGCTTGCTGGTAGGTTATGCTCAAAATCCTTCAAGCTAGCCTTCAGCGATACGTGAACTGAGAACTTTCAGATGTACAAGCTAGGTTTAGAAAAGACAAGAGGAACCAGAGATCCAATTGCCAGCTGTTACACAGGCTTCGTTGCTCTGCAGCATGTGAGATCCTAATATCCCAACCTGGTATCAGACCCATGCCCACCACATTGAAAGGCAAATTCCCAACCACTGGACAACCAAGGAAATTTTTATTTATTAAATTAAAATTATTCCATTTTGTTTTCCAAAGGGAACATCACATTTTCCTAAAAATTTTTCAGTTCTGAAATGTTAGTTTAGTTCTTCATATCTTCTACTTCTTTGCATTCCTTTCAGGAGTGTTTTCTATTACTTCCTGCTGCTGCTGCTAAGTCACTTCAGTCGTGTCCAACTCTGTGTGACCCCATAGACGGCAGCCTACCAGGCTGCCCCATTCCTGGGATTCTCCAGGCAAGAACACTGGAGTGGGTTGCCATTTCCTTCTCTAATGCATGAAAGTGAAAAGTGAAAGTGAAGTCGTTCAGTCGTGTCCAACTCTTCGCAACCCCATGGACTGCAGCTTACCAGGCTCCTCCGCCCATGGGATTTTCCAGGCAAGAGTACTGGAGTGGGGTGCCATTGCCTTCTCTGCTTACTTCCTAGTATGCTTTAATAATAACTGCATTAAAGCCTTCATTAGCTGATTTCAGCATCTGTGTTATCTAAGTGTTGGCCCCTGAATTGTCTTTCCCCAAAGAAAGGCAGTGCCAAAGAATGCTCAAACTACCGCACAATTGCACTCATCTCACACGCTAGTAAAGTAATGCTCAAAATTCTCCAAGCCAGGCTTCAGCAATATGTGAACCGTGAACTTCCTGATGTTCAAGCTGGTTTTAGAAAAGGCAGAGGAACCAGAGATCAAATTGCCAACATCCGCTGGATCATGGAAAAAGCAAGAGAGTTCCAGAAAAACATCTATTTCTGCTTTCTTGACTATGCCAAAGCCTTTGACTGTGTGGATCACAATAAACTGTGGAAAATTCTGAAAGACATGGGAATACCAGACCACCTGATCTGCCTCTTGAGAAATTTGTATGCAGGTCAGGAAGCAAGAGTTAGAACTGGACATGGAACAACAGACTGGTTCCAAATAGGAAAAGGAGTTCGTCAAGGCTGTATATTGTCACCCTGTTTATTTAACTTATATGCAGAGTACATCATGAGAAACTCTGGACTGGGAGAAACACAAGCTGGAATCAAGATTGCCAGGAGAAATATCAATAACCTCAGATATGCAAATGACACCACCCTTATGGCAGAAAGTGAAGAGGAACTCAAAAGCCTCTTGATGAAGGTGAAAGTGGAGAGTGAAAAAGTTGGCTTAAAGCTCAACATTCAGAAAATGAAGATCATGGCATCTGGTCCCACCACTTCATGGGAAATAGATGGGGAAACAGTGGAAACAGTGTCAGACTTTATTTTTCTGGGCTCCAAAATCACTACAGATGGTGACTGCAGCCATGAAATTAAAAGACGCTTACTCTTTGGAAGGAAAGTTATGACCAACCTAGATAGCATATTCAAAAGCAGAGACATTACTTTGCCAACAAAGGTTCGTCTAGTCAAGGCTATGGTTTTTCCTGTGGTCATGTATGGATGTGAGAGTTGGACTGTGAAGAAGGCTGAGTGCCGAAGAATTGATGCTTTTGAACTGTGGTGTTGGAGAAGACTCTTGAGAGTCCCTTAGACTGCAAGGAGATCCAACCAGTCCATTCTGAAGGAGATCAGCCCTGGAATTTCTTTGGAAGGAATGATGCTAAAGCTGAAACTCCAGTACTTTGGCCACCTCATGAGAAGAGTTGACTCATTGGAAAAGACTCTGATGCTGGGAGGGATTGGAGGCAGGAGGAGAAGGGGACGACAGAGGATGAGATGGCTGGATGGCATCACTGACTCGATGGACGTGAGTCTGAGTGAACTCCGGGAGTTGGTGATGGACAGGGAGGCCTGGTGTGCTGCGATTCATGGGGTCGCAAAGAGTCGGACACGACTGAGTGACTGATCTGATCTGATCTGATGTGAGTTTAGATTTTCCTGGTTGTCTGTATGCTGAATAATCTTTTTAATTAATGTATTAATTGAATTATTTTTGGCTGCACTGGCTCACTGCTGTGCATGGGCTTTCTCTAGTTGCGATGCGCAGGTGTCTCACTGCAGTGACATCTCTTGCTGTGGCCTGCAGGCTCTAGATCATGGGCTTCAGTAGCTGTGGGTACATGGGCTTAGTTGCCCTGTGGCATGTGGAATCCTCCTGGAGCAGTGATCGAACCTGTGTCCCTGCATTGGCAGGTGGATTCTGCTGTATCACCAGGGAAGTCCCATGAATAATTTTTAATTGTATCCTAGACATTTAAAATATTATAAGACTCTCAGTTTTGCTTAAATCCTGTGGAGAATATTGATTTTTTTTGTTTGTTTGTTTGTTTTAGCAGGCAATAGAGCTGGTTGTGTTCAGGCCACAAATTTCAACCCAACTTCTATAGTTTGCAGTTTCAATGTCAATTTTGTTTTCAAAATATTTGCAGTACTATTAGGATCTATCTCCTATGTGTGCCACACCCAGTGATTATTTTGGGCCATGTGCAGTGGTAGATCCTTTAGTTTAATCGCAAAGTCTTTGTTATGCTGTTTAAGATCAGATCCACCTCTGTAGCTTGAAGGTGAGCCTAGGTGTTTACAATCACCTTCATTTACTTTCCTGAGCTTCTCCCTGTCCATAATGTCTGGTGCTTTCTGGTTTTCTATACTTCCTCATTTAGCCTTGCAGCCAGAAGGCTAGTGATTCAGTGATCTTGCTCTGGTGCCTGCTCTCTGGAACTGTGCTGTGTCCAGGGCCATCAGTAAATGGACAGAGGGGGAAAAAATCAACTGGCATTCTGCCCATTCTCCTGAGACCACAGTTTTTCCACAGAGGAAAGTTCCTCTCTCTAAGATTTTGGTGCCCATTGTAGTCATTGCCACTGCTGGGCTGGCAGAATTTCCTGAGCTCTAGGGCACTAGAGAAAGTTGTTGTTGTTCACCTGCTAAGTTGTGTCCAACTCTTTGAGACCCAGTGGACTGCAGCACACCAGTCTTCCCTGTCCTTCACTATCTTTCCAGAGTTTGCTGAAACTCATGTCCATTGAGTAAGTGATGCCATCCAACCGTCTCATCTTCTGTTGTCCCCTTCTTCTCTTGCCCTCAATCTTTCCCAGCATCAGGGTCTTTTCCAATGAGTTGGCTCTTCCCATCAGGTAGTCACAGTGTTGGAGCTTTACCTTCAGCATCAGTCCTTCCAATGAATATTCAAGGCTGATTTCCTTTAGGATTGACCAGTTTGATTTTCCTTGCTGTCCAAGGGACTCTCAAGAGCCTTCTCCAACACCACAGTTCGAAAGCATCAACAGAGACAAGAACAAAAAATGGCAGATTTCTCGTAATCTTTCTGAGCATTAGGAGATGCTTTTCCTGCTCTTTAAGCCAGAACTAGAGGGCTTTTTCCAAAACTAGACTGATACCTTTAAAGAGCAAATTTTTTTTTTGTTTAGTTATAACATTCTACAAATATATGTATTTTGATAACTTTAATATGTCTGTATTTTGGTTTAATATACTGCTTGATTATTTGGTTCCTAGTCCCCTTACTAAATTTGCTTAATGTTTCACTGTAAATAACCTCAAGGCTAAGTGAGCTAGGTCCTGTTTGGGCCAATTTTTAGGTCTTTGAGAAGCTTACTTCAAAGACGTATGAGTAGAAGCCCAAAGTTCATTTCTTTCACTTACAGCATAGGAAAATTTGAGATATCGGAGTAATGCTGAATAAATATATGTAACTGAGTATAAGGAAGATAAAGGAAATTTGCTTATCTTTTACAGATACTAGTTTTAAATAAATTCATGTAAGAAAATAAGATAAATCACTAATAATTCTTACCCATAAAAAAGAAGAACAAGGCCACATAATTGGAGAGGAACTAGGCTAGAACTAGGCTATTGTCTCAAATGGGCTGAAGACTCTAGATCAATGAGCTTTGGTACTTGAGGCAATTTAATGTTATGCTCCATTGCTTCTCACCAGATGGACTTCTTTCTTTTCTTTCAGTCCCCTGCTAATCTTTTCCATCTCATCTGTTCCCTTTTCTTTTCCCCTTCTTCATAATTTTGTTCCATCTATGAACTTGGTTAATCAGTAGAACAGGATTTAAAGAAACAGCTGATCCTTGAAGGGAGGGCCTTTCCTTTATCCACCTTCATCCCCCATTTTTTCCCTGTACTCTATTTCATTCCCATTCCTCACCTACCTTCCCATGTGGTCCTTCCCCCCATGGTTGTGCTTTAGTTCTGCCACTGTTGGCTAGAAGACATGGCTTAACTCTGCTTGGATTACTTGGAATTAAAAAGGTTATTACTTATTCTAGAATAATAATATTGTAGTTTTCCTCTTCTACACTACAGTTTTATTAAAGCATTACATTGTTCCAGAGTTAATAAAGATAATTTGTGAAATCAAATCTCAGTTGTGATTTGGCCACTTCCATTTTAGAGTCAAAAGGCAAATGTTAAGACTTCCCTGGTGGTCCAGTGGTTAGGAACCTGCGTGCCAGGGCAGGGAACACAGGTTCAATCTTTGGTCTGGAAAGATTGCCGCACATGCCGTGGGGCAGCTAAGCCGATGCACCGCAGCTATTGAACTCCACGCACCTGGAGCTAGTGCTCGACAACAGGAGAAGCCACTACAGTGAGAAGGCTGCACACCACAAAGAGAGAGTAAGCCCCACTCGCCACAACTAGAAAAAGCCCACGTGCAGCAAGGAAGAGCCAGTGCAGCCAAAAATAAATAAATAATTTTAAAAGAGAAATGTTAGAAAATGATAATTTTGTTAGAACTGGGTGGAAAGAAAAGTTAGCCTCTTGAATAAAATTAGGAGTCCACATTCTGGGGAATTTGGTTATTTTTATGCTGTAACTGAGTAAAAGATACATTACTATGTTTGCTTTATGATTAAAAAGGCCTCAGAGACCTTTTTTTCTTCTTTCCTTCAGGGCACAGATTATTAACTAAGTCTGACATCTGCTCTGTTAATGTTCCCTTTGGGAAACAAAATGGAAATAGTGATTAAGGTCTTTGCTGATAATGTTCCACACCAAAGTATAGAAAGAAAGGTTTATATAATGTGACATGGTAACAAAATATATGGATGATATTATTATCTGAGGATTATACTATATCCAGCTGATAAGTTATATTTGTATGTTTAAGTATATATTTGAGACCATGTGCAGTCTTTTAGTCACTGAGTTTATAAATACTTAACTGAGTGTCTATCTGGTACATAAAAAAAAACTATGCTAGGCATTGTGAGAAGTACAGAGATTTACACCTTTGTATAAAGAATTGTTTTTTTAACCTCCAAGAAACTCCAGTGGGAAATGGGACTAGCCATATTGAACCAAAGACTGAGGTGCAGTTAGGAGTTGACCGTGCTTAAACTAGAGAGACTAGAGGTATACTGTACCTTCTGACAACTGTCAAATGAGGCTGATTCTTGAGAAGCCCGTGTGACTTTGCTCTTCGTAGAGTTCAACTGGGCCTGTCTTCATAGAAGACATTTTTCAGGAAGCTATTCTAGTCCATGGAGGAGGTGACATCTCCTGAACCTGGTCCCCACAGAGAATTTTGAATGGGAGGAAAAGGAGATGGTATGTATTCTTGCTTATGTCATAATGTTGGACACATGACTTAAGAATGTGGCAGGTCAATGTGACTGGATCATTTCATTACTGCACTTCAGAGTGACTCAGAGGCAAATGCAGCTTGTTTAAACTCTTAACTGAAGCATTGGTATGATGTAAGATTATAGCAATAAAAGATATAAAATGACTACTTATTGGGGACATCCTGAAGGACCGGGGGAATCCTTATTTTCTTATCATCTCTCATCTTGCAGTTGTTGATAGTAATTCATCATTCATTTGGCATCATTCATTATAAAGTTTACCATATCTCAAATAACAGGGAAGGCATCAGAGGTAGCAATAAGGAGAATACAACCAAATAACATATAGGATCTAAACTCAATAAAAACAGCTAATAGTGATCACTTATATAGTGTTTACTATGTGCCAGACTTGTTCTAGGTAATATATGTTTATATCCTCACCTAATTCTCATAACAACCCTGTGAAGTAGGTACTTTTTTTTTTTTTTTTTTTTTAATGATTTATTTTTGGCTGTGCTGGGTCTTCATTGCTGCATGGGCTTTTCTCTAGTTGTGACGAATGAGGACTACTCTTCATTGCAGTGCCAGGGCTTCTCATTGTGGTGGCTTCTCTTATTGTGGAGCACAGGATTTAGGGCATGTGGGCTTCAGTAGTTGTGGCGGTACTGTGCTTGCCCCATCGTGTCTGACTCTTTGCAACCCCATACACTGTAGCCCACCAGGCTCCTCTGTCCATGGGGATTCTCCAGGCAAGAATACTGGAGTGGGTTGCCATGCCCTCCTCCAGGGGATCTTCCTGACCCAGGGATTGAACCCGCATCTCTTATGTCTCCTGCATTAGCAATTGAGTTCTTTACCATTAGCGCCACCTGGGAAGCCCAAGTGTAATTGTGGCACTTGGGCTCAATAGTTGTGGTTCCCAGGCTGTAGAGCACAGTCTCAATAGTTACAGCCCACAGGCTTAGTTGTTCTGCAGCACGTGCGATCTTCCTGGACCAGCGATCAAACCCATGTCTCCTGCATTGGCAGGTGGGTTCTTTACCACTGAGCCACCAGGGAGGCCCTGAGGTAGGTACTATTATTATCCCCATTTTACAGATGAGGACATGGCGATATGAGAGATTATGTAGCTCCCCGAAGATCCCACAACTGTTAAGTGGCAGGGTAATATTTGAGAGCAGACAATCTGACTCCAGAAACGGTGCTTTTAACCTCCATGCTAACTAACCTCTCAAGGAATTTATAATCTCAGTATACAGAGTTCAGTACCTCCCCTTTCAGGGTAAGGCAATGAGGAATGGTGTATGCTGCTGCTGCTAAGTCACTTCAGTCGTGTCCGACTCTGTGCGACCCCATAGATGGCAGCCCACCAGGCTCCCCCATCCCTGGGATTCTCCAGGCAAGAACACTGGAGTGGGCTGCCATTTCCTTCTCCAATGCATGAAAGTGAAAAGTGAAAGTGAAGTCACTCAGTCGTGTCCAACTCTTAGCGACCCCATGGACTGCAGCCTACCAGGCTCCTCTGTCCATGGGATTTTCCAGGCAAGAGTACTGGAGTGGGGTGCCATCGCCTTCTCCAGGAATGGTGTATAGGGAAGCAAAATTGACTCAGATTATGTGTTTCCTATAAACTAACACCAAGGGTGTCTGACTCAAGAAATGTTTTCTAGTTTGTGCTCCAGAGAGAATGGAGTTATTGTCTCCATTTAATACTCTCCAGAGAGTATTAAATGCAGCAGAATGTTGGATATGTTTACCAGTGGATATCCATTTAGTTTCATTTTTTGGCCACAGCTACAATCCTGCATCTTCCTTTCATATATGCATTATGAGGATTAATGATTACAATCAGCCTGATAACATTTTCTTTTCCCCCTTTCTCTGTCCTTTGGTGGAGGTACTTGTATGAAGGCTGCTTTACTATGGAGGTGTGGTTCTATATGGGCATGCTTGGGGAACTGAGGGGGTGGGTCTGCTGAGAGAGTACTTACAGAATACCAGAAACCTTAGGGAGAAAATTCCTGGGTGTTGAGAATTGCAGAAATGATAATAAAGCTTCAGTTATTTCAGGAGAGGGATGATTTCAGTACTTGTGATACAGAAACAATATAAGGTCAACTGATAAGAAAACCATGAGATATATTTCTGTAGATCGTACCTGTAGACCATTTAATAGTAATATGTAGTCAATAAATATTTCTAGGAGAAATATCAATAGCCTCAGATATGCAGATGACACCACCCTTATGTCAAAAAGCAAAGAAGAACTAAAGAACCTCTTGATGAAAGTGAAAGAGGAGAGTGAAAAAGTTGGCTTAAAACTCAACATTCAGAAAACTAAGATCATGGCATCTGGTCCCATCACTTCACGGGAAATAGATGGGGAAACAGTGGAAACAGTGACAGACTTTATTTTGGGGGGCTCCAAAATCATTGCAGATGGTGACTGCAGCCATGAAATTAAAAGACGCTTGCTCCTTGGAAGAAAAGTTAAGGCCAGCGTAGACAGCATATTAAAAAGCAGAGACATTACTTTGCCAACAAAGGTCCATTTAGTCAAGGCTATGGTTTTCTCAGTCATGTATGGATGTGAGAGTTGGACTATAAAGAAAGCTGAGTGCTGGAGAATTGATGCTTTTGAACTGTGGTGTTGGAGAAGACTCTTGAGAGTCCCTTAGACTGCAAGGAGATCCAACCAGTCCATCCTAAGGGAAATCAGTCCTGAATATTCATTGGAAGGACTGATGTTGAAGCTGAAACTCCAATACTTTGGCTACCTGATATGGAGAACTAACTTATTGGAAAAGACCCTGATGCTGGGAAAGATTGAAGGCGAGAGGAGAAGGGGACAACAGAGGATGAGATGGTTGGATGGCATCACCGACTCAATGGACATGAGTTTGAGTAAACTCCGGGAGTTGGTGATGGACAAGGAGGCCTGGCGTGCTGCGTTCCATGGGGTCTCAAAGAGTCAGACACAACTGAGTGACTGAACTGAACTGAATCAATAAATACTAATCTTTATTTATATCACAATGCTCACCCCAGGCTGTCCTTATAGAAACATATTTGCAGAGACCTAGAGGAGAAAATGTAAAGATGCCAGGGAGCTTCTTAAGACCTTTTGTTGTTGTTCAGTCAGTCAGCTGTGTCCGACTCTGTATCTGTGTAGCCCCATGGACCTCTCTGTCCATGGAATTTTCCAGGCAAGAGTTTTGGAGCAGGTTGCCATTTCCCACTCCAGGGAAACTTCCCGACCCAGGGATTGAATCTGCATCTCCTGCATCTCCTGCTTTGGCCAGCAGATTCCTTACCATTAGTGCCGTCTGGGAAGCCCTTTTAAGAGCTTGTGTGTGCTAAGTTGCTTCAGTTGTGTCTGACTCTTTGCGAACCTATGGACCACCAGGCCCCTTTGTGCATGGGATTCTCCAGTTACATATACCCTTTATTGACCCTATGCATTTCTAATTGTTATCAACAAATTGTCAGTAATAATAGAATATTGGTAGTTATTATCATTTTTACTCTTATTATGTCCCCATTTTATGTTATCAGTAATTTTACCTTGGGGTAGTGAGAAAATAGGATTTAATTTTCAAAATATTCAAATATTTTAGTAGATTTCTCTAAAAAGGAAGAGAGGGATGGAATACGTATATATAGACAGGGAACTTAATTGTCACTCCTGGGTCTTACGGATTTTGCTTTCCTACAGAAATGAACTCTTGAACTATGATTTTCTTATCATAGAATTAATGTCTAGCTAAGAGGTGCTTTCTACTTATCTCACCTTTGGATTTTTGCTAGACCACTAATATTTCTTCTTTCCGTCCTTCTTAAATAAATAAATACCTTACTTACTCTTTCCAGGCAAGTAGAAATTTAAAAAAGATGATGAAATTCTTTTCTTTCTAATTAGTTCCTTGGCCATTTTAATCTCCCGTCCACTCCCAACAATGGAGAAGGAAATGGCAACCCATTCCAGTATTCTTGCCTGGAAAATCCCATGGACAGAGGAGCCTGGCAGGTACAGTTCATGGGGTCGCAAGAGTCCGGACACGACTTAGTGACTAAACCACCACCACTCCCAGCAAGGACTAGTCATTAAAATGCCTCAGACAGCTGTGGAGCCTTCATGATCATAATTGTGATATGATCGTGTTACACACCCATTCAAAGTTCTCTGCCTCAGGGCCAAGGTGTGGGTGATATCACATAGCCTGTGGATTTCCTTCTTCCTGGAATGGTTTCACTATTGTGAGGATAGGAAATGAGAGAAGGATGCTGCTGCTGCTAAGTCGCTTCGGTCGTGTTTGACTCTGTGCAGCCCTATAGACTGCAGCCCACCAGCCTCCCCCGTCCCTGGGATTCTCTAGGCAAGAATACTGGAGTGGGTTGCCATTTCCTTCTCCAATGCATGAAAGTGAAAAGTCAAAGTGAAGTCACTCAGTCGTGTCCGACTCTTAGCGACCCCATGGACTGCAGCCTATCAGGCTCCTCCATCCATGGGATTTTCCGGGCAACAGTACTGGAGTGGGGTGCCATTGCCTTCTCCCTTACAAATTCCTAGATGTAGGTGAAAAGGACCGTACCTTTCAAAAATAGAATAACGGCCATTCTCAGGCAGGAACCAATTTAATTCTACTTTAAAGACTGAGAAGACTTAATGTGCTAAATTCTATTCATAAGAAAAAGTTGACCAGTTAATAGGACAAATGTCTCAACATTATAAAATAAACAGAATATGAAATGCAGACAGTCTTATTTTACAGTTACAAGTTATTGTAAAAATCATTATAAAGACTGTAATATTTTATAGTTAACAAGTCCACAGGAACACATTAATAATAATACATATCTCAGTTAAGGGTTCCTTTGTACTTGCTTCTCAGGTAATACAGGAAAAAGGTGGTCTCTTGAGCTCTAGCAGCCAATGGCCTGGCCGTGCACCTTGGAGACATCCAACACAAAGATGCTACGTCCAGGAAAATTTCAGATAAGACTTAGGGCTCAGAGCTGGTAAATGGGAGTTTTGTTTTTCTCAGAACGTAGACTGTTGCTATCCGTTAACTTTCTCTCGGTTTCTCAGCTTCATGAAATTTATGTTAAGGATTTGAAATATTCCCAAATTAACTTATAAGTACCATGACCTTTGCTTACAGGCCTCCTTTTCCTGTAGAGTTTCCTGAAATTTAAAACCTGCACATCCTTTAAAAAATGCCATACATGCAAGTACAATTAATTAGCAAAAATTCATAAAAAGAGAATTGATCATCTTTGTATTTAGGAAAGAGAATATTTTCCATCTAAGTTACGTCTGACAACATTAGACTTTTCTGTGGTATTCTTTCTGAAGTTCTGCAAGATAAAAAAAAAATCTAAATCACAGTGAGTATCTTTAGAACTTATTTTTATTAATCCTCAGAAATTGTTAATAAAAAAAAAAACAAAACTGTAACTGGGTAAGATCCAGAACTGTTTTATCATTAAATAAACAATGGAATTAAACAGT